>NC_068449.1:33935379-34274129 GCF_023373465.1 Oncorhynchus keta | reverse complement strand
TGCATGTGTGTGTAAGGGGTCTCCCAATTTTAAGAGACCTTGAAGTCAGCTGTCAATTAAAAACAGATAAACAAATGACCTTTGATCAGTAGTCTCCACAGTGTGCTCTCAGCTATATTAGGAAGCTCAGATAGGGGTAAGAGAGAAGTTGCAATACCTTGTAATGACCCAGTGGCATGTTAGGTATAAAATCTCACAATTTCATGTTAACGTTGCTTATGATACCTAGCCAAAAATAATTAAGAAGAAAGGCAGCTTGCTTTAAATGCGAAAATCTAAAATAAATTCATCATGTTAAAGTATTACAGCAGCAAATCAGCATCATTAAGGTAGACATAACCTAGCCTCTAAGAGCGCATCCCAAATGGCACCCTTGCACTACTTTTGAACAGAGCGCTATGGGCACTATTAGGAAATAGGCTGCCAATTGGATCTCATCAAAAGTCTACACGAGCAGCATGTGAGCGCTATACGACTGGGGAAATAGCTGTGTTATGGTGTCAGAGCCCTAACTCAGGAGCATAGGGCACCCATAACAGCTGCCTTGGCTTAAGAACACATGACGGACGGTATGCACTAAAGCAATTGTTTTACTATCGTCTGCTTTGTTTTCATATTAAAATACCACATCATAGAAAGTAGTTCCCCTTATGCGAAAGCATAATTATAGCTGAGTTAAATGCTTTCCTTTTTAATAGGAAAAATGTTCAATAGGTTTTTAAACGTGCACAGAGCTAGAGCAGGGTTTGATTTAAAATGGTTAGGACTAGCGAGCTATAGTTGTGTTCCTTTTTTTCATGAAATAGTAGTTGTATTTCTGTGACGCTGTTCAAATCTTCATTAAGTTCCCTCCCACACACTGAGACATCTAAATGCACTAATGGCTTACCCCCTGCCGGAGAGAGAAAATACCAACGAGTGCCTCTTTCCTCCCCAGATATCAAAGGGCTCTGGTTAAAAGTAGTGCACTATGTAGGCCCTAGAATACGGTGTGTCCCGTCAGTACATAGCATGACATAACAGCACACAGCAGTGGTGGCCACAGTGGCGTAAGGCCTTCAGCAGCAGCAAACCTCTCATGTTTTCCTAAATGCCACTGGAATAAACACCCAGCAGAGATCCTGGCACTCGCTCAGGACTGGATTACTGCTCTTTCTCCAAGCCTCAGAGCATGCTGCATGTCACCCTACAGGCACTGTTTACACTACTACTGCTGCTTCGGGGGGGATTAAGACACCCAGCACCAAAGCAAACTCACACAAAGTTTCCATTGACCGTGTTCTGTACCTTCCAGTCGGTCGGCGATCAAATTCGATTTCACGCATCAGAGCTGGAGACGCTCGTTGGCAGGCGCTGCTGAAGACGCGGGGATGAGGGAGATTACTCTGGTAATACGGAGAGTCTCTGGCTGGGCCTGGAGTGGGCGCCGCTGCCATCCGCTGACCTAATTGATACCAAACGTCCGTCTTTGGCCAGTGCTTATATACACACACACACACACACACAGAGTCATTAAAACGTTTTCTTGGCCACTTCTGTTAACTTAAAGCGATTACTTCAGGATTTTGGCAATGAGGCCCTTTATCTACTTCACCAGAGTCAGATGAACTTGTGGATACTATTTGTATGTCTCTGTGTCCATTATGAAAGAAGTTAGAAGTAGTTTTGCGGGCCAATTCTAACTGGCGTTAGCACAATGACTGCATACCCAAAGACTTCCAGTCATTGCGCTAACGCTAGCAAGTAATTGACTAGCGCTATTTAGCAACTTCCTTCAAACAGCATGCATAGACATACAAATGGTATCCACGAAGTATCACTTTAAAAAGTGATCGCTAAGTTCCTTATTAATAAACACCAACAGAGTGGTGATGTCACCAGAGACAAATTCTTATTCTCGCCGTAACCCATATCAGAGTGCCCCGACACAGCTGCTTTAAATAGACACAATTAGAACCAAGACTCTCCCTCTCCCTGCCACGGAGTATCACAATGCTTTCATTAGTTTGTCATTTTGAATTTCCAGAGATGGCCGCCAAAAGATTACTGCTGACACATTCCTGTAAACTGTAAAAGATGCATTGAGCCCAGCAAGCTTTCCAGGCTTTACAAGCACTGCCAGTCCCTTCCTGGCAGACTCACTTCTTGGGCTTCTAGTGCCAGGAAAGAGATACGCACAGCAAATTGGCCAGTGTTCATTTTTCAGTGTAACATTTTTAACACTTAGTGGTGTAAACTAACGAAGAGTTGGTGTTAAAAAACAGAGTTATTGTTTTTACACTGTGGCGAGTAAAACAGTCCAATCAAAACCATACCATCATTATTATATTTTCAAGCCGGCTCTATTGCAGGTTCATTTTTCTGGATGGTTTTGAATACCTGTGTTTTTGTGTGTACATTGTTTGAGTAATCTTATGCTACACAAAGATAAATAACATACATTTATTTAGTTTAATTTATTGCACCCGTTAATAAAATGGCTGTTCCATTTTAAATGGTTTAAGTACATTTACATTTACATTTAAGTCATTTAGCAGACGCTCTTATCCAGAGCGACTTACAAATTGGTGCATTCACCTTATGACATCCAGTAGAATAGTCACTTTAAAATAGTGCATCTAAATCTTAAAGGGGGGGGGGGGTGAGAAGGATTACTTATCCTATCCTAGGTATTCCTTAAAGAGGTGGGGTTTCAGGTGTCTCCGGAAGGTGGTGATTGACTCCGCTGTCCTGGCGTCGTGAGGAGTTTGTTCCACCATTCCGAACAGTTTTGACTGGGCTGAGCGGGAACTGTACTTCCTCAGTGGTAGGGAGGCGAGCAGGCCAGAGGTGGATGAACGCAGTGCCCTTGTTTGGGTGTAGGGCCTGATCAGAGCCTGGAGGTACTGAGGTGCCGTTCTGGGTTTGTTCTGAAGTCTCCTAACCACGACAGTACAATTCCAACTATTGAATATCCTAACTCTGGCTGGAATCTAAATAGGAATTACACATCACTTTGCGTGCCATCATAATGTCACTTCCAGGCCTGATGTGGCCTGTAAACCAGGAATTATGGTAAAACTAGGCCATCAATGAAGCCCTTTATCTACTTCACCAGAGTGCCTTCGGAAACTATTCAGACCCCTTGACTTTTTTCATATTTTGTTACGTCACAGTTATATTCTAAAATGGATTCAATTAATGTTTTTTCTCATCAATCTACACAAAATACCCCATAATGACAAAGCGAAATCAGTAAAATGCACATGGCAGCCCACTTGGAGTTTGCCAAAAGGCACCTAAAAACAAGATTCTCTGGTCTGCTGAAAACAAGATTGAACTCTTGGCCTGAATGCCAAGCGTCAAGTCCGGAGGAAACCTGGGACCGTCGCTACTGTGAAGCATAGTGGTGGCAGCATCATTCTGTGGGGATGATTTCCAGCGGCAGGGACTGGGAGACTAGTCAGAATCGAGCGAAAGATGAACGGAGAAAAGTACGGAGAGATCCTTGATGAAAACTTGCTCCAGAGCACTCAGGACCTCAGACTGGGGTGAAGGTTCACCTACCAACAGGACAATGACCCTAAGCACACAGCCAATACAATGCAGGAGTGGCTTCGGGACAGGTCTCTGAATGTCCTTGAGAGGCCCAGCCAGACCCCGGACTTGAAGCTGATCGAACATCTCTGGAGAGACCTGAAAATAGCTGTGCAGCGATGCTCCCCATCCAACCTAACAGAGCTTGAGAGGATCTCCAGAGAAGAATGGGAGAAGCAAATATAGTTGTTCCAAGTTTGTAGCGTCATACCCAAGAAGGCTCAATGCTGTAATCGCTGGAAAAGGTGATTCAACAAAGTAGGGTCTGAATACTTAAGTAACTGCGATATTTCAAATTTGTATATGTAATAAATTTACAAAAAATTCTAAAAACCCTTTTTTGCTTTGTCATGATGGAGTATTGTGTGTAGATTGATCAAAAAAACTATTTTAAATGCACTGTGTTGAATATATTGTCATAAAGTTTAATGTTAACATTCTCCCAGAAACTCACTTGGTGAAAGCCACAGGGCTCAACTGGGAAGGAATTCAACAACCATGACTCTGGTACTAACAAATACAGTCATGGGTTTTAACTCTCCAATTTACTCAAAAAGAAAAGGCAGCCTCAGAAATATGCAAATGAGGATTTACATCATGCAATGTTAAACTAAAGATATCTGAAGAGACTGTTTAATGTAAAACAAAATAAGGGGTCTAAGCTGGGGGTGGGGGAAGGGTTCTAGGCCAAACTGTTTGGATGCTACAGACATTTTATGTGAGAATACCATTTTAAGACTGTCTCATGGTCTGACATACATCATTGTGTTTGTGGTGCAAAACAGGTTTCTCTGGCTTCAACAGACAGATCTGTATGGGAATTGTTTAAATTATGTTAATTAGACTTCCACAGGGAATGGAAATTGTAAAAAATATATATATTTTCCCTGATATTTCTTATATTCTTATATCTCTCAGATATAGGACAAACACTTTGGAATAAATGTCCTGTTTTCTATGTTGTCCATCTGTTATTCAATTCGGTTCTATTCGCTAATAGCAGTTATGGGCTAAAGCCAAATACATATTTTCATCAAATACTCTTTAAATATATTTTTTTACACTTCAAAGGGTCTTAAAATTCTAAATCAAATAACAAATTGATCCTTGGTATAACCTTCTTAAAACAATTCCATATAGCTTAGTACTGGACATTAACTGTCCAGTGAGGAAAATAGGTGTATAAGTGAATACATTTTTAAATGTAGTGCAAAGAGATTGTCTTAAATCTGAAGATTATCTGCAATACTGGATACCTGGCAATATTCATTGCACACTCTGTACCAGCTGTGAGCTAAAGGTGCATTGATCTATTGAACAGCCCACCCCTCCTCCTCCTCCTCCTCCTCCTCCCCCTCCTCCTCCTCCTCCTCCTCCTCCTCCTCCTTTCAACACCACTTCTACTACAACTTCTACTACAGCTATTGAAACAAAGACAGGAACAAATCACTATTGGAAGACATAATACGTGTGTTTGATGTAATATTCCCCATAGATCACATCAACGGCCCTGTTTGTGATTGACGACCACAGCTAGAGAATGTACATGTATTCCATATGGCACCCTATTGCATATATAATGCACTATTTTTGACGAGTACCCTATGGGCCCAGGTTAAAATTAGTGCACTATAAAGGGATTAGGTTGCCATTTGAGGTGCAGTCAGACAGTGGATCACTTGTCTCCTCCAGACCACACATTGGAGTCGTGAACCCTATAGTTTCCACGGCTGCAGACTTCTGTTGGACTCAAGGGTCAATCGATCATTTTGATTCATGTTAGGGCCGAATCAAAGATAAAAAAAGGCCCTCTGGCATTACAAAAGGTTGCTGGGAGTGATCACGTAGTCGGTTTGAATGGGATTTCCACTGGTCTTTAGTGTGTGTGTGTGTGCTTGCGTACAGACGTGCAGGCTTTGAGTGGGTGGGTGGTTCGGTGGGTGTTTTGGTTTTCAAAAGGGAGCTTTTGTTCTTCAAAGTTCAAGGTATTGTTCAATACATTATTGCAGCCGGTTGAACATCGAAGTCCAATTCACTGCTAAGAAGACAGAATTCTTCTCGAAATTCAGATGGTGTTGCTTGCATTGTTTACTTTACAGATTACTTCCCCAGCTAGCTCATTTGGAAGTTGTGGGAATGTACACTGTTCGTTTCCCATTGGTTCTGGGAATGAAGCCATACGTTTCCTGACCGGTGACACTGGAACTTTTTAAAACGTTCTGAGAACAGAAGTGAACATTTTGCCTGTTCTAGGGAATGTTTATTTGAGGTTGCAGGGAGGTTCTGACAATGGTAACCGCTTTTATTCACGTTCTGAGAATGGAAAATATAGCTTATTTGAAGGTAATTCATTAACATTCCGAGAACGTGTTTCAATAACACCATTAATAACACTTAGGTCAACTGTTTTCGAACTCCAAGTACAGATAGGACACCTGGAAATGAATTTGCTTAGGCATTAATCATGCAAACACATTTCTTTTTTATTGTGGCACAGCGTCAGTCAGATTATAACGTATGATCTTCTGTTCTCTATTCATGGAATTAGTCCACTGTGTTACCAGGATAGAGCTAGCATTTCATGTTTCTTTTAAACTCATACAAAGCTGTTCATTTTAGTACTGTGTATACAAACCATAGAGATAGATAGAGGACTCACCTATATATCTGTGCCATTATTGCATCTGTGACAGCATGGGCAGGGCCACTGAGGCTACAACCCATAGGAATAACCACCAATTTGACTACTTGGCTACTTTAAAATGGTGGATGATGGCAATGTCCAACTGTAAGTGCTGATATTGAGAATTGGAAAGTCTAGGATCAACAACAGCTCAGCCGTGAAGTGGTAGGCCACACAAGCTCACAGAACGGGACCGCCGAGTTCTGAAGCGTGTAGCTTGTAAAACTCGCCTGTCCTCGTTGCAAGACTCACTACCGAGTTCCAAACTGTCTCTTGAAGCAAAGTCAGCACAAGAACTGTTCGTCGGGAGCTTCGTGAAATGGGTTTCCAAGCCTAAGATCACCATGCGCAATGCCAAGCGTCGGCTGAAATAGTGTAATGGTCGCCGCCATTGAACTCTGGGAGCAGTAAAAAAAAAAGGGTTCACTGGAGTGATGAATCACGCTTCACCATCTTGCAATCCGATGGATGAATCTGGGTTTGGCGGATGCCAGGAGAACGCTACCTGCCCCAATGCATAGTGCCAACTGTAACGTTCGGTGGAGTAAGAATAATGGTATGGAGCTGATTTTCATGGTTTGGGCTAGGGCCCTTAGTTCCAGTGACAGGATATCATAATGCTATAGCACACAATGGCATTCTAGACGACTCTGTGCTTCCAACTTTGTGGCAACGGTATATGGAAGGCCCTTTCCTGTTTCAGCATGACAATGCCCCCGTGCGTGCACAAAGCGAGGTCCATACAGGAATGGTTTGTCAAGATCGGTGTGGAAGAACTTGACTGGCCTACACAGAACCTTGACCTCAACTCCATTGAACACCTTTGGGATGAATTGGAACGCCGACTGCGAGCCAGGCCTAATCGGCCAAAATCCGTGCCCGACCTCACTAATGCTCTTGAGGCTGAATGGAAGCAAATCCCCCCAGCAATGTTCCAACATCTAGTGGAAAGCCTTCCCAGAAGAGTGGAGACTGTTATAGAAGCAAACGGGGGACCAACTCCATATTAATGCCCATGATCTTGGAATTAGATGTTCGACAAGCAGGTGTCCACATACTTTTGGCTGTGTAGTGTACATGATGAGTTCACTATATACAGTATCTTGAAGATTCAAACAAACCTAATTTCAAAGGAAATAATTACTCATTAAGATCAGGTGTGGCCAGTTAGTGGGCATGGCCAACACACCTGGACACACTTAGGGTGTGTTAGTAAGTTTACTCTCTAGTGCCTGAGTTTGCTCAGAGTGCGCTCTGGGCCTTCGTAAATCCAGAGTGCTGTCAGATTGTCAGTTCGGAAATTGTGTGTGTTCAGAGCACACACTGGACGCTCTGGCCGAGGAGTAGGGTTGATCCGAGCGTTCTGACCTTACAAAGGCTGTCAAGCACCCAAACTAACTGGCTAAAGTTGGCTAGCTTGACTCGAATGAGAGAACAATTCACTCTGACCATTTTACTCACTCTAGCAGAGCTGCTATGGTTGTTTTCATGTTATCTAGTGCTGTAACTGTGCTGCTTTCAACAATTAAATAATGTTTTTTTTCCATAAGTTTACTGACACCGGACATATTCAATGGGTGTTGCGCGTTTGGTAATTCATGAGTTATTCTGCGCTCTACCACACTCAGACAAGATTTCTCTGAAATTGGAGTAGATAGCCAGAGTGAATTTACGAACACACCCGTAACAAGATAGAGGATCGAGAGAGTTTTGTTAATGCTGAGAACGGAATGTGTACGTTTAAAAAAACATTATTAGAACGTTATTTGTACGTTACTAATCTTTTCTTGTGTTTTTGTATGGAAACTTTTAAAGTTTAAAACTTCTTCGGGATCGGTGTCCCTTCCACGGGACGGTTGAGCTAACATAGGCTAATGCGATTAGCATGATGTTGTAAGTAACAAGACAATTTCCCAGGACATAGACATATCTGATATTGCCAGAAAGCTTAAATTATTGTTAATCTAACCGCACTGTCCAATTTTCAGTAGAGATCACAGTGAAAGAATACCATGCTATTTTATGAGGAGAGTGCACAATTTTGAACAAATTAGGCACATTTGGGCAGTCTTGATACAAACGTTTGAACAGAAATGCAATGGTTCATTGGATCAGTCTAAAACTTTGCACATACACTGATGCCATCTAGTGGCCAATATCTAAATTGCACCTTTGCTGGAATACTACGTTATGGCCTTTCTCTTGCATTTCAAAGATGACGGTAAAAAATACAAAAGAATGGTTGTTTTTTTCTTTGTATCATCTTTTACCAGATCTATTGTGTTATATTCTCCTACATTCCTTTCACATTTCCATGTCATTTTAGGCGGAAATTGAAAAAAGGGGGCTGATCCTTAAGAGGAGTTTTCTTTGAATAGAACCATGAGGAAACGTTTAGGAAACATTTTGCTGAAGTACTAACTTTCCCACAGAATAACGTTCTCGGAACTTTCGGAGAACAATACTTTAAATAGGACCATGAGGAAACCTGTAGAAAATGTTGTAATGAATTACTGAAATTTCTACCTAAGAAACATATGGTTCTCAGAACATTATGTGCTAGCTGGGTATCCTGCACCATTCACAGGACTTTGTGGGCAGGTTGTATGCAAAATATCCATGGGACGACCACAGTCGTACCAAGCTTTAAGAAACATGTGGCTCTCATAACATTATGCGCTAGCTGGGTCTTGGTAAAGAACAAGAAGGTCTGCACACTCTTCAAGTTCCCAATTTACCGCTTTATTGACCATGTTTCGATGTGAAACTCATCTTGACATGACGGAGATCCGTTTCGCCAACATCCAACATCCCTTCCAAACTAAAGATAAACTGCTTATCTTCTCCATTCATTCTCCATAAGACTCCACATAATACATCATGTGTATGTGCACACAAGTATTGTTTTGATAACCCACAAGCTCACATACATATTCACCACGTCCAGTCCATCAAGTTGTGGTGCTGTGGGATCAAACCTCAGAGTTTAAATGATCAGGCTCCCACCGTGTCATTAGGGCAGAGCAGGAGGACCCCATGAAATCTCTGCCAAAAACTATCCTTGAAGACGAAGGGAAAGAAAGGAGGTGTATTGATCTGTCTGTCCATGGATATGATAGTTAAGCCAGGTACTGAGAGAGGGAGAGCCCCGGGATCCATATCTCAAAGACTTTAATCCATGGATCTATACTGCTGGATTGGCCTTCACCTTAACCTTCTGACAACTGCTCCAGAAGATCAGCCATGGAAATGTTATTCTTTCAAAATTTCTCATCTTCATCACTCTCTCTGTTTCTTTTTTAACTTCTGTCTTTCGTACTTTCTCACATATATGGTGGTTAATAACAGGCCATTCCCATCTGAATTACAGAGTCAAAGGTGAATTAATACTGATCCTTCATTTTCATCAGTTCTCAAAGTTCTTATCCACCTCGCTTTCCTTATAGTTGGGATCTTCCGTAGCTTAGCTTAGCTTTATAGCAGGTGACTTAAACAGAAATATGCTGATGATGTCAAATTAAACATAATGTGAAATGTCATTGTTTATCACGCATACACCCCTCCCCCACACACACTCTCCACTGCTGTGAGCCTACATTGAGCTCCCCCCCATTGAGCCTACACACGCGCACACAAACACGCATGTGCACACACACACACACACACACACACACACACACACACACACACACACACACACACACACACACACACACACACACACACACACACACACACACACACACACACACACACACACACACACACACACACACACACACACACACACACACACACCTGGCCTGCCATTCCTCTCCTCTCTGATGCTGTGCTGGTCTGTGCATTGGGGTCTCTGGCAGATGTTGAATGTCCTTCCAGAGCCTTGTGGTCCAGGGACAGTGGGCTGGGGCCAGTAGGCTGGGGCGAACTAATAATAAAAACCGGAACAACCCGGGACAACCCAGAACTACCAGGAACACCAAACAGACGATCCAAAACCACACAGCCCTCAACAGTGGAGGCTGGTGGGAGGAGTTATAGGACGATAGGCTCGTTGTAATGGAAGGAATAGAATAAATGGAACGGTATCAAACACATCAAAGATATGGAAACCACATGTTTGACTCTGTTCCATTTATTCCATTCCATCCATTACAATGAGCCAGTCCTCCCATAGCTCCTCCCACCATCCTCCACTGGCCCTGCGATCCTAAGAGATACCTGAGAGCTCACAGCCTTCTCCCTGCCAGCTGTAAAGACGTTTCTGGACAGGGAAAGTATGTCTAGTTGTTTGTAGTTTATTGGAGAAAGTGCTCAATCTAACTCAAAAACTGATATTGCCATATCTATTGAGTACTCTTTTGACCTCAATTGGAGTTCCCGAATACATAGAGGTTAAAAAAGGGGTGAAAAGGCAACTATTGTCAGTAAAAGAATGAGATATATTTTGTCATGAGGCATATGTGTTGCACTATAGGAAGCCCTACATTATCTTTCTGCTCAGGGAGAGTGATCAGTCTAGCCCGTCTGGGAGAGCCCATTGAGAAAGGTGTCCAAAACCTCATTGCCTTGTTTATTGTCGTGGCTCATATAGTCATGTGAGGTCATCATTAGTGGAACTGACCATCTAAATAGCTTATTTCACTTTTTTTGTGTGTTTTTGTTGTACTTTTTTTATAGTACTACTGATATTGATTGCTGCATTGTTGGGAAAGAACAAGCATCAAAGACATTTCACTGTACTTGTGCATGGGGGAGGATCAGCCAAAGAAGTTGACCACATTACATGGGTGGATGCTCTCAATGGCTCTGCCCTTGCTAATATGGCCTTTTAGCCATTAGAGGCCTCTATCATTATCTATGGCCAGTGACACTAATAGGGGTTAGAGGTCAGATACACAGCCATCAGAGGACTTCCTAGGCTTATTTGCCTGTCTGCTCACCAGGGATGACCTCTTATTTTCCTGTCTGGTCACAGAATGTTGACCTTTCTTTGTCTAGGAATTCCAGAATGAGAATCCTTTGAATGGTACGAATAACCACAGCCAGAGTCATATACACAGAGTATACAAAACATTAGGAACACCTGTTCTTTCCATGACAGACTGACCAGCTGAAACCAGGTGAAAGCTATGATCCATTATTGATGTGGAGGAGACAGGTGAAATAAGGATGTTTAAGCCTTGAGCGAATTGAAACATGAATTGTGTATGTGTGCCATTCAGAGGGTGAATGGGCAAGACTAAATATTTTGTGTCTTTGAACGGGGTATGGTAGTAGGTGCACAGGTTTGTGTCAAGAACTGCACGCTGCTGGGTTTTTCACGCTTAACAATTTCCCATGCGTATCAAGAATGGTCCACCATCCAAAGGACATCCAGTCAGCTTGACACAACTGCGGGAAGCATTGGAGTCAATATGGGCCAGCATCCCTGTGGAACGCTTTCAACACTTTGTAGAGTCCATACCCCAACAAATTGAGGCTGTTCTGAGGGAAAAAGGGGGGACGGTGCCTAATGTTTGACATACTCAATGTATATAGAGAGTTGGGCCAGGTTTTAGAACGGCTGCCGTGTTGGCGCCTTTATTCTCAAAATGTTGGTGATGTAACAATACTAGAGCGCCTACGACAATTCCATGTGAAATGACCCGCTGTAAACAAGAAAAACAGAGCAGCACATTTAACAGAGGTTTTTATTGATTAGCATTCAGGATAATGTACATCCAAGTCTGTATTGCGTTTTGGTGTCAACAAATGTCATATCGGCTTTCACTGGACATCTTCATAGGTTTGAAAACTATCAGAAATAAACATCACAATTCAGTTTGCAACTGCTATGGAGGAGAAAGTGGCTCTCTCAGAATATTCAGACGGAAAGCGCATTGGCCCAACTCTCTATGGGACCTTGACCATAGCTATGTTGAGTTTTGCATATTGGTAATTCAATATAATAGAGAATGGTGTTTCAATCAAAAACTGGGTGTCTTTTCTTTACAATGAGGACTAATGTTTCGAAATGGTAGTTGTAGACACACAAAAAAATGCAATGGATTTCTTTTGTGGAGCAACGAGAACAAGTGAAAAGCATCAGTTTGAGTCGTACAGAGTAAAAGAGACCCTTGAAAATGGAGTTATCAAAAGGATCTTTAGTGATCAGTAAAGGATTACACATCCATCTGAAAGGGCTAGTATTAATCTACATGGTATCTTCACATATCCAGTTTGATTTAGAAAAAGGCCAAAACTCTCCCTGTTCTTCACCATACATACTAATATACAATTGTGGTGACTGTGTTTACTGTGACAATTTGATAACGTGGCCCTTAGCTTTTTTCCCCCCGAATGACATTCATACCAATAACAATCAGCAAGCAAAAACTGGGAGTCGACCCAATGTGTGTTATGAAGTCACTGAGATTGTATTTTGACCGTCAGTGCTGTGGTAGTGTTAGCTTCAAGGTGAATGTAGCCTGTAGTTTATAAGCTTTCCGCTTGTGATCTCTATCTTAAATAGCAATTTCATCTGACGGTCACGAGTTCATCCCAGCGCAGAGTATATTTGTCTGTGAGGGGTGGGGGAATGTATGATCATGTCTGAATGCGTCCCTCCGTTTGTGCCCACGTATGTCTGTCCAAGTGTGTCTGTCCATGTATCTTCCCAAGTGTGTGTGTGTGTGTGTGTGTGTGTGTGTGTGTGTGTGTGTGTGTGTGTGTGTGTGTGTGTGTGTGTGTGTGTGTGTGTGTGTGTGTGTGTGTGTGTGTGTGTGTGCGTGTGTGATGGGGGTAGACAGTCAGTCCCCTAGGTTTCAGGACTCTTGCTCCATTCTCCTCCCCTTTCCAGCAGACCTCCAGACATGACCCTCTTTGACCCCCCCTGATGCACATCAAATCTGGGGTCTGGGATCCCTGCCTCCCCCTGCCTTCCTGGATCTCTGGTTCCTCTGATGTGAATAGGAGATGGTTGAAGGGAGGATGGGGGAGTGGTGCTTAAAATTGCGCTGCATATGCCGGGCTGTGTAATGGCCTGGGGGGTCTCTCCCCAGCGAGGACAGAACAAATGAGCAATTCATCATCCGCAGCTGTCCGATGGACTCAGGTGACTGACTGGCTGACTGAAAGAACCACCACAGAAACATTGGTGTATGGACTGGGGATCTTGGGGAGACCCCAACATGGCGGGGTATAGATGAGTAGAGTGGGAGAATGGGTCTTTAATCAACGGACACATGCTAATTGGTTGGCCTGAAAAGATTAGAGGACACACGGAGAGTGAACCAGGGGCACATTTAGGTAATGTGTCCAATGGGCCCTGGTCAAAAGTAATGCACTAAATAGGGAATAGGGTGTCATTTGGGACATAGCTTAATCTCCAGGTTAATAACAATATGGACATTATATCAATTTCCTCATGCAGGCCCCATACCTTAGGCTTTAATAGGTGAGAGGGGCTGCTTTGCCTGCCTTCCCCACCGCGATCACACCTCTCCCCACACCTCTCTCCACACCCCTCCCCACACCCCGGACCCCAACGCATTCTCACTCGCAAATGTGGCATTGACGCCCAAACCGCGCCAGTGCTTCACTCCCACCTATGGCGAGCACCGACACTCTCCCTCCCCTCCTCTCAGAGACAGAAGGGAGGCGCAGATGTGTGGTACAGAGATCTGGAAGAAAGAGAATAATATAAATCACGGAAGAGTTGGAGGGGATGTATGAAAAAGAGGGTGAGAGAAAAAAAGGCAAGAGACTACATCAAGTTGTGTCATTGCCCCATTGTTCTCTCATTGTGGTATACGGACATAACTCCAAATTGTTTCAACACGCTACGTTCCTATACAGCAGCTTTCGCATGGTGAGTACGTATAGCCACACATGTGCTACATATTCTGAGTGTGTATATCCTGTGTATACATAAATCAAATGAAATGTCATTTGTCATATGCTTCGTGAACAACAGGAGTGGACTAACAGTGAAATGTTTACTTACAGGCCCTTCCCAACAATGGAGAGAGAAAGAAAATAGAGAAATAATAGAAAAGTGACACACATAATAACAAAAGTAATAATTCATCAGTGGAGGCTCCTCGGAGGAGGAAGGACCATCCTCCTCAGTGAATTTCATAAAAATAAAGATTGGGAAACATTTAAAAAGTTATCATTCTTCAGATGAAACTATACTAAATATATTCACATGTCAGCAAATAATTGGCTAAAACACACGGTTTTGCAATAAGTCTACAGAAGCCTCAACGGTACTCTGTAGGGTAGCTCCATGGTGTAACCGGAGGACAGCTAGCTTCTGTCCTCCTCTGGGTACACTGACTTCAATACACAACCTAGGAGGCTCACGGTTCTCACCCACTTCCATAGACTTACAAGGTAATTATGACATCTTCTAGAGGACATCCTCCAACCTATCAGAGCTCTTGTATGTTGTTCACCATGTTGTTCACCTAATCAAAGTATCAGACAATTACTCTAGTACTGAAAGCATCAATTCATTTCTTCCAAAACTAAGGAGAAGCAAGAGAGTGAGAGAGACAGCTAGTTGTATTCGGTAGTATATATCTTTTCACTTCCACTTACTTAGCAAGTGTCGAATGCAGCTAGCTAGTTTAGCCTATTCAAACACCCTGCTCACATAGAGAGGTATTCTAGCTGACTATGGCTAACCAGCACCGAAACTCTTCCAAGGTATTCATTTATTGCCACCGGGGCCCACCGGTGTTGATTCTAAACTGATTACTGCTGACTATATTGTAGTGCATGATTGAAGCAGGTTTACTAATGCCTTAGTTATAGCTTGTCATTACGTTGACTATGACGTGACAATGATGTAGGCTGTGTGTAGCAGTTAGCTGTCATGATATGAAGGTTTGGCATGGAAAGTTTTTTTTCGCTTGGTCACAGACAGCTGATGTGTTGTCCACAGGCGAAGGGAAAGGGTGAGAGGAGGAGAGTGCGTAGATAGAGGCGAGAAGGAATTATATATACAACGAGCTGTTTGCATGTGTCTGGTATGAAAGTGAACTGTGTTTGCGTGTCATCAGGGGTGTATTCAATGCGCCGATTCTGTTGAAAAACATTTCTGGAACGAAGCAAACGGAACGAAACGGGGATAAACATACCTCAATTTGTTCAATAGAAACTCTTTCCAACTATGGGATAAATGATTACACCCTAGATCAGGTAGATGCTGGCAAGAGTGCCCACGGCGGTATTGAATGTGTCACTGTCTGTCAGCTTAATTACTCAAATTTCTCTAGATCTGTCTGCACCTACATTGTAAGCTTACATTCATAGGCTAGGTTGTAGTAACCTCATGATGGGTATAGGGAACATTAGAGTATCCTGTAGTAGCCTAAACCTATCGATGTTACATTGAAATGGTTGAATGGAATATGAGTTACTGTCATCCAATATGGAGTAATAGAAATAAGACCATGCTCATAAAAATGTAAACAAATCCTACATCATCTTAAACGGCACCTACCACAACTTTCTTGCCCATATCCTAGAGCAAACAGACAAAAGCAGAAGACAAACAACAACAAACACTGTATGCTCTCCCCCACACCCCCATAGGCTATACATGCAGATGCTCTGTCCCATTCAGAGCTGTCTATCAGCCGTGCTGGCAGCCGATGGAACTCTGAGAATGGAACATCTCCTCCTTCTCTTCTCCCTCTCTCGTTGTTGTTTACGTCTCAATTTTAAAAAATGAATAACCATCCTCCCTCATCTTAAACATCACCGGTCGCCACTGTAATAGATACACAGTGAGTAACAATAACTTGGCTGTATACACGGGGTACCAGAACCGTGTCTATGTGTAGGGGTATGAGGTAAATGGAGTAGATAACTAGGACTAAAGTTACACATAGTAAACAGTAGCAGCAGTATATGTGATGAGTAAAAAAAGTTAGTGCAAAAAGGATCAATGCAGATTAAATAGTTAACCAAATAGTTACACGGACTGACTTTTTTGCTTATAGCTTGGGGTTAGAAGCTGTTCAGGGTGCTGTTGGTTCCAGACTTGGTGCATCGGTACCTCTTGCTGTGCGGTAGCAGAGAGAACCATCGGTGATTTGGGTGGCTGGAGTCTTTCACAAATTTTAGGACCCACCTGGTATCGAGGTCCTGGATGGCAGTGAGCTCGGCCCCAGTGATCTACTGGGCATCCGCTTGACCCTCTGTAGTCAAATGCCAAGCAGTTGCCATACCAAGCGGTGATGCAGCCAGCCAAGATGCTCTCAACAGCGCAGCTGTAGAACTTTTTGAAGATCTGAGGGCCCATGCCAAATCTTTTCAGCTTCCTGAGGGGGAAGACGCGTTGTGCCCTCTTCACGACTGTGTTGGTGTGTTTGGACCATGATAGATCCTTTGTGATTCGGACACAGAGGAACCTGAAGCTCTCAACCCTCTCCAATACAGCCCAGTCTATGTGAATGGGTGAGTGCTCGGCCCTCAGTTTCCCGTAGTCCGCGACCAGCTCCTTTATCTTGCTGACGTTGTGGGAGATGTTGTTGTCCAGGTACCACACTGTCAGGTCTTTGACCTCTTTGCTATAGGCTGTTTCATCGCCATCTGTGATCAGGCCTACCAGCATTGTGTCGTCGGTAAACTCAATGATTGCGTTGGAGTTGTGCACTGCCATGCAGTCATAGGTGAACAGGAGGGGATTAAGCATGCACCCCTGAGGGGCACCCATGTTCAGGATCAGTGTGGTGGATGTGTTGTTGTCTACCCTCACCACCTGGGAGTATTCCATCAGGAAGTCCATGATCCTGTTGCAAAGGGAGGTGTTCAGTCCCAGTGTTACCTCAGCGTTTTTAGGCACAGGGACATATCAAGATGTAGAGTTTCATTCCAAAACGCTATAGTTACATTTTCAGAAATGTTGATGAATTTGCTTTTATTGTTTAAAGAAGATTGGTGTGTTTTTTCACTATCAAATCATGGCATGGGTTGTTCACTGACATACATGTATTTGTTTAAGATCTATCACTTGATGGTTTCATTTCAGAGAGACAAATAATCACATACAGGATACAAACATTCCATGTCTTCTGAACAATGGATGAACAGCATTCTCATGTGGGTGTTTCCGAGTGTACTAAACATTAGGCACACCTACTCTTTCCATGACATAGATTGACCAGGTAAATCAAGGTGAAAGATATGATCCCTTATTGATGTCACCTGTTAAATCCACTTCAATTGGTGCAGATGAAGGGAAGGAGATAAGTTAAAGAATAATTTGTAAGCCTTGAGACAATTGAGACATGGATTGTGTATGTGTGCCATTCAGAGAATGTGAATGGTCAAGACAAAAGATTGAAATGTCTTTGAACGGGTATGGTACTAATTGACAGGGCACACCGCTTTGATTGTGTCAAGTACTCCAACACTGCTGGGTTTTCCAGCACAACAGTTTCCAATGAGTATCAAGAATGGTCCACCACCCAAAGGACATCCAGCCAACTTGACACAATTGTGGGAAGCATTGAGTCAACGTGGGCCAGCATCCCTGTAGTCCATGCCCTGACAAATTGAGGCTGTTCTGAGGTCAAAAGGGGGTGCAGCTTGTTCCCAAGGTTAGTCAACTCGGTGGATAATAATAATAATAATTCATACACATCTAAAAACATGGGTGCCAATAATTGTATCCCCTAACATTAAACATAATATTTACAGTGCATTCGGGAAGGAATTCAGAGCACTTGACTTTTTCCACATTTTGTTACGTTACAATCTTATTCAAAAATTGATTAAATAAATACAAATCCACAGAAATCTACACACAATTCCCCATAATGACTAAGCAAATTATTTTGAAAATGTTTTAGAAATATAAAAACGTAAATATCTTATTTACGTAAGTGTTCAGAATCTTTGCTATGGGACTTGAAATTGAGTTCAGGTGCATCCTGTTTCCAGGAGCTGCGTCTACAACTTGATTGGAGTGCAACTGTGGTAAATTCAATTGATTGGACATGGAAAGTCACACACCTGTCTACATATGGTCCCACAGTTGACAGTACATGTCAGAGCAAAAACCAAGCCACGAGGTTGAAGGAATTGTCCATAAAGCTCTGAGACAGGATTGTGTCGAGGCACAGATCTGCGGAAGGGTACCGAAACATTTCAGGGAGGTGACCAAGAACCCAATGGTCATTTTGACAGAGCTCCAGAGTTCCTTTGTGGAGTTGGGAAAACCTTCCAGAAGGACAACCATCTCTGCAGCACTCCACAAATCAGTGGCCTGGTGGAAGCCACTCCTCAGTAAAAGGCACATGACAGCCCTCTTGGAGTTTGCCAAAAGTCACCTAAAGGACTCTCAGACCATGACAAACAAGGTTCTCTGGTCATATGAAACCAAGATCTTTTTTGGCCTGAATGCCAAGCGTCAGGTCAGGAGGAAACCTGGCACCATCCCACCGGTGATGCAGTACGGTGGCAGCATCATGCTGTTGGCATGTTTTTCAGCGGCAGGGACTGGAAGACTAGTCAGGATAGAGGGAAAGATGAATGGAGCAAAGTACAAAGAGATCCTTGACGAAAACCTACTCCAAAGCGCTCAGGACCTCAGACTGGGGTGAAGGTTCACCTTCTAACAGGACAATGACCCTAAGCAAACAGCCAAGACATCGCATTAGTGGCTTCGGGAACAAGTCTCTGAAGGTCCTTGAGTGGCCCAGCCTGAGCCCGGACATTAACCCGAATGAACATCTCTGAAGAGACCCAAATATAGGTGTGCCAAGCTTGTAGTGTCATGCCCAAGAAGTCTCGAGGCTGTAATCGCTGCCGAAGGTGCTTCAACAAAGTACTGAGTAAAGGGTCTGAATACTTATGTAAATGTAATATTATTATTATTATTTCCTTATTTTTCATTTCTAAAATCCTTTTTTTGCTTTGTCATTATGGGGTTTTGTGTGAAGATTGGGGTATTGTGTAAAAAAAAATATTTCATCCAATTTAGAATATGTCTGTAACGTAACAAAATGTGGAAAAAGTCAAGAGGTCTGAATACTTTCTGAATGCACTTTATATATTACTACAATAGTCATTTTACACAGTCTTTTTTGCTCATCTTTATAAAGGGTACCAATAATTTTGGACATGATTGTAGGCTACACATAACAATAATGCATGCTGTAAGCAAACATCTACTTATACAGTATATTGTGTAGTGTTGAGCAATTATTCATCAGGTTTAACATGTTTAATTGCTTTTTATTCTAAGCCAACTTCCCTCTATTACTTGACAGTAATGTGTCATGCCACTACAGGGTGTGTGTGTGTGTGTGTGTGTGTGTGTGTGTGTGTGTGTGTGTGTGTGTGTGTGTGTGTGTGTGTGTGTGTGTGTGTGTGTGTGTGTGTGTGTGTGTGTGTGTGTGTGTGTGCTTTCTTGCGTGTGTATATAGCATAGAGTACAGTAGTCCACAGTGTGTACCATGTGGTATCATCATCATTAGCCAGTGAGTGAGTCCATTGGAGGGCATTTAGCACTTCCTGGCTGGCCCCGAGCTACTTCCCACCGTTAATGTGCTGACACCTTCCACCGTGAGAGACCGAGAGAGAGAGAGAGAGAGAGAGAGAGAGAGAGAGAGAGAGAGAGACAGAGAAAGAGAACCTTCTGGCTCCTGTCAGTGACCACACTACAGGGTCAGTCTCTCAGTCTCGCACTGATCCCACTATACTGTAACAGCTTCTACTGTAACACTTGCTTTCAGAGAGGCGAGGTGGCGCTGTCCACTGCCACTCACATAAAGGCTGGTTTGGATCGCTGTAGTTTAAAAGCCCAAGGATGTGTGTGTGTGTGTGTGTGTGTGTGTGTGTGTGTGTTTCAGGCAGGCTCCAGTATATTTGACAGAGATGGGGCTATGTGTTCATCACATATGCCCTTTTTCTCTCTCCCTCGCTCTCTGTCTCCCAGTGACCCCCTCCTTCTCTTCTCCCTCTCTCGCTGTTGTTTACGTCTCATCGATAAGCGGCCACCACAGATGTGGTGTTTTTTTTCCTTCATCTTTTATACTGGAAAGAACATGAGGCCCATTTGACAACATCCCCCTTGCCCGGGACAGCTCCAGGCTATACATGAGACAGTCTGGCCAGCCAAGCTGAGCACACGAGCACAAAATAATACCCACAGGAGAAGCCTGCCCGGCCTGTGAGTCCCCCGCTCTAGCCAGACAGACATCCCTCTCGCTCTCTCTCTCCTCTCTCTCTCCACTCTCTTTCTCTCCTCTCTCTTGCCCCTCTCTCTCTCCACTCTCTATCTCTTGCTTCTCTCTCTCTCTCTTTCTCTCATAGTCCCTCTGTCTGCCAGCTGCAGACGCCTCGTGATCCAGGGCCGACCACTGTCCTACACCCATGGGGTTACGTGTGTGTGTGTTTATGTGTGTGGTTGACTGACAGCTCTGTGGCCATGTTGTGTTCAGTCAGACAGCCAAATGCAGCTTTGTGTCCATTTTGTTCCACAACACACACAGCTGCTGCTGTCTGCCGGCCACCTTGCTGCTGTCGCTGCCTTGGCACAATCATGTTGTGGTTGTTTCGTGTCGAGCAGAGCAGAGCGTAGAGGCTGTCTGCCGGACGGATGGACGCTAATATCTGAGATGTGGTCTGCGGTCCCCCCGAGGAGCAGAGACACATCATGGTGCTTTCTATCCAGGACTGCCCATGGAAAGGTGTATTATATTGGATACACTATTCTACTATGTTCACTGCTTATGTGTTCATTCAGCTCTAGCCTTGTAAATATATATTTTATATTTACCAGGAGCATTCTACACAGCATGGTGGTTTATGTCCTGGTCTAGCCATGGTAAGGTATTATAACTATTCTGTATTTAATGTATGTCCTTTTCAATGCCTTTGTGTTTATGTCCAGCTTTGGATATACTGTATTTGACTTCCTATATGTACCATACTAGAGTACATATTATCTCTTTCTAGACTGATGTTGAAGTACAATTCCACCACTTTTCAACTTCATTCCTTATCTCCAGCAACAAACCAGTGTCTATGTACATATGCGAAAACACATTTTTATGATTTGTGGTTAAAAAGATAAGAATAAAGTTGTTAGGAAATGCTTCATAGCCTCCTGGGTGGCGCTGTGGTCTAAGGCACTGCATCGCAGTCCTAGCTGTGCCACCAGAGACTCTGGGTTCAAGCCCAGAGTTTTTGGGCCAAAAACGAGAGCAGATATTAAAATCTGGACTTCTCAATGTTAACAATGTGTTGTGAGTAAACCTGGGCCTTCTACTCATGATGCTTCCAGTGTCAACTAGTGCCCCAATGGAAATGTGTCACCCAGCTAATGCATATCCCTACTTACTGGTGATGATTGATGTGTTTTCCAGGTAGGCATGGGTGGTGCCACGAAGGACCAGACGGCCCACACCAAGGCTTGAGTAGTATGGAAACACCTCTTCCAAACCATCGGTTGCCCCTAGCATCTTCACAGCCACCGAGGGGCAACTTCTAAGTACGCAGTAGTCAAAAAGCTGTGTGAATTGTATGTTGGTACCAAAACCAGACCCAACCCATACTGACAACAAGGTAACGGGGCTTGTGAAAGAAAGAACCAGTCACTGCTGACTCAGTTAACTTCTTGGTGACAGGGGAGCAGTATTGAGTAAACTGCCTGCTACTCTGTCCCAGATGCTAATATATGCATATTATTAGCAGTATTGTATAGAAAACACTCTGAAGTTTCTAAAACTCTTTGAATGATGTCTGTGAGTATAACAGAACTCATATGGCAGGCGAAAACCAAGACAAATCCAACCAGGAAGTGTGAAATCTGAGGTTTGTAGTTTAATTTAAGTGATTGCCTATCCAATATGCTGTGTCTATGGGGCCAGATTGCACGTCCCAAGTCTTCCAGCAGATGTCAACAGTCTTTAGAAAGTTGTTTGAGGCTTCTATTGTGGAAGGGTGTCGAATAAGAGCTGTTTCAACAAGTGGACTAGGCTGAGGCCAATCAGTTGTTTACTGCGTGGTCACGCGGGCACGCCGTGTCTTCTTTTTCCTCTGTAATGAATACGCTATTGTCCGTTTGGAATATTATTGAAGATTGATTGTAAACATCATTTGACATGTTTCTACAAACTGTAATGGAACTCTTTTGAATTATCGTCTGGATTTTGCGCTCGCGCATTATGCCTTTGGAATAGTGAACTAAACGCGAACAAAAAGGTATTCGGACATAAATATCGACGTAATCAAACAAATCAAACATTTATTGTGGAAGTGGGAGTCCTGGGAGTGTATTCCGATGAAGATCAGCAAAGGTAAGTGAAAATTTATAATGCTATGGCTTTTGTTGACTCCACAATTTGGCGGGTAACTGTATGGCTTGCTTTTGTGGCTGAATGCTGTTCTCAGATTATTGAATATTGTGCTTTTACAATAAAGCTTTTTTGAAATCTAACACAGCGGTTGTATTAAGAACAAGTTTATCTTTAATTCTATGTAAAACATGTATCTTTCATCAAATGTTATGATGTTATTTGATATGGCTCGGATGTTTTGGAGGCATTTCTGAACATGGCGCCAATGTAAACTGAGGTTTTCGGATATAAATATGAACTTGATCGAACAAAACATACATGTATTGTGTAACATTGAGTCCTGGGAGTGTCATCCTGCCTCCTGGTGATGAAGAGCATCCTTTTTTCCTCTCACGTTTGCTGTGTTCACATCTTTTGAAATACGCTTGCGGTGCCAACCTATTCACGAGTGTTGTCTGTTCAATAATTAAATTGTTAAATATGTCCGTGCGCGTCCTAAATATCAGTAACACATCCTACATTTTTTACAAGCGCTACCCATATGCAAGTTCTAAATTCTCACACGGGCTATCTATTGTTAAGCTCATTCGCCAATGATATGCTCTAATCCAAATTGAGAGGCGACATTTCTTTCTGCTCTCTTTCCACTCTTGATTGTGCACAGGTAAAGGAAATTAACGGGAATCCCTAAAAAATGGAAGCGGCAGAACGGGCCTCTCTCCCAGTATCCAACAGTGCAGGCGCTTACTCCTAGGATGCACAGAGCACATATCCACCCTTCACAGGAGGTTGCTGGCACTTTAATTGGGGAGAACAGGCTTGTGGTAATGACTGGAGCAGAATCAGTGGAATGGTATCAAATACATGAAACACATGGTTTCTAGGTGTTCAATACCATTCCATTTGCTCCGTTCTGGCCATTATTATGATCCATTCTTCCCTCAGCAGCCTCCTGTGGCACCGCTCTCTCTGAATACTTGTTGCTCCCAACATAGACGACAAACTAAAGTTAAGTACTCTTTTCCTCTCGTCTCGAAGTTATCATTTATGGATCAACGTCACTTTTGTAATGTAGGCACTTCGGATAAGTTATGATTATGCAGGATAGGATCTAACATTGTGAAGATATAGAAGCAAAAGGGAATTAATACGGGGAAACTCTGATACCTACTTGACTCGGATCCTGACACAGCCTTCTTCTTCCCGAGGACGGACCTGAAGCCTCCAATGGAGAGCTGGGGAGGAAAGGCCTAACTAAAAGTAAAGGAACTGACGCCACAGGCAGACTCGAGTATAGAGGGTTGACTGTTGGAAATTCAAATAAATGTTGATTGATGGTTTTTATGCAAGAGGTCTTTTCTTAAAACTTGTTAGGGCTGCAATCCCATTAACGGGATAAATGTCATCAACAACCGCTGAATTGCATAGCGCAACATTCAAACAATATTACAAAAAATATTTATATTCATGAAATCACTAGTGCAATATAGGAAAACACAGCCTTAGCCTTTTGTTAATCCACCTGTCGTGTCAGATTTTGAAAATATGCTTTACAGCGAAAGCAATCCAGGCGTTTGTGTAAGTATATCGATCGCTCGATTATGTACACTTAGCATCAAGTAGCTTGGTCACGAAAATCAGAAAAGCAATCAAATGAATCGTTTACCTTTGAGGATCTTCAGATGTTTTCACTCACGAGACTCCCAGTTACACAATACATGTGCCTTTTGTTCCATAAAGATAATTTTTTTATCCGAAATAACTCTGTTTGTTTGGCGCGTTATGTTCGGAAATCCACAGGAAAGAGCGGTCACGACAACGCAGACAAATTCCAAATAGTTTCCGTAATGTCCACAGAAACATGTCAAACATTTTTTATAATCAATCCTCAGGTTGTTTTTAAAATATATTATCGATAATATATCAACCGCAACTGTCTTTATCAGTAGGAGAGGGAAAGGCAATGGTAGCCCAGACTTTGTTACACATACAAAACGCTGCTGGCACCCGGCCATACAATGATGCGATGCTATCGTTCTCGCTCATTTTTCAAAACAAAAGCCAGAAACTATGTCTAAAGACTGTTGACACCTTGAGGAAGCGATAGGAAAAGGAATCTGGTTGATATCCCTTTAAATGGAGCAAAGGCAGGCTATGGAACATGGAGTTTTCAAAATAGAAGCCACTTCCTGGTTTGATTTTCCTTAGGGTTTCGCCTGCAATATCAGTTGTGTTAAACTCACAAACAATATTTTCACAGTTTTGGAAACTTTAGAGTGTTTTCTATCCAATACTAATAATAATATGCATATATTAGCAACTGAGACTGAGGAGCATGCCGTTTAGTTTGGGCAACTTATTCATCCAAGCTACTCAATACTGTCCCCCAGCCACAAGAAGTTAAAGAGGAATTATTATTTTTGAGGTGAGACTTTTAAAGAGACATTTCACATTTTAGCACCACCATTTTTAAAAGACACATTTCCAGATAAAGCATTGTTCATTGTAATACTTGCCTGGTTGTCGTTCATCCTTCCTGAAATTGCATTAGGGCACAAAATAACCAAATAAGGGTGGCTACTTTGAAGAATCTCAAATATAAAATATATTTGATTTGTTTAACACTTTTGTGCTTAGTACATGATTCCATTTGAGTTTTTTTCAGTTTTGATGTCTTCACTATTATTCTACAATGTAGAAAATAGAAAAAATAAAGAAAAACCCTGTAATGAGTACGTGTGTCCAAACTTTTGACTGTTACTGCACATACTGGACTTCTTGCGTGAACCAAAGCTAGATGGGAGTAATAGGGAAGGTTCCACACTGTACATTCAAGGAATTCAACCCACTGCTCACTAGGCCTCCAGACGTCCTGGTCAGCTTCATAATGTAGGATTTGTATACAGTTGAAGTCGGAAGTTTACATACACTCAGGTTGGAGACATTAAAACTCATTTTTAAACCACTTCACAAATATCTTGTTAACAAACTATAGTTTTGGGAAGTCGGTTAGGACATCTACTTTGTGCAATTGTTTACAGACAGATTATTTCGCTTATAATTCACTGTATCACAATTCCAGTGGGTCAGAAGTTTACGTACACTAAGTTGACTGTGACTTTAAACAGCTTGTAAAATTCCCGAAAATGACATCAAGGCTTTAGAAACTAATTTACATAATTTGAGACATTTGGAGGTGTACCCGTGGATGTATTTCAAGGCCTATCTTCAAACTCAGTGTCTCTTTGCTTGACATCATGGGAAAATCAAAATAAATCAGCCAAGACCTCAGAAAAAAAATTGTAGACCTCCACAGGTCTGGTTCATCCTTGAGCAATTTCCAAATGCCTGAAGGTACCACATTCATCTGTACAAAAAATAGTATGCAAGTATAAACACCTTGGGACCATGCAGCCGTCATACCGCTCAGGAAGGAGACACATTTGTCTCTTAGAGATGAACGTACTGCAAATCAATCCCAGAACAACAGCAAAGGACCTTGTGAAGATGCTGGAAGAAATAGGTACAAAAGTATCTATATCCACAGTAAAACAAGTCTTATATTGACATAACCTGAAAGGCCGCTCAGCAAGGAAGAAGCCACTGCTCCAAAACTGTCATAAAAAAGCCAGACTACGGTTTGCAACTGCACATGTGGACAAAGACCATACTTTTTGAGAAATGTCCTCTGGTCTGATGAAACAAAGATAGAACTGTTTAGCCATAATGACCATTGTTATGTTTGGAGGAAAAAGGGGGAGGCTTGCAAGCCAAAGAACACCATCCCAACCGTGAGGCACAGGGGTGGCAGCATCATGTTGTGGGGGTGCTTTGCTGCAGGAGGGATTGGTGCACCTCACAAAATAGATGGCATCATGAGGTAGGAAAATTATGTGGATATATTGAAGCAACATCTCAAGACATCAGTCAGGAAGTTAAAGCTTGTTGTTCGCTTAAAGCTTGTTCTTCCAAATGGACAATGACCCCAAGCATACTTCCAAAGTTGTTGGAAAAAGGCTTAAGGACAACAAAGTAAAGGTACTGGAGTGGCCATCACAGCGTGTGCGAGCAAGGAGGCCTACAAACCTAACTTAGTTACACCAGCTCTGTCAGGAGGAATGGGCCAAAATCACCCAACTTACTGTGGGAAGCTTGTGGAAAGCTACCCAAAACGTTTGGCCCAAGTTAAACAATGTAAAGGCAATGCTACCAAATACTAATTGAGTGTATGTAAACTTCTGACCCACTGGGAATGTGATGAAATAAATAAAAGCTGAAATAAATCATCCTCTCTACTATTATTCTGACATTTCACATTCTTAAAATATAGTGTGATCCTAACTGATCTAAGACAGGGATTTTGTACTAAGATGAAATGTCAGGAATTGTGAAAAACTGAGTTTAAATGTATTTGGCTATGGTGCATGTAAACTTCTGACTTCATCTGTATCTAAACTTCTGACTTCAACTGTATGTAAACTTCTGACTTCAACTGTATGTAAACTTCTGACTTCAACTGTATGTAAACTTCTGACTTCATCTGTATGGAAACTTCTGACTTCATCTGTATGTAAACTTCTGACTTCAACTGTATGTAAACTTCTGACTTCAACTGTATGTAAACTTCTGACTTCAACTGTATGTAAACTTCTGACTTCATCTGTATGGAAACTTCTGACTTCATCTGTATGTAAACTTCTGACTTCAACTGTATGTAAACTTCTGACTTCATCTGTATGTAAACTTCCGAATTCAACTGTCTGTCCAAATCAAGTCCAAAACTAAGTACACTTTTAACCCCAAAACTACCATAGCTGGTACGGGTTGATATCAAATAATCCTAACTCGCAGGCTCAAGCAATTATCCCTCTCTCCATATATCACTCCCATTTTCACTCTTTCTATTTTCTATTCATGTCCCATCCTGTGAGAGGACTGTTGTTTAGTGAAATATCTCTGAGCCGGTCTGAGCTGAAACAGGCTGGGCTATTCATCCCTAGAGGAAGTCCATTACAATAGTAACAGTGAATTAATTAGACCTGGTCTCTATGGAACCATGCTAGGCGGAACTTGTTCAAAAGGGAGGCCACCTCTGACAGGTAGCAAGAGACCCAGGCCTACAGGACTAGACACAGACCCACAGACACAGGCCCACAGACACAGACTAGGTCAATTACTAGGCCTCTGGTACACGAGCATATTTTTTTTTTTTTTTTGTACTATGCAGAAATCACTCTGCCATTTCCTGGTTGTAAAAATTTGAATAGTTTGCCTAATTTCAATTTATGTGACAAAACAAGCAGGTATAGTGTAGAGAATCACTGTACCATCTAAACCGCTGTGAACTATATTTTCCCTAACCAAAAATATTGTATTTTCAGCTGTTTGTAGCTGGTGTACAAAACCAAAAGTAAAAGATGCAAAAACAAAACTTTAGAACAGATCTAATGCTTCTTAGACTTGCTTTCAATGAGAATGACAGATCTATAACTCACATTTCTATGTGAACTTGGTTGGGTCTCCCAAAACGTTACATATTGCAGCTTTAAAGAGCAACAAAAGGCAATAAACAACTTCTCTGGTAGAAAACATTTATTCTAGTGACAAAATTGACTACTAAGTGTAAATATGATAATTTTGGCTGTAATGTCAGTCTCCTCCAAAACAAATATTTGCAAGATAATTAGGAGAAAAAAATGTCATGGAGTGAAGATTACCGTAACAGTTTTGCTTGGGTTTGGTTTATTGCAATCCTGCCCACAATCTGGCAGCACCCAATAATTCATTAATTTGTGTGTGCGTTTCTATCAAAGTAAGTTCCTTATTTTCCGTATATCGTGTTGTTGTTTCTACTGTAGGCGTATGTATGTATGTATGTATGTATGTATGTATGTATGTATGTATGTATGTATGTATGTATGTATGTATGTATGTATGTATGTATGTATGTATGTATGTATGTATTGTATGTATGTATGTATGTATATATGTGTGTATTGAGCATAATGTACTTACAGTTTTATTCACATGTTTTCAAGTACTGGTGACAAATAATGCATTCCGATTATTGCATAGATTGTAATGGACACTTATGATGTGTGTAAAATACTTTTTTGGAGGTTCTGATTAGAAAGAGCTAAGGCTAAGCTATTCGCCAGCTATCTGTTGCGCCATGTTTCTTGACATTATACAATGTCAGACCAAAGATGTTATAATGAGATAATGGAATGGTTCACTCCTGTTTTGGGTAAACCTCCGGAAGTTAATGAAGGGAAGTGAATGACCGTAGATGACACACCCCCTTCAACATGCATACTATAAACAGACCAAACTCATCTTGTCTCCTCTTATTATCTTTGGTTGATGAGAAGAAAAAAACATGTTGGCGCTAACAAACTACCCATTGTCGGACTACTTTCGATTTCTAGAAAGTGTTTTACTCAATTATTTAGATCAATGGTGAGCTCACCCATGATGTGATTAATTATAAATAGTAATTGCTATTAGCTAATTCATATTGTAGTTTCTGTCAGCCGATAGTTATAAAAATATGACACTTGTGTTACGTCAATATTTCCTCAGTTAGCGCTGGGACAAATGTTGCCTACTTTTTCCAGTTTGGATGATTTGTTATTGTAACGGCGTTCTTCGTTTGTTGAAAGAGAGTCGGACCGAAATGCAGCGTGGTTGTTACTCATGATCTTTAATGAAGGATCGCGATACACGAAATAACTTATACATATACAAAAACAACAAACCGAACGTGAAATTTAATTACAGCCTATCTGGTGAACACTACACAGAGACAGGAACAATCACCCACGAAATACAAAGTGAAACACAATCCCAATACCTACAAAACCCCCAATACGAAACATAATATTAAACCCATGTCACACCCTGGCCTGACCAAATATATAACGAAAACACAAAACACTATGACCAAGGCGTGACAGAACCCCCCTCACCAAGGTGCGGACTCCCGGACGCACCTCAAAACCATAGGGAAGGTCCGGGTGGGCGTCTGTCCATGGTGGCGGTTCCGGCTCGGGACGTGGACCCCACTCCATTAATGTCATAGTTCCTCCCCTTCGCGTCCTGGGATAATCCACCCTCGCCGCCGACCATGGCCTAATAGTCCTCACCCAGAACCCCACTGAACTGAGGAGCAGCTCGTGACTGAGGGGCAGATCGGGACTGAGGGGCAGCTCGGGACTGAGGCAGCTCGGGACTGAGGGGAAGCTCGGGACTGAGGGGAAGCTCGGGACTGAGGGGCAGCCCAGTACTGAGAGAAAGCCCAGTACTGAGAGGAAGCCCAGTACTGAGAGGAAGCCCAGTACTGAGATGAAGCTCAGGCAGGTTCCGGTAGATCCTGGCTGGCTGGCGGATCTGGAAGATTCTGGTTGACTAGCAGATCTGGAAGAGACTGGTTGACTGGCAGATCTGGAAGAGACTGGTTGAGTGGCAGATCTAGAAGATCATGGCTGACTGGCGGATCTGGCTGCTCTATGCAGACTGACAGCTCCTTGCAGACTGACAGCTCTGGCTGCTCCATGCAGGCTGACAGCTCCTTGCAGACTGACAGCTCCTTGCAGACTGACAGCTCCTTGCAGACTGGCAGCTCTGGCTGCTTCATGCAGACTGACAGCTCTGGCTGCTTCATACAGACTGATAGCTCTGGCTGCTTCATGCAGACTGACAGCTCAGGCTGCTCCGGCAGCGCTGTAGAGGAGGAAGGCTCTGATAGCGCTGAACAGGCGGGAGACTCCGACAGCACAGGAGAGGAGAAAGGCTCTGATAGCGCTGAACAGACAGGAGACTCCAGCAGCGCTGTAGAGGAGGAAGGCTCTGATAGTGCTGAACAGGCGGGAGACTCCGACAGCGCAGGAGGGAAGGAAGGCTCTGATAGCGCTGAACAGACAGGAGACTCCAGCAGCGCTGTAGTGGAGGAAGGCTCTGATAGCGCTGAACAGGCGGGAGACTCCGACAGCACAGGAGAGGCGAGGCGCACTGTAGGCCTGATGCGTGGTGCTGGCACTGGTGATACTGGAGCGAGGACACGCACAGGAAGCCTGGTGCGGGGAGCTGCTACTGGAGGACTGGTGTGTGGAGGTGGCTCTGGATAGACCGGACCGTGCAGGCGCACTGGAGCTCTTGAGCACCGAGCCTGCCCAACCTTACCTGGCTCGATGCCCACTCTAGCCCGGCCAATACGAAGGGCTGGTATGAACCGCACCGGGCTATGCACCCGCACTGGAGACACCGTGCACTCCATAGCATAACACGGTGTCTGGCCGGTCTCTCTAGGCCCCTGGTAAGCACAGGGAGTTTGCACAGGTCTCCTACCTGGAATAGCCATACTCCCTGTAAGGGAATACCCCCCTGTATTGGACAAAAATGAATGGCAAGTCATTGGCATCGGACAAACCATATACACATTGGCCAATACCACCCAATTCGGCGTTGATTCATGCAAAGTGTATTGCAAATGCCATATGGTAATTGCCAGTTGTAACACTTTAAAAATTCAACAGGGGGCAAATGCGCTCCACCGGGGTTTTTCATATTGGAGATGTAACCCAAGTCAATGTCCAAAAGTAAAATTTTGAAAAAATGAAATTTTTTTCAAAAACTTATCACCCCTTAAAAAAGTGCTTTCTGGACCGTTTTTCGAAATTCTTTCGATTTTTTTGTCAATTACACATGTGTAAGAACTGTATGAATATACTTTTGTCCAATTTTATTATCATAATTTTTTTAATTTTTTTATATGCGCATAAGGAATATGTTTTGTCCAATTCCAATATGATTTCATAGGAAGTCAAAAGTCAAAAGTCAAAAATGTCAAAATTTTGTAAAAACTTCACACACCCATAAAAAGTGCTTTCTGGACCGTTTTTCGAAATTCTTTCGATTTTTTGTCAATTACACATGTGTAAGAACTGTATGAATATACTTTTGTCCAATTTTATTATCATATTTTTTTTTTTTTTTTTTTTACATGCGCATAAGGAATATGTTTTGTCCAATTCCAATATGATTTCATAGGAAGTCAAAGTCAAAAGTCAAAAATGTCAAAATTTTGTAAAAACTTCACACACCCTTAAAAAGTGCTTTCTGGACCGTTTTTTGAAATTCTTTCAATTTTTTTGTCAATTACACATGTGTAAGAACTGTATGAATATACTTTTGTCCAATTTTATTATCATATTTTTTTATATATTTTTTAAAATTGTGCATAAGGAATTTTTTTGTGGGCCAAATGACGTAAGAAATTTGACATGCTCAAAAATCCTGCAGAAATGCAAAATTGACTGGCCTGATGAACTCGGGATGGCCGGGCAGTGATAGTTGTTCCTTTCCATCACTCGTTGTGTTGACTTCATCATGTCCATTTTGTGATGTTTTTTCACTATATAATCATATTGCAAGTGCACGTGCATTTGCAATATGTTTCAATGTGCATTTACCATATGAAATTTGACCTTGCTCAAAAATGCAAAATTGACTGGTCTGATGAACACAGGATGGCCGAGCAGTGATAGTTGTACATTTCCATCACTCGTTGTGTTGATTTCATCATCTCCGTTAGGTGATGTTGTTTCACTATAGAATCATATTGTAAGTGCACGTGCATTTGCAATATGTTTCAATGTGCATTTACCATATGAAATTTGACCTTGCTCAAAAATGCAAAATTGACTGGTCTGATGAACACAGGATGGCCGAGCAGTGAGAGTTGTACCTTTCCATCACTCGTTGTGTTGATTTCATCATGTCCATTTGTTTATGTTTTCTCACTTTTGCAAAGTCACTGTGCATTTGCAATATGGTTCAATGGGCAGGTACCATCACGAATTTGTCATGCTATAAAAATCCTGCAGGAATGTGAAATTGACTGGCCTGATGAACACAGGATGGCCTGGCAGTGATAGTTGTTCCTTTCCATCACTCGTTGTGTTGATTTCATCATGTCCATTAGGTGATGTTTTTCACTATAGAATCATATTGCAAATGCACGTGCATTGTTGTGCAACTGGTAACCCAAAAATAAAAATATGGTTGTAAATGCATTTACCGGGATGCCTATTGTCCATGCCCGCTATGGGAGTACCCTACTACGGCCCTCTATCTATGGAGTCCGTCCTGAGTGCTTTATGGACTGTTTAAAATATTCTGATGGATACGCATGTTGTGCAACTGGTGATTGAAAATAGGCACCTGGTAACCCCCAAAAATATGCTTGTAAATGCATTTACCGGTCATTCTGATATTAATGCTCGCTATGGGAACACAGGATGGCCGGGCAGTGATAGTTGTACATTTCCATCACTCGTTGTGTTGATTTCATCATGTCCATTAGGTGATGTTTTTACACTATAGAATCATATTGCAAGTGCACGCGCATTTGCAATATGTTTCAATGTGCATTTACCATATGAAATTTGACATGCTCAAAAATGCAAAATTGACTGGTCTGATGGACACAGGATGGCCGAGCAGTGATAGTTGTACATTTCCATCACTCGTTGTGTTGATTTCATCATGTCCATTAGGTGATGTTTTTTCACTATAGAATCATATTGCAAATGCACGTGCATTGTTGTGCAACTGGTAACCCAAAAATAAAAATATGGTTGTAAATGCATTTACCGGGACGCCTATTGTCCATGCCCGCTATGGGAGTACCCTACTACGGCCCTCTATCTATGGAGTCCATCCTGAGTGCTTTATGGACTGTTTAAAATATTCTGATGGATACGCATGTTGTGCAACTGGTGATTGAAAATAGGCACCTGGTAACCCCAAAAAAATATGCTTGTAAATGCATTTACCGGTCATTCTGATATTAATGCTCGCTATGGGAACACAGGATGGCCGGGCAGTGATAGTTGTACATTTCCATCACTCGTTGTGTTGATTTCATCATGTCCATTAGGTGATGTTTTTACACTATAGAATCATATTGCAAGTGCACGCGCATTTGCAATATGTTTCAATGTGCATTTACCATATGAAATTTGACATGCTCAAAAATGCAAAATTGACTGGTCTGATGGACACAGGATGGCTGAGCAGTGATAGTTGTACATTTCCATCACTCGTTGTGTTGATTTCATCATGTCCATTAGGTGATGTTTTTTCACTATAGAATCATATTGTAAGTGCACGTGCATTTGCAATATGTTTCAATGTGCATTTACCATATGAAATTTGACATGCTCAAAAATGCTAAATTGACTGGTCTGATGAACACAGGATGGCTGAGCAGTGATAGTTGTACATTTCCATCACTCGTTGTGTTGATTTCATCATGTCCATTTGTTTATGTTTTCTCACTTTTGCAAAGTCACTGTGCATTTGCAATATGGTTCAATGGGCAGGTACCATCACGAATTTGTCATGCTATAAAAATCCTGCAGGAATGTGAAATTGACTGGTCTGATGAACACAGGATGGCCGAGCAGTGATAGTTGTACATTTCCATCACTTGTTGTGTTGATTTCATCATGTCCATTAGGTGATGTTTTTTCACTATAGAATCATATTGCAAATGCACGTGCATTGTTGTGCAACTGGTAACCCAAAAATAAAAATATGGTTGTAAATGCATTTACCGGGACGCCTATTGTCCATGCCCGCTATGGGAGTACCCTACTACGGCCCTCTATCTATGGAGTCCGTCCTGAGTGCTTTATGGACTGTTTAAAATATTCTGATGGATACGCATTGTTGTGCAACTGGTGATTGAAAATAGGCACCTGGTAACCCAAAAATGAAAATAGGGTTGTGAATGCATTTACCGGTCATTCTGATATTAATGCCCGCTATGGGAACACAGGATGGCCGGGCAGTGATAGTTGTTCCTTTCCATCACTCGTTGTGTTGATTTCATCGTGAACATTAGGTGATGTTTTTTCACTATAGAATCATATTGTAAGTGCACGCGCATTTGCAATATGTTTCAATGTGCATTTACCATATGAAATTTGACATGCTCAAAAATGCAAAATTGACTGGTCTGATGGACACAGGATGGCCGAGCAGTGATAGTTGTACATTTCCATCACTCGTTGTGTTGATTTCATCATGTCCATTAGGTGATGTTTTTCACTATAGAATCATATTGCAAATGCACGTGCATTGTTGTGCAACTGGTAACCCAAAAATAAAAATATGGTTGTAAATGCATTTACCGGGACGCCTATTGTCCATGCCCGCTATGGGAGTACCCTACTACGGCCCTCTATCTATTGAGTCCGTCCTGAGTGCTTTATGGACTGTTTAAAATATTCTGATGGATACGCATGTTGTGCAACTGGTGATTGAAAATAGGCACCTGGTAACCCCCAAAAAATATGGTTGTAAATGCATTTACCGGTCATTCTGATATTAATGCTCGCTATGGGAACACAGGATGGCCGGGCAGTGATAGTTGTACATTTCCATCACTCGTTGTGTTGATTTCATCATGTCCATTAGGTGATGTTTTTACACTATAGAATCATATTGCAAGTGCGCGCATTTGCAATATGTTTCAATGTGCATTTACCATATGAAATTTGACATGCTCAAAAATGCAAAATTGACTGGTCTGATGGACACAGGATGGCCGAGCAGTGATAGTTGTACATTTCCATCACTCGTTGTGTTGATTTCATCATGTCCATTAGGTGATGTTTTTTCACTATAGAATCATATTGCAAATGCACGTGCATTGTTGTGCAACTGGTAACCCAAAAATAAAAATATGGTTGTAAATGCATTTACCGGTCATTCTGATATTAATGCTCGCTATGGGAACACAGGATGGCCGGGCAGTGATAGTTGTACATTTCCATCACTCGTTGTGTTGATTTCATCATGTCCATTAGGTGATGTTTTTACACTATAGAATCATATTGCAAGTGCGCGCGCATTTGCAATATGTTTCAATGTGCATTTACCATATGAAATTTGACATGCTCAAAAATGCAAAATTGACTGGTCTGATGGACACAGGATGGCCGAGCAGTGATAGTTGTACATTTCCATCACTCGTTGTGTTGATTTCATCATGTCCATTAGGTGATGTTTTTCACTATAGAATCATATTGCAAATGCACGTGCGTTGTTGTGCAACTGGTAACCCAAAAATAAAAATATGGTTGTAAATGCATTTACCGGTCATTCTGATATTAATGCTCGCTATGGGAACACAGGATGGCCGGGCAGTGATAGTTGTACATTTCCATCACTCGTTGTGTTGATTTCATCATGTCCATTAGGTGATGTTTTTACACTATAGAATCATATTGCAAGTGCGCGCGCATTTGCAATATGTTTCAATGTGCATTTACCATATGAAATTTGACATGCTCAAAAATGCAAAATTGACTGGTCTGATGGACACAGGATGGCCGAGCAGTGATAGTTGTACATTTCCATCACTCGTTGTGTTGATTTCATCATGTCCATTAGGTGATGTTTTTTCACTATAGAATCATATTGCAAATGCACGTGCATTGTTGTGCAACTGGTAACCCAAAAATAAAAATATGGTTGTAAATGCATTTACCGGTCATTCTGATATTAATGCTCGCTATGGGAACACAGGATGGCCGGGCAGTGATAGTTGTACATTTCCATCACTCGTTGTGTTGATTTCATCATGTCCATTAGGTGATGTTTTTACACTATAGAATCATATTGCAAGTGCGTGCGCATTTGCAATATGTTTCAATGTGCATTTACCATATGAAATTTGACATGCTCAAAAATGCAAAATTGACTGGTCTGATGAACACAGGATGGCTGAGCAGTGATAGTTGTACATTTCCATCACTCGTTGTGTTGATTTCATCATGTCCATTTGTTTATGTTTTCTCACTTTTGCAAAGTCACTGTGCATTTGCAATATGGTTCAATGGGCAGGTACCATCACGAATTTGTCATGCTATAAAAATCCTGCAGGAATGTGAAATTGACTGGCCCGATGAACTCGGGATAGCTGGGCAGTGATTCTGGTTCATCTCCATGGCTCGTTAGGGTTGATTTCAGAATGTCACTTTTGGTGATGGTCCCTCTCCGTTTAAACATATTGCTAATGTACAAAAGTCAACTAGCAAGTCAGTGTCCATCAGTCAATTAGATGTCATTTTGACACCAAACTGATACCAATTGACACCAAACCCACTTTTTCCAACTCATTTAGAAGCCAACTATCATATATGTCAGAGCAGGCCCATAATTCACAGCGCCTTTAGTTTAAAACATAATAAAAACGTAAAACACATAGTTACGTTCTAGCTGCGGGTCCAGGTCAGACATTATGTGAAGGCCTATGTGAGGCGACCCCGAATCCCGAGTTTCGGCTCGATAGGTCCTTCGGTGCCCGAGTAAAACCCTAATTGGTGCTGAAAATCCACTTTTTTCCATGCCTTGCTATGGGGTCCTTGAATGAGCTATCGGACCGAAACGTTGGGGTCCGTCTCTATGGGCCGAGCCGGTTCCAATGCACCTAGTCTTGTGTCTCTGAGACTTTTCTAAATGTCGCCACTTTCGTAATGGTCAAAATGAATTGAAGTCATTGCAAATGAGGCTATTTCTCGGTCCGAGAACCTTCTAGAGCCACCTAACTCACCACGCACTATCGACCCGAGGTCTAGAACAGGTTTCTAAAGTTTCGGAACTCTAGGTCTGACGGTTCTTTTTAGCTCGAACAAAGCTAACTATTGGAGGCACTGTCTGTCTCTACAAACCCCAATACGTCCCTCCTTCCAAGTTGTGTGTCTGTGTGATTTAGTTTTCCTTTGAAATTTTATGGGAAAAATGACTGATTTACAGTTCATGGGGGTTGCCTAATCACACATATGAAGTTTTGGACAGATCTGACTTTTTTAACCCCTCGAAACAGCTACTGAGACACCAATTAAGGCACTTCCGGTTGGCACAGGAAGCTATAAGTCAACATATATCCTCACTGGGCTATGCTTTTACAGAATCCTGTGTTTTAAGTCCTTACGTTAAGAATTGACTGATTTACACAGGGTTGAATGCACTATGTCTATCAAACTGCAGGCAGGTAATGGAAAAACACTTTTAGGGTGATTTTAACCACTTCCGGTTGGTCCAGGAAGCTTAGAATCAACACAGGTAGACCTCATACTGGCCTGATGGACTGTTATCAAAGACAGGTTCATACGGCATTCATAACCCATATAGACTTCAGGTTGAATTTAGGGGTGCAGGCAATGTATTCCTATGGGGAGAGAAGTCAATGCAAACTATTTGAAGTAAACACCTTCTTTTAACTATTAAGGGTTAATGCCACACGGTCAACGTTAGGCTTGCACGGATCGGAAGGACCTTAGGAACGTACCTGAGGTCGAATTGTGCTTCTCACCCTAACGGTTCTCTCACTGTCACCCAAAAGCAAATGACGTTGTGGGGCAGGCTTCATTTTGGGCCTAATTTTCTAATGGTCGCTGCGCTTAGACCGAGCGAGCTACGGTCAAGCGGGATATCTCGTTGAACTCGGCACGGCCTAGAGATTATTATGTTTATGCCATTGCCTGCTCTCTGTGTCTTTGAGAACCGCACTTTTCACTCCATCCTTGCTGTGTGTGCGTGTGAGAGATTTTCTTTGACATCTGTTGGGAGAAATGACTGATTTACAGTTCACGAGGGTTACCTAGTCACACATATGAAGTTTTGAAAAGATCTGACCTTTTTAACCCATGGAAACTGCCACTGTGACACCATTAAAGGCACTTCCGGTTGGCACAGGAAGCTATAAATAAACTCATATCATGATTGGGGTATGCCTTTACAGAATCCCGAGTTTTAAGTCTTTACGTTAAGAACTGAGTTATTTACGGAGGGTTTAGTGAGTGTGTGTTATTTCAGAAAATCATAGAAAATCACAGAAATCTCGCAGAGCTCCGCAGCACACTTTAAAAGATTCGTAAGAACAACCTGCAACTGGATCTGTAACCGTTGAAAAAAAAAACACCTATCCGTGAACATCACCAAGGTGTCGTTGTACGATTTCTCTTAAATGACGATAGATAAATGGCTGGTTCTTTTTTTTATTGACACCGGAGGCTCCTTGACTTTGACGTGAAGTGGAAAAATAATTTCTCTATTTTCATTTTGGACCTTTAATCCCAGATAAATGGCCATAACTCAAAAAACGTTGAGGCCTAGACGCCATCTTGTTCGGGGCCAACTGCCCATTATGCCGCCCCTACGCTCACCGAGTTTCGGCTTCTAAATATTTTCAGTTTTCGAGATAAGGCCCCGTCGTGAATCGTGATGTTTTGTAGCAATAGCCATATGATTGCTTATGCCCTCTTGTGGGAATTTCCGGGACATGGGAAAAATGACATAAATCTTATTATTTTTGTAAAACGGAAACCGAATGTCCGACAACGTTCATTTGATGACTTCCTGGTAGGTCCGGCCCTGCCGCTCGGCCCGACGCCGTCCGCGAATTTTACAAACGATTTCGGACGTCTAGTAAGGGACCGTACATTTGCAATATGGACTTTCTCACTAACCATACAGGTACTGCCGAATTCTTCCCTTAAGGTATGTAAGCCTCCCCCCAATATTTTTTTTGGGCTGCTTTTCGGGCTTCCTTGCCAACCGTGTTCCCAGCCTATCTCCGGCTGCCTCTGCTCTCCTAAGTGCCTCCACCTGTTCCCATGGGAGGCGATCTCTTCCGGCCAGTATCTCCTCCCAAGTGTAACAACCTTTACCATCCAACACGTCTTCCCATGTCCATTCTCCGAATAATTCATCTTCCTTTTGCTGCTCCTGCTGTTGCTGCCTGTTACCACGCCACTCGGTCCGTGTGTGGTGGGTAATTCTGTAACGGCGTTCTTCGTTTGTTGAAAGAGAGTCGGACCAAAATGCAGCATGGTTGTTACTCATGATCTTTAATGAAGGATCGCGATACACAAAATAACTTATACATATACAAAAACAACAAACGGAACGTGAAATCTAATTACAGCCTATCTGGTGAACACTACACAGAGACAGGAACAATCACCTACGAAATACAAAGTGAAACCCAGGCTACCTAAATACAGTTCCCAATCAGAGACAACGAGAATCACCTGACTCTGATTGAGAACCGCCTCAGGCAGCCAACCTACTCAGCCGCAATCCCAATACCTACAAAACCCCCTATACGAAACACAACATTAAACCCATGTCACACCCTGGCCTGACCAAATATATAACGAAAACACAAAACACTACGACCAAGGCGTGACCGTTATGCTGTAGCTATTTCTGTGAATGTCTGTATCCAAAAATAAACGGGTCACATTTTGGCCATAACTTTGTAAGGACTGTGTTTGTGCAAAATATTTCTGTGAAATAACAGTGTGGCCAGCTCAAATGCTGATTGTTGCGTCAATCGAAATTGGACGTTCTAAATAAGCGTTCTAATCACACTGGTTTGAGAGTACGCTCCAGGGACCACTGTAGAATGATCACACCAGTTTGTTGGTATGTGTGAAAAGGTTCAAAACCTCAAACCAATTATAAATTGTAGAAATTCATATACAAATATTGAAAGTGGTTAATGAGACTAAAATATGTGCTACATAAAAAGATTGTGTAATTTACATTGTGTCATTTATTGACAGACCCTAACAGGTCCCACATATAGCCTATCCAATGTTAAACCCACTTTACCACTTCCTCTCTCCCTATCCCTCTCTCTCTCCCTCCATCCATTCTACTTTCTCTCCCTCGCTTGCTCCCTCCCTTCCATCTCTCTCCTTCTCCCTTTCTCTCTCCTCCTCCATCTCTCCCTCTCTCTTTTCCCTTATGACTTTCATTAAGGGCTATATGACCACCTGCTGAGTGCGGGGCTGGCTTCTCTGGTGTGTGCCTGGCCACAGCACGCCACAGACACACACACATTCCAGCCCCAGCCCCACAGCCCCACTACGGCTAGGGGATCTAACGCCAGTTTGAAGTTGCCATGCCAGTAATCTATAAAGGGAGTGAGGTGCACGGGGAGAGGAGAGGAGGAGGGGAGGAGGAGAGAGGAGACGGGGAGCTGGGATAAAGAGAAGCGTTTCCATATGGAGATGAAGGAAGAATACCTGGAAAAGAGCCACTAATCTTTGGCTGCGAAGTTGAGGAGTTTCTAATGCTAATAAACACGATGAGCGGCACGGAGCTGGCGAGTGGTTGCCATAAGGAGGGCCTCGGCACTGCAGTACAACAGGCTTGTCTTTCCTCAAGAGGGAGGCTGTGTTGTCAAGTGAGGTTTGCTGAGCTCTGTGGAGGAGACGTGCAGACCGGCTGTTGTGCCAAGACTTCACACACACGAGTAAGTGCATACACACACACACGCACACACTACCCACCCGATCTGCCAACACCTTTTAGCGTGTTACTGTGTTTTTAAACAGACACATACACATGCCACAACACTACGTTAGTCCACTGAGCTAAAGGCCTAGGCATGAATGTGGTAAACCGTATCAGGTATCAGCGTAACATGATTCACCAAACCACCACTTTACAGTTGCAGAAAAATGTGCATTACTATATTGTTCTGCTGTAAGTTGTAGCTGTATTAGGCCATGTGTCTCTAAGAGTCAGATGTCCTTCTTAATGCCTCCAATCACCTCCCTGTCCAAGGATGATGACAGAATCAGATCAGTCCTCTCCTCTGCTCCTCTTCTCCTCTCCACTCCTCTCCTCAGCTCCTGTCCACTCCTCTGCTCCTCTACTTTGCTACTCTACTTTGCTCCTTTTCTCTGCTCCCCACTTCCAGTCTAAGAAATGTCAGATGTCAGATCCACGGGTTGTTTCTCTCTCTCGAGAATCCATGGCCATACGTCGTTTCCCCCCGTCGTCTTCTCCATCGCTGTCCCCGCGGACACCCAGCCGATCAGACAGCTAGCGTCGACACCTCCCGATTCCAGGAGCCTCGAAATGCCACTGCATCACGACTTTAACCGACAGGCCAGGGCGGAGAGAGGAGGGGTAGAGAGAAAGGGAGAAAGAGAGGGAGAGAGGGCGGGATAGGGGGGAGGGAAAAGGAATGAGAGAGAGCGAAGTTTAGATGGCACCTGGGCTTATCTGTGAGTAAGACAGTTGATCCGTCTCCCTGCCCTCTAGTCTAGTCTACACCACTGGATTGGCAGAGGAAATGTAGAGGAGCTTGTCGGCTAGGGAATGTAAGGGCTACCAATGGGAGAGATCAGCCTGGTCTCATAGACTAGATGTAATATAGTGAATGTAAATCCATTACCCTCATATTAGCATGATGTGTTACGTTTGGTACGGTTACATAAGATAGATGGTTACTTATTTGGTAAAACCTAAGTATGGTGGTTGGTCGGAGTGGATGGGTAGACATGTAGGTTGTGAGTTTGAATCTCATCACAGACAACTTTAGAATTTTATCTCATTAGAAACTTTTCAACTACTAACCACTTTTTAGACACATTGCAACTACTTAGCGTGTTAGCTAACCCTTCCCCTCACCCTAACCTTAATAATTTTACCTAACCCTTCCTCTAACCCTAAGCCTAAACTTGACCCTTCAACATAACTCCTAAACGTAACCCTAACCTTAACCCTAACCCCTAACCCTAATCCCTAGCCTAGCTAACGTTAGCCAGCCAGCTAACGTTAGCCAGCCAGCTAACGTTAGCCAGCCAGCTAACGTTAGCCAGCCAGCTAACGTTAGCCAGCCAGCTAACGTTAGCCAGCCAGCTAACGTTAGCCACCTAGCTAGAAATCATACGTCAAAGTCATAACATTTAGTATGTTTACCAAATTTGTAACATATTCTACATTTTGCAAATTCGTTACATATACTACTTGTAATTCGTAACATATCATACGAAATGGAATGGACATCCACAAATGAATTCATATCACACAAAACATAACATATCATGCTAAATGGAGTGACAGGATTTACTTACAGGTTGGAGAGATGCAACTCTTATAAAAGAGAGAGAGGGAAAAAGAGAGAGCCAGTAGTGTAAATATGAAAAAAGACCAACAATACACACACAAAATGGCAGAAAGAAAGAAAAGATAAATGTGAGAGACTTTTCACACAAAAAAAGCCAGAGCCAGCGTTAAGACAGTGATCCTATAAAACAGTATAGGGTTTGTCAGGAGAACAAAGGAGATAGGATATCCCTAATCCCTGCAATATTAATGTCTAAAATGTCATTAATAAGCTGCCGAGAGAGAGAGTGCCGAGACCACACAGGGATGAAAAGGCTGCCTACATGAAGGTACCTGCCAGGGCCTGCCTGACAGGGCCCCAGCTAATGAATGAGTAGAAAGCCACTCCAATCAATCACACAGGATTTATCTGTGCCCCGAGAATAGGTGAGGTCTGGTATGGGGTGACCACGACTGTCAGGCTCGAGTCCGAGACGCAGCCAAGAAACTGTCGTAGCATTTCAATGAGTGGCGTATTTAATGGGAAAGAGTGTGTGCTCCTGTTCCTTCCCCGGGGTGGGGGGCAGGCAGGCGAAGCAGTGACAGAGAGAGAGTGTGTGTGTGTGCGTGTGCGTGTGTGTGCGTGTGTGTGTGTGTGTGTGCGTGTGCGTGTGCGTGTGCGTGTGCGTGTGCGTGTGCGTGTGCGTGTGTGTGTGTGTGTGTGTGTGTGTGTGTGTGTGTGTGTGTGTGTGTGTGTGTGTGCGTGTGTGTGTGTGTGTGTGTGTGTGTGTGTGTGTGTGTGTGTGTGTGTGTGTGTGTGTGTGTGTGTGTGTGTGCGTGTGTGTGTGTGTGTGTGTGTGTGTGTGTGTGTGTGTGTGTGTGTGTGAGAGAGAGAGTGAGAGAATGAAAAATAATTAATGAATGTCTTTATGAATATATTTATGTATGTGTGTGTGTGTGTGTGTGTGTGTGTGTGTGTGTGTGCGTGTGTGTGTGTGTGTGTGTGTGTGTGTGTGTGTGTGTGTGTGTGTGTGTGTGTGCGCGTGTGTGCGTGTGTGTGTGTGTGTGTGTGTGTGTGTGTGTGTGTGTGTGTGTGTGTGTGTGTGTGTGTGTGTGCGTGAGAGACAGAGAGAGAGAGAGTGAGAGAATGAAAAATAATTAATGAATGTCTTTATGAATGTGTGTGTGTGTGTGTGTGTGTGTGTGTGTGTGTGTGTGTGTGTGTGTGTGTGTGTGTGTGTGTGTGTGTGTGTGTGTGTGTGTGTGTGTGTGTGTGTGTGTGTGTGTGTGTGTGTGTGTGTGTGTGTGTGTGTGTGTGTGTGTGTAATTCATACACAAATAACACAAGGCTAATTATGAGGTGAGGTAGAGTGTAGCACGGTGATCTAATGAATAGAATACGTAGTAGTTTATCAGTGTCCACAAGGATTACTATGTACTTCCTTTCTAGATAATAGAGTAATCATGCAGAGCCTTTCCTGAAACCTGAAATTACACTGAAGATTGGAATGACCGCACTGACAACCTGTGAGCATTGCTCTCTCCTTTTTTGAAGAAAAAAAAAGAAGAAAAGAGAAGAGAGAAACGGTTTGGGGGTGAAACGGGAGCTGGTTCATTCAGAGATAATTCTTCTGTTCAGACAATAGCTGCTCTGTTCTGTTCCAGCCTGACCAAGTGTGTGTCCCAACTGGGCTATGGTCAAAAGTAGTGCACTATATAGGAAATAGAGTGCCATTTGGAATACACATCCAAGGCAGTTCATGTAAGGTCTTAACTCAACTCCCCAACCAATGAGAAATCTCTACATGTGTCAGGTGGCCTCTATTCAACCCTGAATCATTCATTTTGATTGGCTGCCAGGGCATAGACTGGGACTATTGGATGCATGCAGCTAGTCAACAGAGTATTTGGTGTATCTTAGTTTTATTTAGTGTGCCCGGTGAACTGCACTCATGGAGTAAGCACTTAGCCAGTGTGCACTTGTCAGGCTTTGACTGCACATCAAAACTAACCCCCTTAAATGTAGATCATAACATTAACCCCACAATTGCCAAATTTAGCTATGTGTCCCAAATGACACCCTATTACTATTTAGTCCACTGCTTTCAACCAGAGTCCATTTTGACCCGAACCCAAAAGCAGTGGACTCAATAGGAAATAGGGTGCAATTTGGGACGCATACCCAAGGCTGCTGCTTCATGCCTTTCTGCGTCCCCCTGCAGCGGCATGGTTCCTGAGCCAAGTGACTCGTTCAAACAGAATCTCTCCTCTTGATCAAAGCCACATCCATCATCCACTCATCCCACTGGTCAAAAGATACCGGCCCAAATAAACCACTGGATAAATATTCTGTTGCATGCTGACCCATTCACTGATTAGCAAACACTTTCCCTCTTCAAAAGTCCTCTTCAGCATCTCTCTGGACTGAGGCTGACAGCATTAAAGAGAATACACAGCAGGGGAGATGTCCTGCTCTGATCTAAAAGACCTTGCAGAGTTGCTGTCAGAGATTGCGTCCCAAATTGCGCCCTATTCCCTATTTAGTGCATTACTTTGGGCTCTATTCAAAAGTAATGCACTGTAAATGGAACAGGGTGCCGTTTGGAACGTAGCCTTGCTCGTGGTGTCAGGGAACCGCACGGAGATGATAGAGGTCACGGCTGTTTGATTTGTTGTCAAAGTATGTAGAGTAAATTATTAACACTGATAAAGTCAAAACAGAAAACAAACAGAGGTTCCTTCATCGACCTCTCACTGAAAATATCAGCAGGACTGTGTCAAAACTACTTTATACATTGACCTCATCATAATCAAAACCTTCATCAATGGGACTTCTCTGACGACTCTAGCCTACAGTATACCCTCTCTCCTCTCTCTCTCTCTCTCTCTCTCGCTCGCTCGCTCTCTCTCTCTCTCTCTCTCTCTCTGTCTGAAACGAACAAACAAACAAAGCGAGGAGAGGGGCAGCTGTCGATAGTGCTGGTGGTGAGGAGTGACCAGAGCAAAGTCAATCATTGGGCAGACAGACAGAGAGCGAGAGAGTCAGAGCGAGAGAGAGGAGAGCTGCATCCTTAATGTCACACAGTTCCCTCTATAGTCCACTACTTTTAACCAGGGAACATAGGGCTCTCGATAAAAGTAGCACACTATATAGGGAATAGGGTGCCATTTGGAATGTAACCAATGATATCAGAGAGAGGGCTATTGGTTTGGGCGCCTTCTAGTTCCTGTTTGTTTTGTTGTGTATCAGGTGGCGTCCAGTCGGCATGGCTGCCAGACCTGGCTAGCCGGGGAGGAAGACGTCACTCACTGGACACTGACAGTCACAGATAAGAGCTCCGAGGGACAGAGAGAGAGGGAGGGAGCTAGAGAGAGTGAAGAGGAGGAGAGTGGACCTTGACCTTGACCTACCCCATATCCCTTCGCTCCCCAAAAAAGACATGTGGTGATTGGGTGATTGGTTATTCTACGAGGGCAACTTTCGAAATGTGTGCCCCTGAAGCGGTTTGGGAGGATGCTCATGTGGTCGATGTGTTGGTGAGCGAGATGCAAAGCTGTGGTCTCTGTCCTTTAGAGAAGTTCTGACTTTCCAACAAACAGACAGACAGGCAGGCAAAAGCAGGCAGATAATGCTTTGTTCACACATAAGAAGTCAATAAATTAACCCACTGATGTGTCATTATGTAAATTCGAATTAACGCCTGAAGCCAGCAGCCTGTAAGACTGTATTGTGAAGTTTTGTGTTCTAGTGTATGCCCAAGTAATCTAGACAAACTCTTTACATTTAATAAATGCATCTCGACAGCCAAATCCAAAACTCAACCCCAGTGATCCACCAGATATATGGAGAGTAGAAGAGATGAGAAGAGAGGAGATGGGAGGATTGCTGACTCTATACCCAGGGGAAGAGCCACAAGGGCAGGCTACAGACTTCAGTATGAGTCCCAGGGCCTGGTTCCCCCTGTGGGAGCCTGGGGGGCTACATTCGTAATGGGATCCAGATTGGGGAGTGTCACCATAGAATTCAGAGGGGAAAACAATAGGGTCTGGTGTCAACCCAAACCAGCACAGCCCAGCCTAGCTCACCCACCCATCCATAGACTCATCCCAATCCAGTCAAGCAGAATCCCAGGTCAGCGCAGCACTGTGCAGACCCCACCCAACCCCACACAACCCAGGACCTCCCAGTATTGTCCAACCCAGCTCAGCCCACTCAGCTTTGGTTTAGTCCAACCCTGGTTCTACCCTGGGGGTCTGGTTGTTTCACACACTCCTGAACCTGGCCTCAAGAAAAACATTCCATCAACAACTGGCTGTCACATGTGGAGAACCCTGGGGATTGGCTTGAGACAGTTTGTATCTTCTCATCCCAGTATTGAGTCTATGAATCGCAATTTACTATCATAAACTGTACTTTGCCAATTTGTGATATAGTTTATTGTTTAAAAGTCTCTAAGGTACCCAAAGTAATGATATTTCTTTTGTTCAGGTCTGGCGATTGGTCTTAAACCTGGTCTCAGGAAAACATTTGTAAAGTCATTGAATCAAGTCTGTAAAATACACTTAGTTAAATGCTACTCTTGATTTGCCCCCCTCACCTGCACTCCGGGGAAGAGAGAGACGGGTTGAAAAACAATAGTCACTTCATTAATCTAGCCTTAATCTCACCCCCATATACAATCAGAAAGCTTCTATTCCTTCAGGTCGCACACACAGACACATCCAAAAAGGATGTCAATGATGATTCATGTCAATTGAGAGCAGTGTTCTAACTATAGACGTGTTCTCTACATTTAAGGGTGGGACAGGTCCAAAAGACTGAGTCAGGGGACTTTGCACTCTGACAGTTACATTATTGACGTTCGTTTGTGAGCAAATCGAGTCTTCACATCCCATCACCACATCAGATCTTTTTACATCAGATCTTTTTCATAGCTGATCTGATTGGTCAAAAGACCAATGAGTGAGAGAGGGAAAAGAAATCAGAATTGGGCTGCCTGTGTAAACACAGCCTAAGTAGGGGACGTGGTACTATTTGGGACGCGGACTGTGTATCCGTAACATGCATTTAGAACTGGTAGAGCATTAGAGATCCAATATTTATGCAGGGATTAACGTGTTTTAGTACGCTAAGAATTCAGTACACTGATTAAGACGAAGTGGCGTAATATCTTCACTATTCACTCACCGGGGAACGCAGAGGGGACACAGCTACGGGTCGTAATTGATGACAAAATGTGTCATGTTGATGTTTATTCCTATTTAAATCATTGAATCGATAAAGATTAGCAACTGTTGTATTTTGATGTAATTGCGTGGGTAATAGAGTTTGATAAATGCCTTATTTTGATAATGGACATGGTAGAAATAGTTGAAAATAGAAATGAGGAGAACCTTTTTAGGATGAGAGTGTAAGTCCTGTAGTGGTTTACTGTGTGTGTGTGTGTGTGTGTGTGTGTGTGTGTGTGTGTGTGTGTGTGTGTGTGTGTGTGTGTGTGTGTGTGTGTGTGTGTGTGTGTGTGTGTGTGTGTGTGTGTGTTCGTGTGTGTTCGTGTGTGTTTGCGTGTGTATGTGCATGCGTTAATATGTTTCTGCATGAGTGTGTATGCCGTGCATATGTGCCCGCCGTGCGTGTGCAGGTGCTCTCACACGTGTACACGAGTAGCATACAGACAGACAGGGCCACTTTACCATACCCCTCTCTCTCTCTTGTCACTCCAGTGCCCTTTTAAAAAGGCGTTGGTTAAAAAGTGAATGGATCAATTATGCAATTTATACGACTAGTCATTGGCAGGCCCACCTTTTTCATGCCATCATCAAAGTGACTGCAAACATTGTTAATGCATCCAAAAAATAAAAGGGGTTGCTTTGCCTCCTCTCCCAAATGGTTTAGAATAATTTGAGTCTAATTCTGGAGATGGAAGGCAGCCTACTCTCCAACGCTGGCAGTCAGCTTGAAAGCACTCCGCCACCAACTTTCCCCCAATATCTGCTCATTTGAATCAACTAAATGGCTATTAGGCGCCCGCCCCCATGCCAATACTCACATAATCAAGAGGAAGGTGCTAGTTTGGATGGGTTTATTGTGACATCTGTGTATATTTGGTGTGTGTGTGTGTGTGTCTGTGTGTGTGTCTGTGTGTGTGTGTGTGTGTGTGTGTGTGTGTGTGTGTGTGTGTGTGTGTGTGTGTGTGTGTGTGTGTGTGTGTGTGTGTGTGTGTGTGTGTGTGTGTGTGTGTGTGTGTGTGTGTGTGTCCGTGCATGAGAGTGTGCGTGCATCCCCGATGCATGCATGGACACTGCCATATTGAAAAGAGATGTCTATCATACAGAAAATAATGTACACCTCCATGAAGTACTAAATTAAATGTTCTTGATCATATAAAACGTCATGCCATAACTACAAGAAAGAAATACACATGTCAAATGAATCAATGGCCTCTTCTAATAATCACTTTCTCAGTGATTACCAGTATCAGTACATACTGTATAATATAAACATGAATTAAATCTTCTTGCTCCCGTACTATCAAAGTTTGGGCCTAAACATGTCACATTTAAATTAACATCTAGAAGAGCATTTTCCTCAAGATGTCTCTGTCCCTATGTGTGGGTATAAGTGTTTGTATATTAGTGTGTGGACACGGGTAGCATAGCCTCTCTGGGGATGAGTTGTTCAAGAGGAGTTGAAGTGTGGCCTTAGTCCAGACCCTCCCTGCTGCCAGAAGACACTTAACAAGCTGGCAGTAAAAAAGTAAGAGGCCTGTCGAGCATGTGGGCAAACATAAAAAGCACTGGATTCAAAGTACATTTTTCCAGACATTATTATAGCCGCTTCATATTAAACCCCTGTGCCAGGAACACTGTTTTTGCTGTATGTGTGTGTGTGTGTGTGTGTGTGTGTGTGTGTGTGTGTGTGTGTGTGTGTGTGTGTGTGTGTGTGTGTGTGTGTGTGTGTGTGTGTGTGTGGTCATGCTTGCATGTGTGCACTTGTGTTTGCGCAGTGTGTGTGTGTGTGTGTGTGTGTGTGTGTGTGTGTTTGCATGCCTGTATGTGTGTGTGTGTGTGTGTGTGTGTGTGTGTGTGTGTGTGTGTGTGTGTGTGTGTGTGTGTGTGTGTGTGTGTGTGTGTGTGTGTGTGTGTGTGTGTGTGTGTATATGTGTGTGTGTGTGTATGTGTGTGTGTTTTATGAGACGCTGAGCCCATCTCCTATGTAGTTAATTATGGCCTCTTGTTTGCCCAGTCATTTTGTCACTTCCTTGCCATTTCAAAGCTATAAGAGGGGACAGACACAAAGCCAAGTTCTTTACAGCAGCACAGGCCCTTTGCAAGTAAAACATGTTCCCTGCTTTTCACTACAGTTAGGGTGGCTGTGGCACTGCATGGCTACACACACCCTCTTGTTGGCAGAGATGGTCTAAAGCAAAGAAAATATGCAGGTCTTTCTTCACTGCAACAAGGCCCCTAAAGTGTATGCATGGGTGGCTACCATGCCTCCTCTCTTTGTACACATTGAAACAAATATATATAAACGCTTTGTTCAAATCATAATGTAGTTAGTGCACAGAATTCTATCATACAAAAATACCGGTCCCATGACGCCAGTTTGCATGAGGATTTGAAAAAATGTAAAAATCCATTTAATGAAGAAACCATTCAAATGTATTTAGGAGAGTAAGTAAGTGTTTCATGTCTGTGTACACTCTGCTGTATTCCAGTGGAGGCTTCTCAGAGGAGGAAAGGGAGGACCATCCTCCTCAGTGAATTTAATTTTATCTAAATGTATTCACAAAATAATTGATTAAAATGTATTGTTTTGCAATGAAGGTCTAACAGTAGCCTCAACAGCACTCTGTAGCACCATGGTGTAGCCAGAGGACAGCTAGCTTCCGTCCTCCTTTGGGTACATTGACTTAAATACAAAACCTAGGAGGCTCATGGTTCTCACCCAATTCAATAGACTTACAGAGTAATCATGACAACTTCCGAGTACGCCCTCCAACCTATCAGAGCTCTTGCAGCATGAACTGTCCATCCAATCTAAGGATCAGAACTTAAATCTAGTACTGAAAGCATTAAATACAGCTAGATAGCACTGCAGTGCCAAAATTGTGGTGAGTAGTTGACTCAAAGAGCGAGAAAGACAATAGTTGAACAGTTTTGAACAAATAATTTTCTTCAAAAATGAAGGAGAAGCAAGAGAGAGAGAGATATTTCACATGTTTGTTTCCATTTCACTTAGTTAGCTAGCAAATGCAGCTAGCTAGTTTAGCTTACTCAAACACCTGGCTAAAACAGAGGGATTCTATGCTAGCTAGCTGGCTATGACTATCCAATACAAAACTGGAACTCTTCCAAGTCACGGTAAGCTTTTGCCGGTGTAACGGTTGAACTGCTTACTGACTGTACACTCTACTTCATGACTGTAGCGAGGTTACTAACGCATCAGTTCAATTGACTATGACTTTACGTTAGCTAATATGGTGACAACGATGTAGGCTGTATGTGGCGAATAGGGATATGATTTGGCTCAGAGAGATTATTCTGCCTGGTTACGTGCAGCTGATGTGTTGTTCATTGAATTCCACAAGCGAAGGGGGAAAGGTGAGAGGAGGAGAGCACGTAGATGTGAGAAGGAATACAGCATGGCTGCTATGAAAGTGAAGTTTCTTTACGTGTGATCAAAAAATACAGTTGAGTACATACACTTAGGTTGGAGTCATTAAAACTCTTTTTTCAACCACTCCACACATTTCTTGTTAACAAACTATAGCTCTGGCAAGTCGGTTAGGACATCTACTTTGTGCATGGCAAGTCATTTTTCCAACAATTGTTTAAAGACAGATTATTTCACTTATAATTGGTGCAATTCACAAACTAGATTGCTACATGAGGAGGGAAAATTATGTGGATATATTGAAGCAACATCTCAAGTAATCAGTCAAGAAGTTAAAGCTTGGTCACAAATGGGTCTTCCAAATAGACAATGACCCCAAGCATACTTCCAAAGTTGTGGAAAAATAGCTTAAGGACAACAAAGTCAAGGTATTGGAGTGGCCATCACAAAGCCCTGACCTCAACCTTATAGAACATTTGTGGGCAGAACTGAAAAAGTGTGTGCGAGAAAGGAGGCCTTACAAACCTGACTCAGTTACACCAGCTCTGTCAGGAGGAATGGGCCAAAATTCACCCAACTTATTGTGGGAAGCTTGTGGAAGGCTCCCGAAACTTTTGACCAAATTTAAACAATTTAAAGGTAATGATACCAAATACTAATTGAGTGTACGTATGTAAAGAAATCAAATCTGAAATAAATCATACTCTCTACTATTATTCTGACGTGTCACAGTCTTAAAATAAAGTGGTGATCCTAACTGACCTAAAACAGGGAAATTTTTACTAGGATTAAATGTCAGGAATTGTGAAAAACTGAGTTTAAATGTTTTTCTCTAAGGTATATGTAATCTTCCGACTTCAACTGCTTATATATCTTAAATAAAAGGAAGCAAACAGAACTAAATAGATTAACATACCTGAATATGTCCAATAAAAACTCTCATTTGTAACTGTTGGACTAATGATTGCACTCGAGATCAGCTAGATGCAGGTAAGAGTGTGCATGGTGGTGTTGAATTTGTCTCTGTCTGTCCATGTATCTGTCTGTCACCTCAAATATTTCTCATCAACCTGTGTGTCACAACCTGATCTGTTTCACCTGTCTTTGTGCTTGTCTCCACCGCCCTCCAGGTGTCGCCCATCTTCCCCATTATCCCCAGTGTACTTTTACCTGTGTTCACTGTTTGTCTGTTCGTTTTGTTTCGTCAAGTTTACCAGCATTTTTTCCCCCGTGCTCCTGTCTGTCTCTAGTTCCTGTTTTCTAGCTGACCCTGATTCTGCCTGTCGTTCTGTACCTTGCCATACCACCCTGGATCACTGACCTCTGCCTGCCCTGAACCTGAGCCTGCCTGCCGTTCTGAACCTTTCTGACTCTGCTCTGGACTACTGACCTCTGCCTGCCCATGACCTGTCATGGGGCGGCAGGGTAGCCTAGTGGTTAAAGAGTTGGGCTAGTAATCGAAATGGTTGCAAGTTCGAATACCCGAGCTGACAAGGTACAAATCTGTCGTTCTGCCCCTGAACAGGCAGTTAACCCACTGTTCTTAGGCCGTCCTTGAAAATAAGAATTTGTTCTTAACTGACTTGCCTAGTTAAATAAAGGTTAAATCAAATTTGCCGGCCCCCCTGTTTTTGTAATAAACCTTTGTTACTTTGAAACTGTCTGCATCTCGGTCTTCTCCTGAGTCTTGATACTGTGTGCACCTATGTTGTGATCTTTCATTCATAGGCTAGGTTGTGGAAACTTCAAGTATCATGTAGTAGCCTAAACCTATCAATGTTACATTGAACTGGGTGTACGGAATATGAATGAGAGTCATCCAATTTGCTGTAATAGAAATAAGGCCATGCTCTTAAACGGCACCCATCACCACTGCTGTATTCTGTGTATATGTTTGGATTTGATTCTCTTTACATTTTCGGAGAAACTTCAGTTCCAGACAGCGAGCGAGGGCCTCTCAACACATCACTAATCCCTGGTTCCAACAGGGACTCAATCTTAGGAGCCTAATCCCAAAGACCCCTATAACCCGGAATGTTCCAAGTCTCAGAATAACCATGCTCCAAAGTTAGGAATCAAAGCCAGGTAATTAAAATAATAATGGCTTCAGTTAAGATGATTATCACGGCACAGAGAAGGCACCTCCAGGAGATTTCCTCTTTGAAATATTTATGAAATACGATTATAGGCAGGGGCCAGATCAGTGTTAAAAGGTTTAAGGATGATTTGGAGATCAAGAGATGGAATATAATATAAAGCAGAGGAATGGAAGGAGGTGAGGATCGTGTGTGCGGAGCGTGTGTGTGGAGTGTGTGTGTGTATGAGAGAGGGTCCAGGTGTGGGAGCCTTAGGCCGTGGCTCAGGTTGGTTGAGCCTGGGCATGGAATGCCTCTTACACAGTATTAGCCGGCAGGAGAGAAAGCCAAGAGGAAGAACAGGTCAGGAGATTTACGTTTGGACTGTTATCTTGTCATGTAACAGAGAGTGAGAGAGAGCGAGAGAGAGAGAGAGAGAGAGAGAGAGAGAGAGAGAGAGAGAGAGAGAGAGAGAGAGAGAGAGAGAGAGAGAGAGAGAGAGAGAGAGAGTGTGTGAATAGGGAGATACAGAGAGACGTGGAGTGAAAGAAATGGAAGGAGTGACGTGGAAAGAAAGAGAGAGAGAGAGAGAGAGAGAGAGAGAGAGAGAGAGAGAGAGAGAGAGAGAGCATGGTTGTATTGACATGTAGAGCGTACGGGGACAGAGGCCACTACTGTCATGTCCCGAGGAGCTAGACGCTTGATTGACAGCTGAGGTGAAATGGTTGGGATGAGATACAAGGTCACAACGCAGCTCCGAGCCACTTCACTCCCCCTCTCCTCTCATCTCTCCACTCAGGCACAATAAGTTAACACACTGTGTTCACCTCAACAAAACACCACGAAGATGAGAAAATAACACAGACTTAATGAAGAAGAATAAAGGGGGAATTTACTGCTCGCAGACAAAGACGACAGAAGGATTGTCTTGTTTGTGTGGTATAATCTGAAAGCATCAGAAAACAATGGAAGTAGAGAACAAGCGATCTCTACATAAATACACACAAGCATTGTGTTGTGGATTGTATTTGTGCATGTATGATCATTTAATTGTGCTCAGGGTCAGTGGGAGAAGCATACATTCATGTTAGCGGCTAAAGCCATGGTGGTCCTCATAGAAAAAGAAAATTGCAGTTGAAACCGTTGTTGACAAAGTGCTGTTGACAATGGTTAAAGGACAAAAAGCTCAAAGGCACATGCAGGCGTGGACGCTGCCTTGGCTGAAACTGGAGATGAAAGATTCACCTTTTCTTCTTTCTTTTTTTTCTTCTTACAATTTGAGGCACAGATCCTATAAACAAAAGCTGCAGGCTCACCGCAATGTCGCCACCCTGTGTGTGTGTGTGTGTGTGTGTGTGTGTGTGTGTGTGTGTGTGTGTGTGTGTGTGTGTGTGTGTGTGTGTGTGTGTGTGTGTGTGTGTGTGTGTGTGTGTGTGTGTGTGTGTGTGTGTGTGTGTGTGTGTGTGTGTGTCTTTGAGGAGAGTGTGTGAGAGTTGTTGTGTGTCTTAGCTGACTGCAAACTGGCAGACGGGCGTGTTTTTGCAGCGATCACCACCAAAAGAGCTAGGGTGCGTATTTTAACACCTGCCCTGGAGCTGTGTCTGCTCTCAGCCCCCCTCCCTCCATCTCTACCTCTCTCCCTCATTCCCTCCCTACCTCCCTCCATCACCCCCTCCAGTAGGCCTCCAGTGGCCCTCTCTCTCTCTGTCTGGGCCCTGTGCCAAAGGCCTTAGAGGCCTATTTCTGCCCAGCCATGACAGGCCCCTGGAAACTATCCCCACAGAGGGAGGGAAAGAAGGAAAGAGGGAAAGGGAGAGAGAGAGAGAGAGAGAGAGAGAGAGAGAGAGAGAGAGAGAGAGAGAGAGAGAGAGAGAGAGAGAGAGAATGAGAGGGGATTGCTTTAACCTAAGGATCACCCAGTAACATAAACAAATATACTCACACACACACAAACACCCTTTAAGGGACGTATATCATTGCTTTTGACAGACCACCTCGGTGACACGTCTGCATTTATATCAAGATGTCACTCGACCATTAACACGACAGTGTATGTATCGAAGACACTCGAATCCTATTGGAACACTTTTACTATTTAAAAAATGTCACCTGTGTTTCTCTCATTGAAGTCTTGTATCTCTTATTTTCCTATCTCAAAACCTTTTCGTATCAAAGCAAATTGAATTGGTCACATGCACATATTTAGCAGATGTTATTGCGGGTCTAGCAAAATGCTTGTGTTTCTTGCTCCAAAGGTGCAGTAGTATCTAACAACTCACAACAATACACACAAATCTCAAAGTAAAAGAATGAAATTCTTGGTTGGCTGGCAGCGTGCCCCTGGTGATGCGTTGGACAGACGCACCACCCTCTGGAGAGCCCGGCGATTGCAGACGGTGCAGTTGCCGTATCGACATGATGCTCTCAATGGAGCATCTGTAAAAGTTTGAGGTCTTAGGGTCCAAGCTCAATTTCTTCAGCTTCCTGAGGTTGAAGAGGTGCTGTTGCACCTTCTTCACCACACGGTCTGCGTGGGTGGACCATTTCAGATTGTCAGTGATGTGTACTCTGAGGAACTTGAAGCTTTTAACCTTCTCTGCTGCGGTCCCGTCGATGTGGATGGGGGAGTGTATCCTCTGCTGTCTCCTGAAGTCCACAATCAGCCCCTTTGTTTTGATGATGCCAGGGGCCTCACCTCCTCCTGTAGGCCGTCTCGTCATTGTTGGTAATCAGGCCTACTACAGTTGTGTCGTCTGCAAACTTGATGATTGTGTAGGAGGCGTGTATGGCCTAGGCAGTCATGGGTGAACAGGGAGTACAGGAGAGGGCTGAGCACACACCTTTGTGGGGCCCCTGTGTTGAGGATCAGCGTAGTGGAGATGTTTTTCCTACCTTCACTACCTGGGGGCGGCCCGTCAGGAAGTCCAGGACCCAGTTGCACAGGGCCCTGAGCTTAATGATGAGTTTGGAGGGTACTATGGTGTTGAAGGCTCAGCTGCAGTCAATGAACAGCCTTTTTACATAGGTATTCCTCTTGTTCAGATGGGATAGGGCAGTGTGCAGTGCAATGGCGATTGCATCGTCTGTGGATCTATTGGGGTGGAATGCAAATTTAATTGGGTCTAGGGTATCGGCTAAGGTGAAGGTGATATTATCCTTAATATCCTCTCAATGCACTTCATGATGACAGACGTAAGTGTCATTTAGTTCAGTTACCTTTGCTTTCTTGGGTACAGGAACAATGGTGGACATCTTGAAGCAAGTGGGCACAGCCAACTGGGATAGGAAGAGATTGAATATGTCTGTAAACACTCCAAGCCAGCTGGTCTGCGCATGCTCTGAGGACCCGGCTAGAGATGCCATCTGGGCCGGCAGCCTTGTGAGTGATAACACGCTAAAATGTCTTATGTTTCATGTTTGATCTGTTGAATTGCGACTTCACTTTGTCTCTGTATTGACGTTTTGCCTGTTTGATTGCCTTACGGAGGGCATAACTGCACTGTTTGTATTTGACCATGTTCCCAGTCACCTTGCCGTGGTTAAATGCGGGGGTCGCGCTTTCAGTTTCCGCGGTTTTTGGTTTGGGTAGATTTTAATAGTCACAGTGGGAACAACATCCCCTATACACGTTCTGATGTGTCAGTGTGTACTTCAATGTTATACTCAGAGGAAACCCTGAGCATATTCCAATCTGAGTGATCAAAACAATCTTGAAGCATGGATTCCGATTGGTCAGACCAGCATTGACTAGACCTTAGCATGGGTATGTCCTGTTTGAGCCGTGATCTGATTTGCCGAAGGAACGATGGGGGAGGGCCTAGTAGCCATCCCGGAAGGGATAGTAAAAGTGGTCCAATACAGCAGCAATATCAACAGTTTTACAAACAACCACAAACACAAAAACACATCCATTACCAAACAAACCAAAGAAACTTGCCAGCCAGCTAAGCCCAAACTTTGAGTGAGTGGTCAGCTTTCTCTCCTCTCCTCCAAGTCCTTCCAGCTCTGGCCGGCTAGCTCTGGTCTCTCTTTCCCCTTGAGCCCAGATGCTCCACAGCTTGATCTGACCGTCCATCCAGCCCCTACTGCCACGATGTGACACACATAGACTGATGTGCCAAGCTCTCCTACCACCCCCTACAGTCCCCTTACCGTCCCCCACAGTCGCCCTGGTCCAGGGTCACTCTCTCCCTGTCCCCCCCTGTCCACCCAGACTACAGATGGCCCATCCTTCACTGTGGTCAGCCTCTGTCTCTGGCTGCATCCTAAATATCCCCCTATTGCCTGTATAGTGCACTACATTTGACCACAGGGTTCTGGTAGTGCCATTTGGAACACAGCCTCTGTCAGTCTCTGACACCGCTGGCCACCAGCTGGCTGGAGAGTTATAGGCCTATAGAGCCTACAGGGTCGGAGAGGAACTGACGAGGAGAGGAAGGAAGAAGGGAAGGGAGGGGGAAAGAGAGCGGGGGAGGGAGCGGGGGAGGGAGCGGGAGAGAGAGCGAGATTAAACAGCACACAAATGGTAGCTCTCTCTCATCGTCCATGTTATCCATGTCCATTCAGGCACCCACATCTTATTCAATATTGATTCAATAATTACTCTGTCTCTGTTTCACTAAGAGAGGCAGAAACAGATTTACAACGCTGAGACATACCCATTTCGACCAACATAGCCAATGTAAATGATGATGCCATCTAAGCAGATAGCCCGCACTCCCCAAAAACATTTTTTAATTTTAAATAGACAAACCATCTCCCATATTTGCTCTTTCTCTCTCTCTCTCTCTCAATTCAATTCAATTCAATTCAAGGGCTTTATTGGCATGGGAAACATGTGTTAACATTGCCAAAGCAAGTGAGGTAGACAACATACAAAGTGAATATATAAAGTGAAAAACAACAAAAATTAACAGTAAACATTACACATACAACAGTTTCAAAACAGTAAAGACATTACAAATGTCATATTATATATATATATATATATATATATATATACATATATATATATATATATATATATATATATATACATATATACATATATATATATATACACAATGTACAAATAATTAAAGGACACAAGATAAAATAAATAAGCATAAATATGGGTTGTATTTACAATGGTGTTTGTTCTTCACTGGTTGCCCTTTTCTCTCTCTCTCTCTCTCTCTCTCTCTCTCTCTCTCTCTCTCTCTCTCTCTCTCTCTCTCTCTCTCTCTCTCTCTCTCTCTCTCTCTCTCTCTCTCTCTCTCTCTCTCTCTTTCTCTTTCTCTCTCCAGATGGCAACGCGTCTCACAGTCATAATGCTGCGATAATCCTCTTGCACATGGTGCCCTCTCCCACCTGCCCGCCCCTCTGCCCACCCTGGTAAACACTTCCTATTGTCTCTCTGTCTCCATCAATAAAGCACCACATTACCCCCAGAGCACCTCCACGCCACCACACTACCTAATAGACCCAGGCTCATGCCCAGGCCTATTGTGTCCACTGGCAATGTGCATAGGCTACATCTCAGGGTCCAAATACTACTGTGGCTCACTCGATGGACGGAAACGTGACTTACGATGTGCTGTACCTCAAACTGTCAATTACTATAACATCCGTGTTGTCTGAATAGATGATTGGATTTGAGAATAACTTAAGTCCTTATTTAGTACTTAGGACTGTCTTGTAAGTTCATTTGACATTTCAACTGGCTGAATCTCTTGTTGTTGTTTTGTTCATTTTCCAACAACTGAAGATGTACATTTGCAAACGAACCAAACACTTGCAAACGCCCCCAAAAAAAGATTTTTAAAAAGAAGAAAAAGAAATCATTTTCAGGACTTTTTCCCCATTTATTTACGAGATGTCATGTATTCCCCTCACAGCCAATGTTGTTTATCTCTCCTCCCTGACTCCCATCCCTTGCACAAAATTTTGCAAGCTTAACGCAACAAGGACCCCAGAAAGTATTTTGTAAGCAAATATTTCGGAACAAATGATGCTCGGCATGTCATCTGTATATTTACGATGGCTCAAAGACATGGGTGTGTGGGTCTAATTAAAAATGTGAAAGGGTTAGCAGCCTGCTGCTTGGCTGTAAGCGCTGTGAGCCTCTTGTTGCCAGCTCTTGGCAGCTCTGCTGTCAGCTAGCCAGCTGTTTAGTCCTGTCCTGAGTTACTGCCAGAGACCGCCACACCGCACGGCATTGCGGGAGTGGGATGGTCTAAAAAGTACCTCTCACTTTGCTTTGTCATCCACTGTGTGTGTGTGTGTGTGTGTGTGTGTGTGTGTGTGTGTGTGTGTGTGTGTGTGTGTGTGTGTGTGTGTGTGTGTGTGTGTGTGTGTGTGTGTGTGTGTGTGTGTGTGTGTGTGTGTGTGTGTGTGTGTGTGTGTGTGGAATTTAAGATGGGTGAAAGAGCTACTTCTTACATTTTTTTACCTATTTGTTTGTACATGCTTTTGGAGATTAGTCTTTTGATGGATAGATTGATGGATAGATTGATTGATGGATTGATTGGTCTGTGTTGTAGGCATTTTAAAGTCATAGATTAAACCGGTGGTAACTTGTGGAATAGACACCAGCACAAATGCGGTTTTAACCAATCAGCATTCAGGATGACCCCACCTGTTGAGTAACTAAGCAATAAGGCCCAAGGGGATGTGCTATATGACCAATATACCACTGCTAAGGGCTGTTCCTAAGCACGACACAACGCGGAGTGCCTGGACACAGCACTTAGCCATGGTATATTGGAAATATACCACAAACCCCCGAGGTGCCTTATTGCTATTATAAACTGGTTACCAATGTGATTAGAGCAGTAAAAATATGTTTTTTTGTCATACCCATAGTATACGGTCTGATATACCATGACTGTCAGCTAATCAGCATTCAGGGTCGAACCACCCAGTTTATAACTGATAATGTAGCCTAGTTGAGTAATACATTGTTCTGATAAAGTTCTAATAAACATTTTCAATAAATACATTTCCATTTGAGAAAATTTAAAAAAAAATGTATTTTTCTCATTCTTTACTGAACTACAGTCAAATGTATCATCCATTCATTTTCACATCGAGGCCAAATTGAATACTGTGGAGGTTGAAGAGCTTACCAGTATAGTACAATGTAGGCCTACAGAGCAGTTCAGAAATGTAATTATCCCTTGGACGGAACAAGATAGTAAGAAATGGCCTTGAATATCACAAACATACATTGATAACATAAACACTTGGCTCAAGTGGGATTTCTTACTTTGTGGCTCAACTTTAATTACTGACGAGAAAGTAACAAAAAAACTGGACTTTTTTTGTACATCCACAAACGTCCAAGGTTATGGTAGCCATTGTCATATTGAGCCGAACAGAACATCCAATCAGATGAACTGTGTAGTTTGTCATTGGTCTTCCTGCTATTGTCCAGCTGCTATCTTCTACTTCTTTATTATTAGGAGTCTCCAATAAAGAGTCCTTATACCTTTACAACACGGGTCCCCAACTACATTCATCCAACGGCCTATTGTTCCTTGAGAGGATGGTTGGGGATGGGGGGGTAACATAGGTATAAATCATTTGTACACTGCGAATTGATTGAAAGAATGCCAAACAGATATAGTATTTGACAAAAACAGAATAATTTCCAATCGTGATTACATTGGGATACTATGGCATATGCCTCTCTATTTTGGGGTGGAAATACTTGGTTGCAGATTTCCTAAATCAAAATCACTTTGAGCTCACAGTCTTTTATGTCCAAGAATACATTTTTTTTTTTTTAAATTTTATATAATTTCAATTAAAACGTTTTTGCTCAGAAAACAAAGGGGGAGCAAATAAAATCAACCGTGGCCCAAATTTGTCCAGGGTCCCGTCTGTTGGGGAACCTTACTTTACAAGGTAAAGACCTCAGTCAAATACAGAACATATTCAAGTAGTCCTACCTCAAAATAGTGTTTCCTTTATTTGAAGAAGGGTGGTATTTGAAGCTTTTTCAAATATTTCCAGGAAACACCTTCTTCCATAAAAATAGGCTTTTGATTCACAAAATATTTACTGTCAAACTGGGACTACAGGGTGTTTTAACGTGTTGAAGTGAATGTGTATTTGTGTGTTTCTCTGTTCTTCACTTCTTATCTTTTTTTTGTGATCAGGGAAGTGTTTCAATGATATCTCAGTGCAACGTCTGGTACTGGGTCAGTCCAAAAGTGTAGCAGCAGCATTGTATGACTTCTACCATCTACTCTATCTCGCCAGAGGCTGCTAACTGCCTCTCCTCTGCTGTTCTTATTGATTATCTGCAGCACACATAAACCAGACCAGGGCAGCTAATCACTCTCCTCTCCCACGTCTTCCCCTGCATTCATCCCAAATGGCAACCTATCCCTTAAATAAAACACTACCTTTGACTAGGGTCAAATGGGCCCTGGTCAAAAGTAGTACACTATATAGTGAATAAGTTGTCGTTTGGGACGGAACCATGTTCTCTGTTAAAAGCCTCCACTCTCCTGGTACCTACCCAGATGCCTTTGCAGCACAGGGTGGTGAGGAGCAGGGTGGGCTGAGAATAGGGGTTTTTAACCTTCTGTGGCCCATGTGATCGCTGCTTTGCTCCTCTCTGTGATCTGCTCGCTCTCCCTCTCACCCTGAGGTCTATGTCAGACACAACACACACCTTGCCTGCCTCCATCTGCCAGTGTGTAAGTGTGTGTTTGTGTATACTTCATTATTATTGTTTATATAGCTTGCGTTACTTCTCAGAAAGGACATCAAATGCGCTCCCATCCTGCGCCCAGACACCATCTTAGAGCACTCACTGTAATGCTTGAGTGTATCTGTTTTCAAGACTTAAAATATTATTTGAGTCTAAATTTTGCCTTACAAAAAGAAGAAACTGACTGCCCAAAACGAAAGCAACAAAAAAAATCCCCCCTTTCTCCCCTCCTCATTTCTTATGATCTTGTTTCTCTTCAATGAATGCATGTGTTTGTTCTCTTTGTTTTGCTCCGGAGACGGTCTCTCTTCTCTTTTCTCTCCCCTCTCCCTCTCTTTTTGTTTTTCCACTGTGAAGCTCGTGGGCCAAAAGCTCATAATCATTTCAAAGGTCCTTTAAATGTGTAATAAGTGTGCTGCATCGCGATAAACAACTGTCAGAAGGAGGACGTCAACATTAAAGCTGACTCCCGGTGGGTGTGTTGCCGCGACGACGCCCCCCGTAACCAGGCACTCAGTGACCTCTGCATCTTTCCCTTGTCTCCTTCGCTCGACTTTCACACTCCTCTCCTGAATCTGTTGTTCCAGTTGGAATGTGTTGCCTCTGACGGCACTTTAGCTTTCAGTCCCTCCACTCCAGTCTGTTGAGGAGGTGTCTATTGGGATGTACAGTATTCATACACCTTGACTTTTTCAACATTTTGTTACTTTACAGTCTATTTCTAAAACTGATTAAATAAAACATTTTCCACAACAACCTACACACAATTCCACAATAAATACTAAGCAAAAACAGGTTTTTAGAAATGTTTACTCATTTAATACAAATAAAAAACCTGAAATACCTTATTTACATGAGTATTCAGACCCTTTCCTATGAGACTTGAAATTGAGCTCAGGTGCATCCTGTTTCCATTGATCATCTTTGAGATGTTTCTACAACTTTATTGGATCCCACCTGTGGTAAATTCAATTGATTTGACATGATTTAGAAAGGCACACACCTGTTTATATATGATCCCACAGTTGACGGTGCATGTCAGAGCAAAAATCAAGCCATGCGATTGAAGGAATTGTCCGTAGAGCTCCGATACACGATTGTGTCCAGGCACAGATCTGGAGAACGGCAGCAAACACATTCTGTAGCATTGAAGGTCCTGAAGAACACAGTGGCCACCATCATTCTTAAATGGAAGAAGTTTGGAACCAGCCACAAAGGTTCCTCATAGAGCTGGCCGCCCGGCCAAACTGAGCAATCAAGGGAGAAGGGCCTTGGTTAGGGTGGTGACGAAGAACCCGATGGCCACTCTGACAGAGCTTTAGAGTTCCTCTGTGGAGATGGGAGAACCTTCCAGAACGACTAACATCTCGACAGTGTTCCACCAATCAGGCCTTTATGGTAGATTGGTCAGACGGAAGAAACTCCTCTGTAAAAAGGCAAATGACAGCCCACTTGGAGTTTGCCAAAAGGCACCTCAGACATCTAAAACAAGATGATCTGGTCTGATGAAACCAAGATGGAACTCTTTGGCCTGAAAAGTTATGCACCGTTCAGTTTTTTAGTCTTATTTCTTGTTTGTTTCACAACAAAAAAATATTTAGCATCTTCAAATTGGTAGGCATGTTGTGTAAATCAAATGACACAAACCCACCAAAAATCCATTTTAATTCCAGGATGTAAGGCAACAAAAATAGGAAAAATGCCAAGGGGGGTGAATACTTTTGCAAAGCCACTGTAAACCTCTGAGATACTCAACCTACTCTATCTTTTCATACAGTGCAATGTTGCTGAAACATCAATTAATTTAGACCTATTTCTAAGGTCAAATCCAGGTGAGAATACAATGCTTTGCTATCTGAGAAAAAATCTCCTCAGTGCACATCTTAAGTTTCCCTCCCACTCTGCTCCTTCACACTATTTTCAAATGCCTCTCCGTTTGTAGTATCATGTTGCCCTTTGCCCACTAGTGGCAATAATTAGCTCTGTAATCCAAACCAAAGGCACTGCAAAGTTGACACATGAGATTGGCACCCTATTCCCTATTCCCTATGTTGCACGACTTTCGACCTGGGCCCAAAGGGCTCTGGTCAAATGTTGTGCACTATGTAATGAACAGGGTGCTTTTTGGGAAACAGTCTTTGTTACAGTGTGCTTCCTATGTCAGACTTCATCTAAACGTTATGTTTAGCCTTAACCAAATTGTATCGAGCTGACACAGTATCTGTTTAGAGGAAAATTGAGAATCTCACTCACCCCTCGCACAGTTTCTCTCCATCAATCTTTTAGCATTTCCCTTTTGGCTATGATACTTTGTACTGACACAATTTATCCTCAAACCTCCCAAGTTGTAAGGGGTAAGAGCAGTGGACGAACGGGATCACAACAATGAAACAAGAATAAAAAGGAACACCATTGCCTGTGTCCCAAATGGCAGCACATTGTGTACTTATTTTGACCAAGGCCCATAGGGCTTTGGTCAAAAGTAGTGAACTTTGTTGGTAGATAGGGTGCCATTTCGGAAGCGAACAAGGTCTGTGTAACACTCGATGGTATAGTCCTGTGTGTTGTTCTCTTCAGTGCGAATTCTTGTTTTGGGGTTTAGAGCTACGGGGGCAGGCATTCTTTGTCCCTCGATCTGTATTCGAGTCCTTTATTCAGTGAACACAAAAGATAAAAGGATGTCCCAAACTAACTGAATATGAGTCCGTGTGCAGATCCATTTGTACTAGTGTCCGTAACGTCGGTTAGGTTCGCTATGTCGGTCTCACTTACATGAGCTTTGGTTTGGTTATACATTCCAGTGGTGATTGTCAGGGAACTTTCTTTACATCTGAGCATTTATTTTTAATCCCCCCCATTTTATTCTTCTCCTCTGTTATGCAGCGATGTGTCGTGTCATATCAGAGAAGTGAGTGGAAGGCACCTCAGCTTGTCTTTAATCCCACCGTAAACAAGGAGAGAAGAAGACTAAGAGAAGGCACGTCTATAACGTTTGATTCATCAGTGGCATTCAAAGAGACGAAGGAAGCTGTGATGGTTCTAAACAAAAGCACCTGTCTCCTCGTATCCCATCATCCCCAGGATAGGGCATCAGATAGGACCAGGAGGAGCATGTGAAGGGCAATCTTTGAGCGTTCTTCTGCTATTTCGTCTTTCTGTTATGCTATAAATCTGACTGTATTACTGCTCTTAACATCCTCAGAAAGAGACAGGTCTCTACTGCCTCTGGTATAATGGAGTATGCTGATACCGAGCAGGGGATTAATTAGCTCAACACTACTGTAGATCTACCTAAATACTTTCCTTACCAGAACCATGTATAATAATATGGAAAGTAGGTGGTTTGGTCAAAGGGTTATTAAAACATCAAGGCCTACAAGGAATAATCCAAGCAAACCACTGTACTGTACGGTCTCTACTTCCTTAGTTGTTCAAGGCAGCCATGAACTTCAGTGGAACAGCAGTCAGAGTCGTGACGATGTTGTGGTCCTCTGTCCTCTGCAGGCCTTGGTGGTTTGAGGCTAGATGATCTGTCTTCTGCAGGCCTTGGGGGGGTTTGAGGCTAAAGGATATTTTCTCCCGAAGCCCTATGCCTTGGTGGTTGGAGGCTGTACATGTAAGGATGGATCTCTCCTCATCAGGCCTTGGAGGTTGGAGGCTAAACGTGTAGGATCTTACTTAGAGCCAGTTTGCTACAGCAGGAAAATAATACTGCAGCAACAGGAAATGTGAATGATTATGTGTAGTAAAATAAGAAAAGGGCAATTCAATTATAAAGTGGAAATTCTCATCAACCAAAGAGTGATCAAATTAAGATCCTACATCTGTAGGATGGATCTCTCTGTCCTGTTGTTACACCACAAGAGGACAGATGTTCCAGATCATTCTATGGCTCCTCAGAGTTCTGGAATCTTCTGGCCTTTCTGAGAGGAAAAGTTAGTTTTTTCTGTTGTACAGTAAGACAACATTCAGTACCAAGGCTATGCATATACCTTTTTTTGGGGGGGGGGCACAATCTGATGAGTGAAGATTTTTGCTAAACTATTTTGAACTGGAATAAATGCTGAACTTATTAAGGACAACCAACACAATTCCAGTCAAAATAGAAGATTGTAAGAAGTACTGAACCATTACCAGAGGTGGGACCAAGTCATTGTTTTACAAGTCACAAGTAAGTCTCAAGTCTTGGCACTCAAGTCCCAAGTCAAGTCCCAAGTCAAGACAGGCATGTCCGAGTCAAGTGTCAAGTCCTAAACTTTGAGTTTTGAGTCCTAAACAAGACATAATGTGCTCTTCACCAAATGTAATACCATTTCATATTTTTAACCAGAGTAATAGTTAGTATATTACATTTATGCAAATCATGAATGCTTTAAAATATATAAATATGTATTACTTTCCAAATAAACATATTTCCATGGAAATACATAGGTAGCCATGAGAGTGACTGCCCCATAGCGATCGACTATTGAGGATCGCAATGGGGCGCAACCTTGCCAATGTAGGCTTGTACACAATTGCCCAACACACACACACACTCTGTGTGTGGTTACAGTAGGCTAATGGTATGTCAATGGTTTTAGGAACAGCAGTAACATCAGGGAGGATTTAGGCTACCTACTGCCTAGCCAGTTGAAGCTCAATCTTGGGTGCAATGATCACATTCCCATACTGACTGATTGTGTGGAGGCTCAATGACTTAATCTTACATTAGCCTACATGCTACACAAGCAAAATGATATATAGCCGTCGGCTATATTAGCCACAACTTACCGTTCTTCGTGCAGCTTCAAATGTCGAACAGAGTTGGAAATTGTTGCTCCTCCGTCTGTCATTTTCTTCCCGCATGTTTTGCAAGTTGCAATCCGTTTTTTGTTGACTACAGCGTCGTCTTAATGTCCAAAAATAATCATTTGGGGTATCATCTTTCCAAGGGCTCCGACTGAATTCACCCACCGACATACCTCTGCATTGCCACGCGCAACGTTTTCTTAGCTGGCACAATTTGATTGGCAATTTGATTAAATGAAGAGTTGATGCGCTGTACACTTTTTTTAATAGCATCATTTTCAATATTTGGGCTTGGGGAGGGTATCAAGTCAGTTCGAGTCAAAAGGCTCAAGTCCAAGTTAAGTCCCTAGTCATTGGTGTTAAAGTCAAAGTCGAGTTGCAAAGTCATCATATTAAGTAAAGTGACTCGAGTTCAAGTAATGTGACTCGAGTCCACACCTCTGACCATTACTATATTCAACCCAACTCCATTTGTTTCCACTACTATGCATCCCAGTGGTTTGCAAACTTTTGACCTGAGACAACCAAAAAAAGAGTGATACAAAACTTGCGACCTCCCACACATATGCAAATTCTGCCTGTTATTACAGCCATAAACGGCGATGCATTTTCAAAACACTATAGATCGGAAACAGAAATGAAGTGTGTACGCCTGAATTTGGAGCTGGGAAGTATTCATGTTAGCAGCCAATATCAACTAGGGACAGATAATGTCACTTCTCTGGAGTCCAGAGCAAAATCACACAACCTACTCGCAGCAAAGGTTGCAGGATCAAACGGAAAGCATGTTCTGTCTGCACCCCGCCATCACTTTGGAGGACAGCCTGCTTGCAGAGCGCTTGTTGCCAGCCAGGTAGCCATATTCTTCCCCACAAATATCGTAATAAATTTGACAGACGGTTACATCTTCATCCCATAATATTGAAGGCGGTGCGATGTTACAGCTGCTTATCTTCACAGCCTCTAAGGACCCAAAACTATGCCTATCTGAAATATGAAAATGACGAATCAAATAACCATATAGCCTATTGTTCTGGCGAAGATGAGTTCGTAGTAGATTGCTAAACTGTATTTTCTATGCATGATAAACCAAGGCCGACTCTGTTTTTGGCAGGCAAAACTGGAGGAAATGAAACAAGCTCTTTATGGTCACTGATCTGGATACGCGTTCCCGCCTTTCTGCGCCAATACTGATGACTGGTCATTGGTCAACAGTCAAGACGTACAACTTTTTGGACCTGAACCATAGATGACAATTTAACGATGACTTGCGGGCAGCGGGTTCAGAACAACAAAGATAGAAAAATGATGTACGACAACTGAAAACTGCACTTTGGAGACTGGAAGGGCAAAGGGGCATGTGCTCTTCACAGGTACAGCCCTACCTGTGCAGGTGCTTGTTCAGTACAGTACAGCACAAAACAGGTTCAAAATGTTAATAGTGCTGTGTACGTTTTCTCCGGGTTTGTGCCTTAAGTGTGTGGTGTGTATGCCCATGCACGAGTACGTGTGTGTGTGTGTCTCTGTGTGTGTGTTTGTGTGGTGAGCAAAAGTATGCAAAGATACAGTATCTTCCTCTACTCTGCTTGTGAGCTCCCAGTGACTCTCTCTCTCTTTCTCTCTCTCTCTCTCTCTCTCTCTCTTTCTCTCTCTCTCAGGCCTGAACTTCAGAAAGATTCCACAGAAAGGTTTTAATTACGCCGTGCCTTGACTTGGCATACAGTGTGGAGCTCCTTATTGAAGCCAATAAATCTCCAGCGATGACATCGCCACACCCCATGGCTCACAGATACAAACACACACACACACACACATGCACACACACACACGTCCCCGTCCGGACCTCCCAGGGGGGGCAGGATCAGCCAAGCTCGATCCCTCACTCTCTCTCATGCATACACTCCCTTTCACACAGACACACACTCTCTCTCTCTCGCTCTCTTTTTCTTTCTTTCTCTCTCTCTCTCTGCCCCACAACTCTCTCTCTCGCTTTCTCTCTCTCTCTCTCGCGTTCTCTCTCTCCCTTATCGCTCTTTCTTTCTCTAACACACACTCTTTCTCTTTCCCACACAATCTCTTTCATATAAACATGATGGCTGTCTGTCTTCCTTTCGCTATCTTTAACACTCCCTCTCCCTCTCTCTCTCACACACACACACACACACACACACACACACACACACACACACACACACACACACACACACACACACACACACACACACACACACACACACACACACACACACACACACACACACACACACACACACACACAGCTCAGATCAGATCAGCAGATAGTCCCCTTTAGGTGAGAGGCTCCATAAATCTTAATCTCTGTCGTGGGTCTGGAGGCAGCCAGCCTGAAGACAGGCCCACTCCTCTCCTCCTCTCCTCTCCTCTCTGACTGGGGGTGGACTACCACTCTACTCAAACCTTGACATATCACACTGCTCCTATTCTATTCATGTGTGCGTGTGCGCGCGCGTGTGTGTGTGTGTTTACCTTTGTCAATTTAATCACCATATCAATTCCAACTGTTCGTTTTTGGATGACATGTGATTAGTTACTTGAGAAGCAGGTTTCACCAAGGGGCATAGCACATAACACATCATAGCAATCATAGATAGGCCAGACTTAATACTGAATTGGTTTAGTAATATTCTTGTGAATACTGCATGGTCCAGGCATGGGGCAAAGTGCCTTTTGGATACACATTTTCATTGCTACTTTAGCTGCAGGTGTAACCGCGCTGAATGACAATAAAAATTCACTGTGCATACTAACGATGTCCCTTTTGGCACGCCGTCTTGGAAGAGCTATTTCTTCCCTTGCTTGCCTCCCTCCTCTCTCACTATTCCTCTCTCTCCCTCTTCTCTCTCACCTCTTCTCCAGAAGAAGTTAAAGCTTAATTTGCTGCTCTAACCTAGTGCCCATTACCATACTTATGAACTTTCACACCATCTTAATTCTCTAAATTAAACACCTGGTTTTGGTCCCCGCGCCTCCCGTCAGCAGAGGTGTTTCTGAGCAGGTGAGAGCAGCCACCGTAGTGATGATTATCAGACGTGGATCGCCTCTCCTTTTTCTCTCTCTCTCTCTTTCTCTCTCTCACTTTTTCCTCTATCCTCACTTTTTTCTCCTCTTTTCTCCTCTCTTCTCTCTCTTTCTTCCCTCACTCTCTCTCTCCACAGGATATCACCCCACACTATCAGCCAAGCATTCGCACCCACCCTGACCCCACTCACCCCGACCCCATTCGTACCCGTGCCAGTCGACCCACCTACTGGTCAAAGCTGTGACGCCACGCGTAGCGAGCACAGCAGTGTTATAACTTTCTCACCTATTGTACCTGTGTGTGTGTGTGTGTGTGTGTGTGTGTGTGTGTGTGTGTGTGTGTGTGTGTGTGTGTGTGTGTGTGTGTGTGTGTGTGTGTGTGTGTGTGTGTGTGTGTGTGTGTGTGTGTGTGTGTGCGTGTGCGTGTGCGTGTGTGTGTGTGTGTGTGTGTGTGAGTGGGGGTGGGGCGGTCTTTTTTTCTCTCTCCAAGGTGAGAAAATGATCGGTCTTGTCTCCTGTCCCCTCTGGTGCTACTTTACAGCATATTAAAAGGATGTTAATTAAATAAAGGTCAGCGTGAGTACCGGAGACGCCACCAGAGATGACAACAAACCGCGACTTCACGGGAAAACCGCTACCGCCGCTGTCGCGGATTTAAAAAAAAATCTGCCGCCAACAACTCTGGAAGCAGTAATTAAACATTTCAGTCAAGCGATAACAAGCGTGAGGTGAAGTTTCCGTAGTGTGATGGTGGCAGTGTGTCACCCTTGGTTGATTCTGCCACGTATTGTGATTTATGTGTAAAATGAAGTCATAGGCGCTGACTATAGAGACTATAGACTATAGAGACAGAATTCCTGGGTCGTGTGGGGCTTTTCAGGACCTCGAAGGCTATTGTCCCACAACGTGTGGTCCACCCTACACAGTTGCTGCTCTCTTACCTGGCCTCTCAAGTATTTATCAGTTTCTATCTGAGGTGTACTGTATCTACACTGCAATTACAGTTGATTCACTGCTAAAGCAATGACACCACTGAACACTTGTAATCATTTCAGCAGATACAACAGTGCTAATATGTTGTGTGTGGAAGGTGTTGGTTCAGATGAGGGGTATGAACGCACGGACAACATCCGTGTTTGTATCTGGTTGTGTCTCTCCTAAAAGGGAAGATAGTAAGCTAAACACAGACCCACACACAGCACATGGAAAGCAAAGAAACTTCTGCAAAGTCATCCACCAAACCGTATAACCTCTGAACACAGTTTGACAATAGACCGATCTTTGATATTATGTTGTTCTAGTGTGTGCAATATGTCAGTTTTAAGATGACTCTCTTGGTGCTTTTACTGCATGATCACGACTCTCCCGCACTCCGTAAAAAAGAAAGAAACGTGTGTATATTTTGCTATTGTACAGTATAGTTGATATCCTATTAAATCATCTCAACACTGCCTCTAGAAGAGGACAAGATGTCCGTAAAAGCAGAGATGCGTGTGACAGAAGGAAGACAGATTCTGTCCATATGTAAACCAGAGGGCTGTGCTTCACCTGAGAGCAGGGTGGCAGGCAGGCAGCTCATAATGCAGTGTGTGTGCCTGAACGAAGGCAAACCTCATAAAGCCACGGTGTTGGGAAGACAAGGTACATTGCCGAGGGCTTAATAGCAGGCAGGGGAGCCAGCAAACCCCGAAATAAAAAGATGCTCAAATGTATGAAAAGAATCACCATATCTGTCTGTTCCCAGGGAGAGATGGAGAAAGAGAGAGAGAGAGAGACAGAGACAGAGGAAGAAGTAGAGAGAGAGAGAGAGAGGCAGAGGAAGAAGTAGACAGTGATAGAGAAAGAGAGAGAGAGAGAGAAAGAGAGAGGGAAAGGGAGGTAGCCATTTCAGCCAGGATCAGAGACGATAATGAAACCGTTAATTCCCATGTGCTTGGCATTGCACGGGGTTCAAGAAAATATGTGCCCATGTAATGTATGTATGCATTTCACTGTAATCACGGATACAGTAGGCATTCCAAGTGTTATACCCAGATAATCACAGGGTGATAAGGGTACAATAACGGTGATTCTGACCTCTCGTCGTTCTAAAGCGATTAGATATGTTGTGTTGTTGATCAGAGCATTAGGGATGAACTGTGTTTGTCAGGTGGCCCTCTGTCGTGTTTAACTACCTCTATTACTGGCTCAGCCTCTCTATCTCTCTCTCTGCCCCCCCCAAATCTCTCTCTTCGCTAGCATCAATCTGATCCTGGCGTAGGAATGTGCCGTTTGGCAAGCGTCTGTCTATAAATAAAGAGGAGTCTGCACAAAATAATGTGTTAATTACTAATTACATAGAGAGAGAAAGGCCCAGACCATTCACACACACACGCAGACACACACGTACACATGCACACACATGCAGGATTGCACTCAAGCCCACCCACACACACACACACACACACACACACACACACACACACACACACACACACACACACACACACACACACACACACACACACACGCACACACGCACACACTCTCACACACACACACACTCTCACACACACACACACACACACATAATCACACACATGCTAGAAGGGAACAGTGAGTGTGTGTTGCACACGGCTCAGCTCTGAGCCTCATTATTAGGGCTGCTGAGACAAATAAGAGAAATCAAACACAGTAATCAGACGAACCATTAAAAGTCCCTCTCCGGTCGTTGTGGAAATCCCTCTTATGATGAGATGCCAGCGGGTTAAGAAGTTGCCCCAGAAGATAAGTTAGAGAGAAGTACAGCCCACCCTCTCTCACAGCACTCACACACACAAATGCACACGCACACAGGAAACTGTCCTAATTGTTCTAACTCTTACGGGCTCATTTGCACAGTATAACCTGTCAGACAAATATTTACAATTTTCCTCATCTCCTTCATAAAATCCCTCCAGTCACCTTCGATTCACCTATATTCCGCTGTTTGAAGAATGCAGATATTCTGAATACAATAAATAATTGAACTTTCTCCAATGCAGACTGTTGATGTGGGTGGAAATCTGTGTCACATAAAAAGAAAGGTCCCTCCCTCCTCTCACTTCTCCACCTGCCATTCTAACTCAGCCATAAAAATGCACAACGGCTATTTCTATGTCTTTTTCTCTGTCTCTCTCTCTCCTTTTTTTTCTCCATTCAAAAGAAGAATGTTTTCATAATATGAAATAATAATGCATTGTTTTCACCCAGTAATGGGGAGGAAGAAGTGGAGAAGAGGAGGAATGGGGGGATTAAACTTTAAAGAGGCGGTGACGGCGAGCTGAAATTTAGGGTGTCTATTAAAACTCATCTTTAAAGAAAGAAAGGGTGAAAAAAAAGGGGTGGAATGAAATAATGGATTTGCGCACAGGGCTTGCTTTGCAGGCTGGCTGGCTGGCTGGCATTCTGGCTGCTGCCTGAGCGGCAAACTTTGCGGGCTCATCATTAAAGCTGGCATGTGCAGCTTCTCTGGGAGGCCCTGAGAGTAATGCGAACTTCTGCAGCTGTCCCGGCTGCCTGTCTCCTGAGCCCTCTCTCACTGATGTTAAAAGAAATCTTTATTGTCAGTCACATATCCTATTCACTTTGTTCACCTGCACTGACAATCCTAGGCTGGGAGAGAGATAGACCGTGTGTGTGTAGGTGTGGAGGAGTATAGGGGGCTGTGTGGGTGCGCGTGTGTGCGTGAGAGGGTGTAAGGGAGGGGTGTGTGTGTTGCAAGTGTGTGTGTGTGTGTGTGTGTGTGTGTGTGTGTGTGTGTGTGTGTGTGTGTGTGTGTGTGTGTGTGTGTGTGTGTGTGTGTGTGTGTGTGTGTGTGTGTGTGTGTGTGTGTGTGTGTGTGTGTGTGTGTGTGTGTGTGTGTGTGTGTGTGTGTGTGTGTGTTACTACCTACAGTAGCCTACTTCTTCTTCAACATTGGCATCCGTGAGTTTCTAAACGCTCCCTCATTAGTTGAAATCTGTTTGAAATCTCCAAGTGAGAGGCTGATAACGAAGTGGTGGAGCCCCCCTGTACCGCTTGACAGCTGAGGGGGAGGAGGGCTGTTCGATTTGTGGATGAGGGAGGGAAGGGGGGCGAGGTAAGGTGGGGTGGAGAACTCGAGGTGAAGTGAGGCTGGGGGTAAGTGGTGGAAGGTGGCAAGTCAGAAAAGGAGGAGGAGGAAGAGGAGGAGGTCGGTGGACTTGTGCATTCCACCGAGGAGCGCAGTCACAGTGTTCAGTGTCACCAAGCTGCTCACAGTGTGAACCTTGCCTCTCCACTGCCCAACTCTCTTCATCTGGCTCCCCACCCCTCTACTCTCCTCCTTTCCCCTCCTCTCCCTTCCCATTCTTTTCTCCCACCTTGTCCTCTCCTCTATGGAGCAAGAGATGACAGTGGTAATGTATTTTTAATCCACCCGGCCCCTGAGTTTACCACTACTGTTCATTATAGCTGATTGGGCCTTTAATGGGGTGGATGATTTGAGGGCCGGGCCTGGATCGCCTGAACAAAGTGGCAGGGTGTCTGATCTTCTGGATGTAATAGGGGAGAGAAGAGAGGACAGTCTCGATCTCACGCCTTTGAAGTGATCTGTGTGGTGGAGTGGAGTGGAGTGAAGTGAATCTGACGGTGTACTGTATACGGTGTACTCAAGACTTGGGAATATTATGTATTTGATTAAATGCATGCGTACTCACAATATTTACTGTACAGTTGTGGTCATTTGTGAAACAAATATATTGTTTAGTCGTGAAACGCACCAATACAATGTACATATTCGTGTCATAATATTTTATTATGGTCAAACACACTATGCAATCAATGGAAGTATGGCATCCTGTCTGTGTGTTGACAAACTCCTCAGTATAATTCCGCTGCTGTAGGTAAGTACAGCAGGAAAATCTGGCTATCCAAATCCCTTTGGATGCATGGCGAGATGGTGAGGTGACATGTCAGAACGCCTGTCTACACCCCCCTCCCCTCCCTCCCCCTCCCACACACACACACACACACACACAGATAGCACTGCTCATGTGACCCGGGCGCCATGGCGGTAATCACAGTGATAGAGGCTGATTTAGACTGCTAATCACACCTCACATATTGGAAGTTAAGTTTAGCATCTTCTTCCTTATCTCACTCAGTTTTTTCTCCCCTCTCTCTGTCTCTCTTTTTCCAGGGGGAAAGATAAAGAGTTTATGGACTGATTATCTCCCCAAATAAACAAATATGGACAGCCATGTCTATCAAACCATGACAAAACCTCTGACAGGTTATTTATTTATTTAAGATACTGACTACTTTCTACTTTGGGAAAATAAGGTCTTTGTCACTACCAGGATAGTTCACTTCATTCCATAGTAAAACTGTAGGTTCAGACTGTATTCCACTACAAACCCTATTTATGGGCACTTATACATTTACATTTACATTTAAGTCATTTAGCAGACGCTCTTATCCAGAGCGACTTACAAATTGGTGCATACACCTTATGACAACCAGTGGAACAGCCACTTGCATCTAAATCTTGTTGGGGGGGAGAAGGGGGGGTGAGAAGGATTACTTACCCTTACTTACCCTATCCTAGGTATTCCTTGAAGAGGTGGGGTTTCAGGTGTCTCCGGAAGGTGGTGATTGACTCCGCTGTCCTGGCGTCGTGAGGGAGTTTGTTCCACCATTGGGGGCCAGAGCAGCGAACAGTTTTGACTGGGCTGAGCGGGAACTGTACTTCCTCAGTGGTAGGGAGGCGAGCAGGCCAGAGGTGGATGAACGCAGTGCCCTTGTTTGGGTGTAGGGCCTGATCAGAGCCTGGAGGTACTGAGGTGCCGTTCCCCTCACAGCTCCGTAGGCGAGCACCATGGTCTTGTAGCGGATGCGAGCTTCAACTGGAAGCCAGTGGAGAGAGCGGAGGAGCGGGGTGACGTGAGAGAACTTGGGAAGGTTGAACACCAGACGGGCTGCGGCGTTCTGGATGAGTTGTAGGGTTTAATGGCACAGGCAGGGAGCCCAGCCAACAGCGAGTTGCAGTAATCAAGACGGGAGATGACAAGTGCCTGGATTAGGACCTGCGCCGCTTCCTGTGTGAGGCAGGGTCGTACTCTGCGGATGTTGTAGAGCATGAACCTACAGGAACGGGACACCGCCTTGATGTTAGTTGAGAACGTCAGGGTGTTGTCCAGGATCACGCCAAGGTTCTTAGCGCTCTGGGAGGAGGACACAATGGAGTTGTCAACCGTGATGGCGAGATCATGGAACGGGCAGTCCTTCATTTACATTTACATTTAAGTATTTAGCAGACGCTCTTATCCAGAGCGACTTACAAATTGGTGCATACACCTTATGACAACCAGTGGAACAGCCACTTGCATCTAAATCTTGTTGGGGGAGAAGGGGGGGGTGAGAAGGATTACTTACCCTTACTTACCCTATCCTAGGTATTCCTTGAAGAGGTGGGGTTTCAGGTGTCTCCGGAAGGTGGTGATTGACTCCGCTGTCCTGGCGTCGTGAGGGAGTTTGTTCCACCATTGGGGGCCAGAGCAGCGAACAGTTTTGACTGGGCTGAGCGGGAACTGTACTTCCTCAGTGGTAGGGAGGCGAGCAGGCCAGAGGTGGATGAACGCAGTGCCCTTGTTTGGGTGTAGGGCCTGATCAGAGCCTGGAGGTACTGAGGTGCCGTTCCCCTCACAGCTCCGTAGGCGAGCACCATGGTCTTGATGCGAGCTTCAACTGGAAGCCAGTGGGAGAGCGGAGGAGCGGGGTGACGTGAGAGAACTTGGGAAGGTTGAACACCAGTCGGGCTGCGTTCTGGATGAGTTGTAGGGGTTTAATGGCACAGGCAGGGAGCCCAGCCAACAGCGAGTTGCAGTAATCAAGACGGGAGATGACAAGTGCCTGGATTAGGACCTTTTCCTGTGTGAACTCTGCGGATGTTGTAGAGCATGAACCTACAGGAACGGGACACCGCCTTGATGTTAGTTGAGAACGTCAGGGTGTTGTCCAGGATCACGCCAAGGTTCTTAGCGCTCTGGGAGGAGGACACAATGGAGTTGTCAACCGTGATGGCAGATCATGGAACGGGCAGTCCTTCCCGGGAGGAAGAGGAGCTCCGTCTTGCTGAGGTTCAGCTTGAGGTGGTGATCCGTCATCCACACTGATATGTCTGCCAGACATGCAGAGATGCGATTCGCCACCTGGTCATCAGAAGGGGGAAAGGAGAAGATTAATTGTGTCGTCTGCATAGCAATGATAGGAGAGACCATGTGAGGTTATGACAGAGCCAAGTGACTTGGTGTATAGCGAGAATAAGAGAGGGCCTAGAACAGAGGGATCAAGAAGGTCATTCTGAGAGAGATAGCGGTAGAGCTGGCCAAGGACGGCACGCTCAAGAGTTTTGGAGAGAAAAGAGAGAAGGGATACTGGTCTGTAGTTGTTGACATCGGAGGGATCGAGTGTAGGTTTTTTCAGAAGGGGTGCAACTCTCGCTCCTCTTGAAGACGGGAGGGACGTAGCCAGCGGTCAGGGATGAGTTGATGAGCGAGGTGAGGTAAGGGAGAAGGTCTCCGGAAATGGTCTGGAGAAGAGAGGAGGGGATAGGGTCAAGCGGGCAGGTTGTTCGGCCGTCACAAGACGCGAGATTTCATCTGGAGAGAGAGGGGAGAAAGAGGTCAGAGCATAGGGTAGGGCAGTGTGAGCAGAACCAGCGGTGTCGTTTGACTTAGCAAACGAGGATCGGATGTCATCGACCTTCTTTTCAAAATGGTTGACGAAGTCATCTGCAGAGAGGGAGGAGGGAGGGGGGAGGATTCAGGAGGGAGGAGAAGGTGGCAAAGAGCTTCCTAGGGTTAGAGGCAGATGCTTGGAATTTAGAATGGTAGAAAGTGGCTTTAGCAGCAGAGACAGAGGAGGAAAATGTAGAGAGGAGGGAGTGAAAGGATGCCAGGTCCGCAGGGAGGCAGTTTTCCTCCATTTCCGCTCGGCTGCCCGGAGCCCTGTTCTGTGAGCTCGCAATGAGTCGTCGAGCCACGGAGCGGGAGGGGAGGACCGAGCCGGCCTGGAGGATAGGGGACATAGGGAGTCAAAGGATGCAGTAAGGGAGGAGAGGAGGGTTGAGGAGGCAGAATCAGGAGATAGGTTGGAGAAAGTTTGAGCAGAGGGAAGAGAAGATAGGATGGAAGAGGAGAGAGTAGCGGGGGGAGAGAGAGCGAAGATTGGGACGGCGCGATACCATCCGAGTAGGGGCAGTGTGGGAAGTGTTGGATGAGAGCGGGAGGGAAAAGGATACAAGGTAGTGGTCGGAGACTTGGAGGGGAGTTGCAATGAGGTTAGTGGAAGAACAGCATCTAGTGAAGATGAGGTCAAGCGTATTGCCTGCCTTGTGAGTAGGGGGAGGGTGAGAGGGTGAGGTCAAAAGAGGAGAGGAGTGGAAAGAAGGAGGCAGAGAGGAATGAGTCAAAGGTAGACGTGGGGAGGTTAAAGTCGCCCAGAACTGTGAGAGGTGAGCCGTCCTCAGGAAAGGAGCTTATCAAGGCATCAAGCTCATTGATGAACTCTCCGAGGAACCTGGAGGGCGATAAATGATAAGGATGTTAAGCTTGAAAGGGCTGGTAACTGTGACAGCATGGAATTCAAAGGAGGCAATAGACAGATGGGTAAGGGAGAAAGAGAGAAAGACCACTTGGGAGAGATGAGGATCCCGGTGCCACCACCCCGCTGACCAGAAGCTCTCGGGTGTGCGAGAACACGTGGGCGGACGAGGAGAGAGCAGTAGGAGTAGCAGTGTTATCTGTGGTGATCCATGTTTCCGTCAGTGCCAAGAAGTCAAGGGACTGGAGGGAGGCATAGGCTGAGATGAACTCTGCTTTGTTGGCCGCAGATTGGCAGTTCCAGAGGCTACCAGAGACCTGGAACTCCACGTGGGTCGTACGCGCTGGGACCACCAGGTTAGGTGGTCGCTGCCACGCGGTGTGGAGCGTTTGTATGGTCTGTGCAGAGAGGAGAGAACAGGGATAGACAGACACATAGTTGACAGGCTACAGAAAAGGCTACGCTAATGCAAGGAAATTGAATGACAAGCGGACTACACGTCTCGAATGTTCAGAAAGTTAAGCTTACGTAGCAAGAATCTTATTGACTAAAATGATTAAAATGATACAGTACTGCTAAAGTAGGCTAGCTGGCAGTAGCTGCGTTGTTGACACTACACTAATCAAGTCGTTCCGTTGAGTGTAATAATTCTACAGTGCTGCTATTCGGGGCTAGCTGGCTAGCTAGCAGTGTTGTTTACGTTACGTTGAGTTAAAAGAACGACAATAGCTGGCTAGCTAACCTAGGGAATCGGTCTAGACTACACAATTATCTTTGAAACAAAGACGGCTATGCAGCTAGCCACGATCAAACAAATCAAACCGCTGCACTGCAATGAAACGAAACGAAAATGTGAAACCACCTGACCGGGTTGTTGAATTCAAAAAAATTATTCCCGGGAGGAAGAGGAGCTCCGTCTTGCTGAGGTTCAGCTTGAGGTGGTGATCCGTCATCCACACTGATATGTCTGCCAGACATGCAGAGATGCGATTCGCCACCTGGTCAGAAGGGGGAAAGGAGAAGATTAATTGTGTGTCGTCTGCATAGCAATGATAGGAGAGACCATGTGAGGTTATGACAGAGCCAAGTGACTTGGTGTATAGCGAGAATAAGAGAGGGCCTAGAACAGAGCCCTGGGGGACACCAGTGGTGAGAGCTGGTGAGGAGACAGATTCTCGCCACGCCACCTGGTAGGAGCGACCTGTCAGGTAGGACGCAATCCAAGCGTGGGCCGCGCCGGAGATGCCCAACTAGTGAGTGTAAAGCATTATATACTTCATGAAGAGTGTGACCCACAATTCTATACCAGTAGGCTGAATGTGTGTATTGGGCAAAGTCATTATATTGTGTTTTCCCCTCATCATCTCCCATCTCATTAATTCTGAAACAAAGCAAGGTGGAAAAAGTCACATTCAGATTGTTTTGTAAAGCAGTCAAACGTTTCCTCTCTTCCCTTGGGATTTGGATACCAGAGGAAAAGCCATTTCAAAATCAATTCAAATCCAGATAAACAGTTGGCCCAACGTCATCCGACGTAAACGATTTGCGATTCCACGGTGATATTGGAGCAGTGTGAGATGAAAAGTTCAAACTATATTTGAATTCAAATCAAACGAATGATCTCTTTCTCTTTTATTTCACTTCGTCACGTTCGTTTTAACCTACTTTGTCTAAGACGTTGAAAACCCTGCTGTGTTCCTGAGTTCAGGTTCAAGTGTTTTCTTGGAGAGATGCAATCATGTATCTGAAGATAGGAGTGTCATTGTAGGGCATTGTGTGCGTTTCAGTCAAATCCTACATTACTCTCCAGAAACATAGGTGGCCTATCAGCTTGTGTCACTAGAAAAAGCCAAACGCTCCCTCCCAGTCCCTTGCTTATCAGCCACAGCCAGAGGCAGCTTGACTTGCTTTCTGCAGCGGTTCACGGTTAGAGAAACCTGACCCTCTGTCTACAAATGATACCCTATTCTCTAGCCTGTATAGTGCACTGCTATTGACCAGGGCTCATATGAGTCTGGTCACGACCCACTTGGCACAGACGTCAAATCAACGTCTATTCCACGTTGGTTCAATGTGATTTCATTGAAATGACTTGGAAACAACGTTGATTCAACCAGTGTGTGCCCAGTGGGGAGTAGTGCACTATATAGGGAATAAGGTGCCATTTGGGACGCCAACCTATTTATTCTCCCTCAATGTTGACCTGTCGCTGGGCTAGCAGGCAAATGTATTTTCTTCAATAACCAGGAGACAGAACATTACTTAATTCAAATAGGAATGAACGCAGGTCTGCATGACACAATTGGTTGGATTTAAATGGCCTAGCTGTCGATCTGAGGGCAATAGAGATGCAAAGGGAGGAGGGGAAATATTTTGATTTCATTTTGAAGAACAGACTGTGAGCTGTATGTGTAGGGTATGTCAAATCAAATCAAAATCAAATCAAATCACATTTTATTTGTCACATGAGTCGAATACAACAGGTTTAGACCTTACAGTGAAATACTTACTTACAAGCCCTGAACCAAAAATGCGGTATTAAGAAAAATAATGAATAATAAAATAACAATAGTGAGGCCATATACAGGGGGTACTGCTACAGAGTCAATGTGCGGGGGCACCAGTTAATTGAGGTAATATGTACATTTTATTTTATTTTATTTCACCTTTATTTAACCAGGTAGGCTAGTTGAGAACAAGTTCTCATTTGCAACTGCGACCTGGCCAAGATAAAGCATAGCAGTGTGAGCAGACAACACAGAGTTACACATGGAGTAAACAATTAACAAGTCAATAACAAAAGAGGAAGAAAAAAAAGTGGAGTCTATATACATTGTGTGCAAAAGGCATGAGGAGGTAGGCGAATAATTAAAATTTTGCAGATTAACACTGGAGTGATAAATGATCAGATGGTCATGTACAGGTAGAGATATTGATGTGCAAAAGAGCAGAAAAGTAAATAAATAAAAACAGTATGGGGATGAGGTAGGTAAAAATGGGTGGGCTATTTGCCGATAGACTATGTAGACTACATGTAGGTAGAGTTATTAAAGTGACTATGCATAGATGATAACATAGAGTAATAAAGGGTGGGTCAGTGCAAATAGTCTGGGTAGCCATTTGATTAGATGTTCAGGAGTCTTATGGCTTGGGGATAGAAGCTGTTTAGAAGCCTCTTGGACCTAGAATTGGCACTCCAGTACGGCTTGCCATGCGGTAGCAGAGAGAACAGGGTGGCTGGAGTCGTTGTCAATTTTTAGGGCCTTCCTCTGACACCGCCTAGTATAGGGGTCCTGGATGGCAGGAAGCTTGACCCCAGTGATGCACTGGGCCATATGCACTACCCTCTGTAAGTGCCTTGGAGGTCGAGTAGTTGCCATACCAGGCAGTGATGCAACCCATCAGGATGCTTTCAATGGTGCAGCTGTAGAACCTCTAGAGGATCTGAGGACCCATGCCAAATCTTTTCAGTCTCCCGAGGAGGAATAGGTTTTGTCGTGCCCTCTTCACAACTGTCTTGGTGTGCTTGGACCATGTTCGTTTGTTGATGATGTGGACACCATGGACGCGCAACCTGCTCCACTACAGCCCCGTCAATGAGAATGGGCTCGTGCTCAGTCCTCCTTTTCCTGTAGTTGTCACGCCTGCTTCCACTCTTCCTCGCCCTGGCACTCGAGGGCGCCAGGATCCCCAGCATTACGCACTCAAGCCACCATCAGTATGCACACCTGCTTTCCCGCCGTCATGGGCATCAGCGATCATTGGACTCACGTGGACTCAATTACTTGTGTCATTACCTTCCCTATATCTGTCTGTTCCCAAGCTCTGTTCCCTGACTTCGGGATTAATTGTCTCATGTCAGTGTTACCCGTGTTACGACGCTGTTCCTGTCTTGTTTCCTTGTCTGTTCCTGAATAAATGTCTGACTCCCGGTACCTGCTTCTCCTGTCCGAGGTCGGCCCTTACAATAGTCCACAATCATCTCCTTTGCCTTGATCACGTTGAGGGAGAGGTTATTGTCCTTGTACCACATGGTCAGGTCTCTGACCTCCTGCTTATAGGCTGTCTCATCGTTGTCGGTGATCAGGCCTACCACTGTTGTGTCATCGGCAAACTTAATGATGGTGTTGGAGTTGTGCTTGGTCATGCAGTCATGAGTAAACCGGGAGTACAGGAGGGGACTGAGCACGCACCCCTGAGGGGCCCCGTGTTTAGGATTAGCATGGCGGATGTGTTGTTACCTACCCTTACCGCCTGGGTGTGCCCCATCAGGAAGTCCAGGATCCAGTTGCAGAGGGAGGTGTTTACTCCCAGGGTCCTTAGCTTAGTGATGAGCTTTGAGGGCACTATGGTGTTGAACGCTGAGCTGTAGTCAATGAATAGCATTCTCACATAGTATTCCTTTTGTCCAGATGTGAAATTGGAGTGGGTCTAGGGTTTCTGGGATAATTGTGTTGATGTGAGCCATGACCAGCCTTTCAAAGCACTCCATGGCTACAGATGTGAGTGCTACGAGTCGGTAGTCATTTAGGCAGTTAGTGGTTTTGGGCACAGGGACTATGGAGGTCTGCTTGAAACATGTTGGTATTACAGACGCAGACAGGGAGAGGTTGAAAATGGCAGTGAAGACACCAGTTTGTCAGCACATGCTCAGGGTACACGTCCTGGTAATCCGTCTGGCCCTGCGGCTTTGTGAATGTTGACCTGTTTAAAGGTCTTACTCACATTGGCTGCAGAGAGAGTGATCACACAGTCGTCCGGAAAAGCTGATGCACTCATGCATGTTTCAGCAATACTCAAAGTGAGCATAGAAGTGATTTAGCTCATCTGGTAGGCTCGTGTCACTGGGCAGCTCTCGGCTGTGCTTCCCTTTGTATTCTGTAATAGTTTGCTAACCCTGCCACATCCAACGAGCGTCGGAGCCGGTGTAGTACGATTCGATCTTAGTCCTGTATTGATGTTTTTTACTTTACTTTTACTTACACTTTTTTATTGACAGAGTCACTAGTGGTTTACTTTTTGTTTGTAAGCAGGAATCAGGAGGATATAATTGTGGTCAAATTTACCAAATGGAGGGCGAGGGAGAGCTTTGCACGTGTCTCTGAGTTTTTTTCCCTCTGTTTGCACATTTAACATGCTGGTTGAAATGAGGTGAAATGGATTTAAGTTTCCCTGCATTACAGTCCCTGGACACTAGGAGTGCCACCTCTGGATGAGCGTTTTCCTGTTTGCTTATGGCCGTATTCAGCTCATTGAGTGCGGTATTAGTGCCAGCAACGGTTTGTGGTGGTAAATAGACAGCTACTAAGAATATAGATGAAAAGTCTCTAGGTAGATAGTGTGGTATACAGCTTATCAAGAGATACTCTACCTGAGGTGAGCAAAACTTGGAGACTTCCTTAGATATAGTGGACCAACTGTTGTTTACAAATATACATAGACCGCCACCCCTTATCTTACCAGAGGCTGCTGTTCTATCCTGCCGGTACAGTGTATAACCCGGCAGCTGTATATTATTCATGTCGTTGTGCAGCCATGACTCTGTGAAACATAAGATATCACAGTTTTTGATGTCCCGTTGGTAGGATATACGTGCTTTTTGTTTGTCGGCAAATAGTACAGGCAAAAGCAGATGAGCCACTCATCGTCTGATCCTCACAAGGCACCCCGATCTCCTTCCGCGAAACCTCCATCTCTTGTTCGAGTGCCTGGAGCAAATCCCTATCGTCCGACTAATTAAAGAAAAACTATTCATCCAATTCGAGGTGAGTAATCGTGTTCTGATGTCAGAAGCTCTTTTAGTTCGTAAGAGACGGCAGCAGCAACATTATGTACAAAATAAATGACAAACAACGCAAAGAAAAACAAACAAAATTGCACGGTTGGTGAAGAGCCTATAAAATGGCAGCCATCCCCTCCGGCTCCATTATAATATGTATGTAATGTACAGAGTAAGACTGGAACATGTGGTGGTTACCTACCTGGGTGGGGTGAAGGGCTCGGTGTATGAACATGATGTCATTTTCTCTGTGATTTCTCTGTGAGGAACATCTGCATTGAGTGACTGTTGAGAACAGCCCCTGTCAGAGTGGAATAATACCCACTCTAAAGGTGTGCCAGTACTAGCTGCTAGTAGTTCTCCACAGAGATTCAGCTATCAAGATGAAATGTTTTTAAAGCCTCCAAAGTGAGATTCAACATTGTGACAAGCTGGGGCGATTCCATAAACTTCGATTCGTGTTTGCTTTGTTTGAGACATCTGGTGAAAGAAGAGTGGAAACGCTGTGAGGAGAAGAATGAGCTGACAAGTACATTGACAATAATTGTTTCATTCTACTGTTGTCAAACCGGTTTCATAATTCTTCTTGTTGGCTCAAGATTTCAAAGACATTCAAGACATTGTAAGTAGTTGTAAAGTACTGTAGGTAAAAAGTGGTAAGTAGCGGAATGTTTTAATTTAGCAAAAAATGTTACCGTTGAGATTCGAACGTTGCTAGCCGTTTGTGTTATACACCCACACACACATTTGTCAATCCTTCTGTCCATCCATCCATCCATTCATCCATCTAATATACACTGAGTATCCCAAACATTAGGAACAACTTCCTAATATTGAGTTGCACCCCCCCCCACACACACACATACATAAAAAAAAACGTAGCCTAATGTGAAAAGGTTGATTTTCCGCCCGCACCTGATATTCTAAGAATTGATTCGGGTTGGGCCAACATTGTAGCCTTGGAGACCATCTCGTGGCAGTTGCTGTGGTGCGAGAGAAGCCTGCCTTGATCTCTCACAGAACCAGAATGAGATTCACTTTCTAGGATTTCTTTCCCTGTCTTTGCTCTGATAGACATGAGGCTGCAACTACCATCTCTCCAGAGTTGTACATTGTTTATTTCCTTATAGAATCATAGTCATCATGAGGAAGGGTCCTGGTGGTGCTGCAGCACCTCTGATACATGTAAATAAATTTGCCAAAGTTATAAAATTACTGCCGTCTGTTCAGAAATAAATGAAATAATTCACAATACTACACCCAGAGTATCATTTAGCCGCAGAGGAAGACATTATTATTATTATTGTTTTAAATAGCCTAGCTGTGGATTGTATGTAGCCCAATCACAAGGCATTGCCTACAGTTGGGAACGCTTGACAAGTCTTTCAGTAAACTGCCAAAACAGGCTTATTTTTTGAATGAGTAGGACTGTCCACACTTTTGAGTGGTATTTTTTATTATTATTATTTAAGTCTAGTCAATGTGTCCATACTTTGTTTTGTTCTAGAGAACAGGCAATAGTGATAACTTCTGATTTTATTAAAGACTATTTCCATGTACCTAGACAGTGAAGCCTTTCTGAAGTGAATGTTGGTTTGAACGTTTCCGTTCCCACTGGCAAAGCAGCAGCATTTTATTGGGAAGACACATCTTTTTCTCTAAATGCATCTCCAGTCCTGTCTATGGCATTAGCCTGAGGTAATATCAGCTATTACAATCGTATTCTTAGCCCAGATTATTCTCTTACATATATTAATTTACAGTCGAGAAATACACAGCCTCGTCTCAAAGACTACACGTAACATAGTAAGCGAAAAAATCCGGGTCACTCAAATGAGTTTGATATGTTACGTTTGTTACATACTATAAACACTGAGTATTCAAAACATGCTCTTTCCATGACATAGACTGACCAGCTGATTCCAGGTGGAAGCTATGATCCCTTATTGATGTCACTTCTTAAATTCACTTCAATAAGTACAGATGAAGGGGAGGAAACAGGTTACAGAAAGATTTTTAAGCCTTGAGACAATGAATGGGCAAGACTTTTTGTCTTGCCCATTCGTTGTCTCAAGGCTTAAAAATGCCTACTACCAACGGGGTATGGTAGTACTGTATGTTCCAGGCGCACCGGTTTGTGTCAAGTACTGCAACACTGCTTGGTTTTTAATGCTCAACAGTTTCTCGTGTGTATCAGGAATGGTCCAACACCCAAAGGACATCCAGCCAACTTGTACAACCAGTGTTTAATTTGTAAATTGGGAGGAGCCGGGAACAAAAAGGGACCGCGAGAGTGGGTTGACCTGGGGAGATCTGAGGTACCGGAAAATCACTGCTATAATAAAGCATTGCATATATCGTCCCATTTGCTTAGTGGTCTAGACTAGAGCAGAAGAGTAGAGGCGCTTGAATACTTTTTTTATGGAGCCTAGGGTCCGGGATAAATGGGGCCTTTTAGAAACGCATTTCATACAATTCTGTCATTTAGCAGAATATTTTTTAATACTGCACAAATGATTGAAATGTCAGGCTACTATGACACTGACAAACTGAGAATGTGAGATCATTAAAAATGACCTTGTCTTGAATCCATCAATAGCCTAGGCTTAGCTGTGTGGAGGAGACACATGTTGTACAATAGGAGGAGGAAATTATAGTCCGAAAAAAGCTTTTCAGTTTCAATGACTCACCCGATGATGCACAGCTCACTCACAGGCAATGGCCGATGCCTCCGTGTCAAAAGCATATTACTCTTGTTTAAGTTAGATTTTTAAAAAACAATGCTGTTTGCTTAATAGGTCTATTTGGAAGTTGATCAAATATTTTCTTAGCGTACAAATTAGTATTTTTGTTTCAGCAGGAGCCATTTGCTTTCCAATCAAAAGCAGTGCTCAGCATATATGGGAACTCTTTCAAGACTGTTGGAAAAGCATTCCAGGTGAAGCTGGTTGAGAGAATTCCAAGAGTGTGCAAAGCTGTCATCGAGGCAAAGGGTGGCTGCTTTGAAGAATCTCAAATATAAAATACATTTTGATTTGTTTAACACTTTTTTTGGGGTTACTACATGATTTCACACGTGTTATTTAATAGTTTCGATGTCTTCACTATTATTCTACGATGTAGAACATAGTAAAAATAAAGAAAACCCCTGAGTAGGTGTGTCCAAACTTTTGACTGGTACTGTATATTCTCTTAGTGGGCATAGAAGTGGCTAGTGAACACAACCCCATAACCATCTTTCTGGGAAAGGAAGAAAGTAAAAGAGAAATAGGAAGAGGAAAAGGAGAGGAGAGGAGGAAAAACGTATTGAGCATAGGGCTGTCACTGATAATGCATCACACTTCAGTTCCTTCACGTTATGCAAAGTTACTTCCAACAGTAGGCTTCCGCCAAGAAGCGTCAGCCCTCCGTCACTTGAGAGAGGGGAGCAATATTTCAAATAAAACAAGAGACGTCTCTAGACGAATGCCACAATAGCACTTGCTATGTCCTAAATACCACCCTTTTACCTATGAAGTGCACTACTTTTAACCAGGGCCCCATAGGGCTCTGTTCAGAAGGAGTGCATTATATAGGGAATAGAGGGCCATTTGGGACAATGGCTAGTACTGCCTTTCATTATCACTGCTCCTGCCTCACGCCCGCCCATGTGTCGCCTGTGTCAAGGCATAGTGTAGCAGTCATTGTGCATGCACAGTAAATTACTATTTACCTGCCTTAAAAAAGTCACCCTGTTCTCCCGTGTGTCTGACCGAGGTCCACCACCTCCCTCTCTCTCTCCCCCTCTAACCCCCCACTACCCTGATTACCCTGCATTGTTCCGCTGTACTCCTCTCTCTTGCACACAATCCTATTAAGACATTTTCTTAATTTCTTCACCGTGTCTCTCTCTCGCCTTTCCTACATCTCTCTCTCTCTCTCTGAGTTTGTAAAATTACTTTTTTCACAGGTGCCATTCTCTGAGGTTTATCAAGGAACTTCTTCTTCTTCTTCTTCTTCTTCTTCTTCTTCTTCTTCTTCTTCACCACCTCCTTCTCCCCCCATTTCCCCTCTTTCTTCCTCCACCTTCCTGTTATCTCTCCCTACTCTTCCACCCTCTCTCCCCCCTCTCCTACCTTCCTAGCACTGCTGGGGTTTTGTGGTGTGTTCGCTCTGTTTATGCAATCCCTTGTTTTGAAGTGACAGGCCAGGATAGATATGCAATATTAAAGAGGGGCCTTATGATTTTTTGACATCTAATTAGTTGCTTCCCAGTTAACATATCGTGGCTCACGGGGGCAGGCCTGTTCCATCCACCAGCCAGGGCCCTGTGCTCTGAGGGAGCGATGGGTACAGAAAGGCCTCTGCTCTGCCATCTCTAATGTATTCTCCTCTAATGTAAGTAGTAATCATAGCACTAAGGTTAATTAATAGCCCTCAGTAGCCAGGGTTTTCACAGAATATCAGCCCTGTAATATCACCGGTGCACCAATTAAGGGCCTTTTTTTTCACTCTCTCTTCAAATGTTAATGGCCCTCTTTCAAGGCCACGTGGTACGGTGCTGGGCAGAGACAGGAAACATACAGGATAGGAAGCGCTGAGGTGACACTTACAGTTTAGAGACGACACTCTGGCCCCATAGCTTACACTACGGGGTAAGACCTGGTCCCTCTATCTTTCACACACACACACACACACACACACACACACACACACACACACACACACACACACACACACACACACACACACACACACACACACACACACACACACACACACACACACACACACACACACACACACACACACACACACACACACACACACACACAATTCACAGACAACCAACATAGCTAGACAACATTAAATTTAAATCTAAATTAAAAACAGAGCTTTTGTTCTCATTGTAACTGTCTGTTCATAATCACCTGCAGCAGGATACCCTTACAGCATCACAGACTGCAGCAGGATACCCTTACAGCATCACAGACTGTAGCAGGATACCCTTACAGCATCACAGACTGCAGCAGGATACCCTTACAGCATCACAGACTGCAGCAGGATACCCTTACAGCATCACAGACTGCAGCAGGGTACCCTTACAGCATCACAGACTGCAGCAAGATACCCTTACAGCATCACAGACTGCAGCAGGATACCCTTACAGCATCACAGACTGCAGGAGATCTACACTTTGAACTGGAGATGTCACCACTGTACCCAGACTCCTCTATTTCCCTTCGCTGTTCTCCTCCTCTCCCCTCTCTCTTGTCACCCTCCATCTCCCACTCTCTCTCTCCCGCTTTCTCCTTTTCTCCCACTCTCTCTCTCTCTTCCTCCCATGCCATGCATCCCTCTCTCCCTCCCCCTTCTCTTTATCCATTCTTCTCTGTATTCCTGTAAGACTCTGTCCCTGTCCTTTGTTCCTAGTTGATTCCCAGAGGTGCCAGCCAGTACAATAGGAGGCCTCCCTCGCTGGATTCCCTTCTTTTCTCTTTAATAGTCAAGCATATGTAGAGAGTCAGGGAATACACCTCAGCACACAATAGGAGCGCCAGCCAGCGCCTGAGCAAGTCATCATACACAGATAGAGAGAGGGAGGGAGTAGAGATGAGCAGATAAGATGGGGGATCACAACCTGCATCTTATCCTCTGGATTTCCGTGTGACAATCTCTGATCCCCGATCATACCATCTTAATCATTGTCTGCAGATAACCCTATACAGACCGTGGGTTTGACTTTTACTAATGTTTGTTTTGTGTGCTCAACGCAACGGGTCCCACAAAACATACAACAACAAGGGATGCTTAAGTGTAGACATGTCATCTTGTTTGTTATGAAAGTGCCATGTCATGTTTTAAGCCTTTAGCCTTTCTCCTGGTCAGGATGTATGCTTAGGAAACACTCCCGACACCGACTTGTGATGCAAAACCTGGCATGAGAGAGACATTTGTGACATTTTGTTCTTCTCACGTGACAAAGTAAAGGAAAAACAAACAAGCAGGAGGTTCCCGAATGTTTGACAGAGTGACACACACACACACACACACACACACACACACACACACACACACACACACACACACACACACACACACACACACACACACACACACACACACACACACACACACACACACACACACACAGCCCCAGACAAGCCGCCCCTCCTGCACCCTATGATCAATTAACTGATTATCCCTGTGAGGGCTCTGATTGGATAATCAGCAGTGCTATTAATCACATTTTATCAGGCCATCAGAAGATGCGCTTTCATTATGCTGCTGCATCTCAGTCTCTCTGTATCAGCCCAGAGGAGTCAGAGAGAGCCATGTTCTCAATCATGCCAATGTAGCCCGTAGCCCATAGCCCATAGCCCATAGCCCATAGCCCATAGCCCATAGCCCATAGCCCATAGCCCATAGCCCACAGCCCGTACCCTGTGGTAGTGTTATGATTCCATTAGACCCACAACGTCATTGCTGCATAATAAATGATACAGTCAAACGTTTTTTAATAATGTACACACAAAGAAATAAATGGTTCTAAACAGTACCAGATAGGGGTTATTTGAATTGTAACCATAGCAGAACCCTTTTTTAAGCTTCAATTTAAAAAAAAAAACATGCCCATACACTTATAAAGAACCAAAAAGGATTCTGCTATGGATAATGGTTCTATAAAGACAATTTCTCAACATTACAGGTTCTTTGTATATCCTTTTAAAGAACAATACAGGGTTTTTATTCTGGTCAGCTGTATTATACTGTTATATTTCCATAAGTAATTGACGAGTTGAACTAAATGGAGATACAGCTGGAGGTTCCTGAGGAAAGAACCAATAACTGACTTAGTCAACTGTTCTCAATCGACACAAGCCCACACATGAATCTTTCGCAAAACACCATCATTGGCCATGGTAATATATTATTACATAAAACAACAATTTAGATCAACTGGAATGACACTCACTCATGGTTGTACAACAAAAAGAGCGGCAAGCAATCCACGCCCCAAAAAATTATAATGAGCCACCTCCTCTACATTTTAATTATCACTGAAAGACCAGAGAGCCATTGAAATGTTCAAATGGTTCTTTCAGTCATTATGGTTCCACATAGAACCATCACCCTTTCCAAAGAACCAACATTTTTGGGGATATGTGCGCAACCAAAATTAAACATTCAATTTGATGCATACGTGGGATATATCCCCCACAGAACACAGAACGCACTGCCTCTACAACGCAAGGCAAATGCAGCGTTCCGTTGGAAATTCATGTATTTCTGGTGTACCAAAACACAGTGTCGTCGTGATCGAGGCGTTAGTGATAACAGACCATCTGAATGCACTCACACACACACACACACACACACACACACACACACACACACACACACACACACACACACACACACACACACACACACACACACACACACACACACACACACACACACACACACACACACACACACACACACACACACACACACACACACACACACACACACACACAGGTACGCACAGATTGAGATAACGTTTGAAACAAAAAAGGCTAAACAAACTGAACATTGAATCATTTTCCATAATAAGAATATTATATTTATGTTTTAAGAATACTACAACTACAATTACTACTACTTATAATAATTATAATTATAATAATAATAATATTCTAATAATTATTATAATTTTAGGAAAAGGGGAAATGTACAACGGATTGCATATTGGGGTGGGGGGATAAAGCATCCTCATTACCACATGTGTTACAGTCGTTGGTCGGATCTCAAATCATCGGCTGTTTCCTGAACACTCACCTCTTTCTCTGCGCCTACTTCTCCCAGGCTTTTTTTGTTCTCTTTTCAATTAGAGTCAATTGACCTGACAGAATGGCTGGCAATTAAGTGATTTTTGTAATGGTCCTGGGCTAATTTTCCCGAGCTTGTCAGCTGTATTTTATGAAGCCACCCCCCACCCCTTACCCTCTTTACTCTCTCCGCTGCATAATAGCTTATAATTTCAAAATCTTTATCCTCAGTTTCCCTCTCAATAAATTGCAATTACAGGAAGTTGTTAGGAGATGCTTAAATTTCCTTCTTTTTGTACCATCGGAGACGTTTTGTAATTGACTGTAGAGAGAGAAGAGAAGAGGGGAGCATTTTTGTGCTTGGGGAGCCATAACATCATCAGGTTTCATATGTAAACTGTGTCACTTTGTAAACACTGACTCCAACTCTCATGGGTTCTCAACCAACCACAGATAGGGGAACTTTCTTTCTTTCTCTTCGTCCTATAGCTAATCAAGAATATGTCTTCCTACCCGTCTCAGGACTGAGCTTCCTGATTTCCTTACGAATCGTTGATTGAAGGCCCTTTTTCAAGACGCGGAACACAATAGGGCATTGAGTTGGCACCTTTGAATCTGCAAAACATAGACAGGCCGATACTTCAACTTTGTTTCAAGAGCGTACACATTTGGTTAGTTTAGAGGTGAGCTATAAATGGAGTTTTTTTAAAATTTAAGCATTTGTGAAAAAACACACTTTGAGATCAATGACACTCCCCTGTCTACTGAGCAGTAAAACACAGGGAGCATTGTGACACGTGCCCTCTGTTCTTCTCACCCCCCCCCCCCCATACCTCCGCAGTCACATCCGTCAAACTCACACTCATGCCCAGGAAGCGGGCACACCCTTGATGTCTTCTCATAAAATATGCAAATGAACTCCAAATGAAATACCTTTCTCCCCCCTCTTGTCCTCGTCTCTGGGAGCCTGAAAGCCTTCCATCACAGAGCGAGCGTTCTCCCTACTAATCATCTCTGTTGGTAATAACTCCAGCCCAACATCTGCTTTACTCCATAACACTTCACTAATTTTTCCCTCATTTCACCGCGCATCATTCCCTCCCAACACAATCTACATGTATTAGGTCGTAATGACTTAGCGGGTAAAAGCAAATAGATGCCAAGGGACAACCAACCCCCTCACCACCACGAATACCCCCCCCAGACAGGCTCTGCCACCCAACTCTGGCTACTCAAGATAAATTGGGCACGGCAAGAGGAGAAGAGAGTCCTATCAATCACATTAAATGCTCGGGCGTCTGTTATCAGAAAGTGTGGTTGACACCCCATCCAGTCCCCTAGGGAGAGAGAGAAGAGCGAAGAGCAGAAAGGAGAGGAGAGGAAGTTTGTTAATGCTTCACAAATTATATTATGGATAGTGGTAGTGGAGGGGGTTACGGACCGTGTGGAGGGGGTTACTAACAAGCACCGACAGTAGGTTTTAACTGAGCTCTTATTAGAGAAGGTCCCATGGCCCCCTTCCACGTGGCATCAGTTTTGTGTGTTTGTGTGTGTACGTGTGTACGTGTGTACGTGTGTACGTGTGTACGTGTGTGTGTGTGTGTGTGTGTGTGTGTGTGTGTGTGTGTGTGTGTGTGTGTGTGTGTGTGTGTGTGTGTGTGTGTGTGTGTGTGTGTGTGTGTGTGTGTGTGTGTGTGTGTGTGTGTGTGTATACAGTATGTGCATTTTGTGTGCATGGCTAATTCAGATATGAGTGTAAATGCAAATACCTTCAATTTCTATTTGGTCAGATGCAGTGTAGGCCCATGTGCTTTTTCTCAGTCACATGAAATAGATGTTTGAAGTAAAACTACTACCGTGTTTGAACAAGAACTTGGCTTTCGCAGCATGCTTCAATATTTTGTTGTTTGGGGAGATGAAAGAAAGACTTTCGCCTGCAAACACATATTTTTTTTATGATCTCATTTCAAGATGCGTAAGTATACCAATACTGTGCCCTAATGGTTCTCCTTGCTGTGCTAAATACAGTTAGACATGAATAGTGTTTCTAAACAGCCATTAAAAATGCCACTATAATCACTTCACTGGATAGAGACTGATAGTATTGGAGAAAATTATCGTAATGTCATTTTCATCTTCTCTGAATTACTGATGAGAAAAATCTTAGCTATAGGAAATGAAAGAGAGAAAGTGAGAACGAGAGAGAGGGAGAGAGAGAGAAGGTGAGAGGAGCGAGAGAGGGGAAGAGAGAAAGTGAGAGACAGAGAGAGAAAGAGAGAGTGGAAGAGAGAGGGATAAAAAACAGAGCGAGAGAGAGAGAGAGAGACAAAGAGAGACAGAGAAAGAGAGAGAAAGAGAGAGAGAGAGAATCCACCCCAATAAATCAATACTTTCAATCCCGAGAAGTAAACTACACATTGTCAGATATGGTCTCCCACTGCTAGTATACGTGTGTGTATGAATGTGTACATAGCTCGTTATGCCCAGGCCGAATGCCGATCCCTCTTCTTCAAACCAGCATATCACGTCGACGTTGTTGTTGTTGATTGTAGCGTTTTAGCTTGGGAAAAAAAGATGGGACAGAAATATACAAATAAATAACGCACGCACACACACACACACACACACACACACACACAGTCAGTGGGATCAACATATAAATAATTCAGTCAGCTATGACAGCAGATGTTGGGATGTAGCTGGTGATTCTGTGGTGGTCTCTCTGCTTCAACTTTTGATCAGGCATTCAAAAGCAGGCCCTCTGTGGTAGCCAGACGGATGGATGAGGGACTCAGGGTGCATCCCAAATTGAACCCTATTCCATTTATAGTGCACTACTTTCGACCAGGGCCCATACATTCTCTATAGGGCGCTGGTCAAGGAATAGGGTGCCATTTGGGCTGTACCCCATAGCCTCCTCTCCTCCTCTCTTATTCACTTACTGCTCAGTCCACTTGTATAGCGTGATGCTTTACACTAGAAAGCGTGTCCTTGGGAAGGAACCAGTTTCGAGAACTCTCTGCCTGTGTCCCAAGTGGAACACTATTCCTAATATAGCACACTACTAAGTTCCAGTGTTAAATCTATTTCTGAAAATCCGTAATGGCCTCACAAGTAATGTGTTACTAGAGTTGCGTTTTAGCAGACATCAAATATGGAAAGCAAAATTAATACACCAAAACATCCCAATCTAGTTGGGGGCTTGAGTCAAGGGATCTCTGTGTTGGTGTTAATAACCTACAAGGGTAGTAAACATTTGATGATCATCTATCTACTGTATAATATTAATCAGATGAATTCACATGTAGTTTGGAATCATGGTGATCACTGGGTTCTGTGAAGGCTTTCTGTGGAGGGATGGTGGTAGGAGAAGTTCAGGTTCATTTGTGGAAGAATGGATGGCATATTCACTGGGAAACTAAGATCTCAACAACTATCCAATATTTGTAAGTCGTGATAACTTATTTGCAACTAATAATATTGAAGGTGTTGTATCCTACCAACTTTCACTGGAAAAATAAAACATAATGGAAATAAACAATTATAAATGCCATCGCTGAAAATCTGCCTCTTTAAAATGTGTATTTCTAATTATTTTCAGAGACCAGTCTGTTGTGTGAACAGAGGAAACGAGTGGGGAGAGAAACAAAGGGATTTAGCCATACTTAACTTGCAATTGAAGGTCCCCCTACAGCAGTCTTTCGCCAGACACCTTTTTCATACACGACTGAACCATTCATATTCCATCTGTTCCACCGCTCACTCTTTGGGGAGGCTGTCAATCTCAGGAAATCATGTGACAACGGTGGAGCGAGAGAGAGGCTGAGGGAGGACAGTGAGGGGAAGGAGGAGAAGGGGAGAGATGTTCAGCGTTACGCAGAGCGAGAGAAAGGAAGAGGAGAGAAGGGAGGGGACAGGGAGGAAGGAGAGGTGGAGAGATGTTCAGCGTTACGCAGCTCACCACAGCTGAACTCCAGGGAACTTTCCAAGGGCTCATCACACATCAGTGTCCTAGGGAGCCATGAGGATGGAAGGGAGGAGAGAGAGAGAGAGAGAGAGAGAGAGAGAGAGAGAGAGAGAGAGAGAGAGAGAGAGAGAGAGAGAGAGAGAGAGAGAGAGAGAGAGAGAAAAAGAGAGAGAGAGAGAGAGAGAGAGAGAGAGAGAGAGGAGGTGTGTGCACTGTGCAGAGCAGTGCACTGTGCACTGTGCAGAGTAGAGAGGGGGTATTGTGTTGTGGTGTGTTGCGTAGCGGCATGGCCCGGAGGAGGCATGGAGAAGACACATCTGCCACAGTATTAACTTTCTGCTCTCTGGGACCTGGGTGTCAGAGGCAGCCGCTGGGCTCTGCTGGGTTGCTGGGCTGTTGCTGTTGGGGTCTGTTCTCTGTTCAGCCATTTTGGATTAGGTGGGGAATAACCACTGGGTTCCTGGGCTCCTGGGTTGCTGGGCTGCTGGATCGTTGGGCATGTCGGGATGCTGGGTCACTGGGCTGTTGGTCTGTTGGGCTGCTGAGCTCTGGTTTCTGGTCAGCCATTTTGGATCAGTTGGGGGAACAAAGAGGCTCATAGAGCGCTGGGCCACACTTGCCAACCATCAGCATAGAGCTGCAACCTTTAACATCACACCAATAGGCAAAGGGAATAGCAAATAAGTTTGACAACACAGCAGATTGGCAAACATACAGTGAATTAGTGTTGTCAGAACACCAGAATTTTTACTTTGATAACATACCAGGTTTAGTATCACGATACTCGATACTGAAATGATACTCAATACCAAAATGATACTTGATACCGAAACGATATCACTGTAAAAAAAAAAGAAGAAGCATATTAGCTAAAGTCACAGAATAACAACTATGCTTTATTTTACTAAACATTGAACAATATATTGATAATTGGTATAACAACTCAAATAACAAATAGAATATCTTCTATTTCATATTACATTTCTTTAAAAAAGAAAACACCATAATAACAGAAAAAATACAGAAAATAACTGAAAAATATCTTCAATTTTTCTTATATCTGAGATTCACAGCACACAAAATAATTGTACAATTAAACTGTTTTAAAATATAATTGTTTTCACGTAAGGTTAATTTGCTCATCCATGGGGTCAAATGAAAAATATTAGACCTAAGATTTATTATTCATTACAGCTAAATAATTGCATGTATTAAATTAATAGTTTAGTTCCAAAATGACAAAGACTAAAGCTAATTTCTGAAGCTTCTATATCGCAATAGTCTGCACAATGACACAGCATACAACGATTCCCAGAGTGCATTTCAACTTCCAGGATGCAGTACTCAAACACAAAGTAGTCTAAAACACGAAGTAGTCTAAATACAGTATATTGCTGTCATAGGGAGATTTGAGTGCATTGCACATTACTTTTGGATTGTAATCATATTTCTAACATGAATGTCATCCTGAATATATGTTCATGTCATTGTCAAAAATAATAAGAATTTTGTTTCTGGTTAAATAACATTACAATGAAAATGTTATGTGTAAAATATTTTTTTTATGGCGTTTTGGAACTAAACTTATGGGCCCCCCACAAGTTTTATGGAACTTGTCTGAAGACAAGCTTGCTGTTTTTATTTTATTTAGGCAAGTCAGTTAAGAACAATTTCTTATTTTCAATGACAGCCTAGGAACAGTGGGTTAACTGCCTGTTGAGGGGCAGAACGACAGAATTGTACATTGTCAGCTCAGGGATTTGAACTTGCAATCTTCCATTTACTAGTCCAACACTCTAACCACTAGGCTACCCTACCACCCCCATTTGGGGTTTTAGGCTGGGTTTATGTATAGAACTTTGTGACATCGTCTGACGTGAAATGGGCTTTATAAATACATTTGATTGATTGAACCTGGTACAGGGTTTAAAAAATGAATAGAAGTATGGAGGTAGATTTGTTCCAACAAACAAATTCTTAAATATGTCTACAAAAAATCAGAGTTTCCTTATTTCTTCTAATAATTCAAATGTAGTTTCTAGTAGAGTAATGTTACATTGCAAATGTCACATGTACAATTGTTGTTTATGTTGTTTTGGATCTAAACCTCCCTTACGCTGCACTGCTTTGTAATACATGTTGGCTTAGTTGTTTCGGTGTGCTGGCCCTCATCATCTGCTCTGCAATCAAAGTATTCCCATAGTTTGCTTCTGGAGATATTTTTTTAAACAAACTTCTGGCTTGGAGATATGATGTTATCGTTAGAAGAAGCCATGCTGTCTATATTTTTTCTCCTCTCTCTTGCTTCTCAAAAGTGGCTCAGACTGTGTCAGCTGCATGCCACGCGCAAGTAGCCTGACTAGTTTACTACGTCCCCATATGAGAAGATTCAGACAATTCACTAGACAGACTTGATCCTCTCACGCCATATATCACGTGAGACACATTTGACAGAAGTACCGAAAGTAACACAAATTCAAGTACCCAACCGTTGTTCATGTTCTAGTATCAGAAAAGTACAGAAGTTTTGGTATACCATGTGACACTACAGTAAATTGAGACATTACATAACTAAACTAAGTAAAAATAATAAACTATATTATGGAACAAAGATTAATTATACGTAGAAAGAGCTCTGGAGTACCTTAAACGAAATTCTAGGCAAAAAAGTGAACTCAGCTCCATTGAGTCAGATGGCTCGTTCATAACAAAATCCTTTGATATTGCCAACCACTTTAAAATAGTCTATCTAATGAACATAATACAAAATCCCCATCAAATTCCATCGGTTTAAGCAAGAGATACAGTATCTGTTTATTTTTGCATGGGCTGCATCTCAATCCACCAATTTAAGCATTTTAGGGTCCCGAGTGGCGCAGCAGTCTAAGGAACTTAATGGAAGTGCTAGAGGCGTCACTACAGACTCTGGTTTGATCCCGGGCTGTATCACAACCAGCCGTGATCAGGAGTCCCGTAGGGCGGCGTATAATTGCGTCAAGCGTCGTCCAGGTTAGGGTAGGGTTTGGCCAGGGTTGGCCGTCATTGTAAATTAAGAATTTGTTCTTAATTGACTTGCCTAGTTAAATAAAGGTACAAAAATAATAAATAAAAAAATCTGCCTAAGTCGGACATCCACATCTGCAGTGGAAAGTAGCAGAGCTACAGCGCTGTAGTCAGTGCAGGAAACATCTCAAATCGGTCTTCTCGTGAAAACCTATGTAGCTTCCAAATGGTTTGGCCATTTGGAACACTCTTTTGCTCTGTGACCCCCAATCCTGTCACAAGTGTCCTCTGAAGGTAATCTGGTATTGGTTCAAAATAAATTAATAGTAGTACTTTTGTGCAAACCAAAAAAAGTGGTTAAATATGTGTCCCAAAAAAACATAGATGTTATTGATTTACACCCTCTGCATTATTATGGATTGATTTAGCTATCTAATAGAACACAGAGGTTAATGGAAGCCTCTCTCATGCAAAGTCGGTTGAGTGTGGTGTACCATAGGGAAGCCGGCTTGGGCCATTATTATTTTTACTAATGACTTTTCACTGACCTTGAATAAAACCTGTGTGTCTATGTACGTGGACGACTCAACAGTATACACATTGGCTACAACGGTAAAATAAATAACTGACACCCTTAATATAGAGCTCCAGTCAGTTTTAGAATGGGTAACTAGCAATAGGCTGCTGCTAAATATCCCAAAAATTAAATGTATAATTTTTTGGACAAATCACTCGCTCAAATCTAAACCTAATCTAGATCTATTACTGAATAATGTGGTGGTTGAGCATGTTGAGGAGACTAAACTGCATGGAGTAACCCTAGATAGCAAGTTTTCATAGTCAAAACATAAAGACTCAATGGTTGCTAAAATGGAAGACATGTGTCCATGATAAGGCTTTAGACTGCTTTCTTAACATCATAATCAACTAGAATAGAGCAGCAAGTATTGCACTTAGATGTACACAGAGGGTGAATGGCAATAACTGGCATATCAATCTCATCTGGCTAAAAGTTGAGGAGAGATTGTCTGCACCTCTATTGGTCTCTGTCTATTGAAGCAGTTGGCACATAGTTCGGGACCACACAAGACATGCAACCAGAGGTCTGCGAAATGCACAGTATTAAATAGAGGCATGACTACAAGGGACTCTGCCACCCCAGGTAACTCAATCTGGCAGTAAAAAACAGATAGAGAAATATGACAAAAGAACACTTTACAGCACAAAAGTGAAGAAACACACAGTCATTTTTTTATATTTTGGAATGTGTTTTGTATTTAATTATCAGGCCTGGTTAGGTTACTTTCTAAATGTAATCTGTTACAGTTACTAGTTACCTGCCCAAAATGTTTAGCAGTAACACAACTTTTGGATTACCCAAACTCAGTTACTCACAGGTGACTAAAAAATAACTAATTGAAAGCCACGCCTCCAATATCATTTCCCAGTGTGCGCTGCCTTTTCAGGTGAATTGTAGAGTTTACCTCCCATGACTGTATTTGTTAGTGACAGAGACATGGTTGTTGAATTAGTTCATTTTCACTACTGAGGACTTCCTACTGTAGGCAAATGTTACCATAAAACTAACTGGTTAAGACCATACATTACATATATCGAAAGGCCTTACCTTCATAGCCAAGTTTTACCCTATGAATGTTATTGTGTGTCTAATTAATTCACCATGGGAACATACCAGAGTTGCAGACGTTCCTTTTTCTTTCCAAGTTTTACCCAAACACAGTGGTGTTACAAACCTCCTGGTTTACAAGTCACATTATGCTGGCTTTCAAAGCGACGTGTTATTCCTATTGGAATCCAGCCAAAAAAATATGAACTTTTATTCACCCGCAACCTGCATTCAGAATGACTGTCAGGATTAGGAACATTGTTCAACGAGACTAACGAAACCATTTAAACTGGAACAACCATTTCAGTAATGGGTACAATAAATCAAACGAACTGATTAGATTAATTTCGAAAAATGTATGTTATTTATCTTTGTATAGCATACGATTAATCAATCAATGTTCATGCAAAAACACAGATGTTTAAAACAATATATATATATTTTTTTTTTACCTGTAGTAGAGTTGTGCAGGGTATGTCCCGATTACCTATATAATGAAATACTATCTAATGACTCTAAATTTCATTATGGTCACCTTTGTCTGGGAGATGCACATATGTGGCTCAAATCAATCTGTCCTTAGGACCAGAGACACCCAGAGGTGTGCTCCGGCCATATGGCTGGACCAGGGGGACTCGTCTGCCCATGGCTCTCAGGGATGAGCGATCTGGCTGGGCCTAAATACTGACCCAAAGGGCCTGGAGTAGTGCTGGCTGGCAATATGGTGATGCCTGTAAATGCTCAGAGGACGACACTGGCCCCAAAGGACACCCTTGTCACTAGGCATCCGTTTCCACTGCAGTTGTTAGGGCTGTTGTTGTTGTTCTTATTGATTAGAGCTGTATCTCTCTCTCTCTCTCTCTCTCACTCACTCTCTCTCTCTCTCTGCTGCAGGGCATAAAGACGAAGTGTTGTGAATTAATGAAGAACACAGGGATAATTAAAAGAAGAGGTGACACATCCTGGGAGGCTTGACAAGGGACCGGAGGTCCACATGCATGGGGCCCAGCCCTCCTCCTACACCCTGCCATCCCTATATCCTCCCCCCTCCCTGCGTGCAGATAAGGCTTGATTGGCATGCTGGGCATGGAGGGAGGAATGGATGGAGGGAGGAGTACGAGATGGCACCTGAGGAAGAGTGAGAGGGTGAGGGGGTGGATGCAGAATTAGCTCAGGCCTCACCTGTGGCCCTGAAGCCTTTAACCCTCCTGGGCCCTCCCCCTTCCTCCCCAGGCTGGTGGGACACGAAGCGAGGACCAAACACACCCTGCAGAGTGAGGGGGGCAGGAAAACAACTGAGGGAGAGAGGTGGGGAGGAGGAGAGGGAGGGAGAACGGACGGACGGACGGACGGACGAAAGGGTAGGAAGGGTAGGGGCACTTCCAGGGATTTTTGTCCCACTGGGGCACTGCCTTGATGGATGTCTGGCTGGCAAACTATCCAACCCAACATTAGCCTTTTTATCAAACCTGTTGCTTGCATGCAGAACAAGGTCAAAATTTATTCAACCCTTGTGTGGTGTTTGGGTCTGTGGGACCCATTTTCAATGTTTACCAAAAGAACAGCCTGAGACTCATTGGCCTTGGCACATTTTCTGTGAAGTACACGTAAAATAACATATTTTCATTGAGTGCACACTATGCGCCCCCTACACATTTATATTACATATGTGGCGTTCGGGTCCACTGGACCCAAGGGTAATACAAGTGTGGAAAGGTTTGTGTATAGGTGAAAACAAGTAAAGATTAAAAGGTTTGCTGTGTGCATTCACTCTGTCTTCCTCCTCCCTGGGCTAGCTGTTTCAACAGCTGCCTGTCTCCCACTTTTTTCGCACTCTTTACCGTTTGTAGTGTGTGAAACTACTTGAGGGAACCTGCATAATGTTATTACAATACATTATTTTGATACTTAATTTCAATACATTGTAAAAAAATAAAAAAAAATGGGGGAGGGACACAACAAATAAATAGATTTGCATGTGTGGCTGAATCAGTATGGCAAAAAAAATGACTGCTCAGAGGGCCTTAGAAATATTTTTTAGAAGCTAGTGTGGAAGGAGCGTCTTCCACTTTCGAAGATTAATCATTTCCTGAATATGAGGATCACGTCTCTGTCAATTCGGAGTCTGACAGCGAGTTGGAAGAAGAGGATGAGACTGACCCTCAGCCAGCCCCAGGACCAGCCCGTCAGCAACCAGCTCATCAGCAGCCTGCAGGAGGAGAAATATGGATGTCAAAAAATTGTGAAATTGAGTGGATTTCTTGCCCAAGGAATGAGCCACCCCACATGGCTGCCAATGTGATAAGGATGCAACCACAGCCGACGTCTTCTTTTAAACTGTTCATCCTAGAGACCATCCAGAATATCATTCTGGACTGCACTAATTCAGAGGGAAGGCATGTTTTTTGTAGAGAGATGGAAGGAGATGGACCAAACACATTTACGTGCATACTTTGGGGTTCTTATCATTGCTGGTGTTTTCAGTTCCAATGGGGAATCCACAGAATCCCTGTGATATGCAGAAACAGGCAGATAACTTTTCCGTGCAACAATGTCTTTGGAAAATGTCACATTACTTCCAGGATTATCCGCTTCGATAACCGAGACACCAGACCAGCTCTGCAAGCAGAGAGACCAGCTAGCTGCAATCAGGTCAGTGTGGAACAAGTGGGTGGGCCGCCTTCTCCTGTTTTACAACCCTGTGCCCAACGTTACTGTTGATGAGCTTATGCCCCTTCAGGCAGTACATACCACCTGAACGCCCAAAATATGGAATCAAGATCTGGGCTGCCTGTGATGCTGCTTCATAATAATAATAATAATATGCCATTTAGCAGATGCTTTTATCCAAAGCGACTTACAGTCATGTGTGCATACATTCTACGTATGGGTGGTCCCGGGAATCGAACCCACTACCCTGGCGTTACAAGCGCCATGCTCTACCAACTGAGCTACAGAAGGACCATGTGGAACTTGCAAGTGTATACAGGGAAGCCAGATGGAGGAGCCCCTGAGCAGAACTAAGGGATGCGGGTTGTCCTGGACGTGACACAGGGATTCCGTGGCCACAACAACAAATGCAATAACTATTTTACGACAAATAAATGTTGTAAAAAAAAAAAACGAATAGCACTTTTATTGATAAATGTGATCTAGCAGAGGTAAATGGCAAAAATAAACCATGTAAGCTGTTTAGGTTGTTTGCAATTGATAAAGTCAACATCTAAGAATTATGTATGAATTATTTTTACATAAATTGTTATGGCTGTTGTAATGTTGCTGTGGGTCCATCGGACCCGTGAACATTGGGTGAATAACAAAAACATGAACACCACACAAGGGTTAATCCATTTTAGAATAAGGCTGTAACATAACAAAATGCGGAAAAAAGTCAAGGGGGCTGAATACTTTCCGAATGCACTGTAGCTGTTTGGTACAGCTGCACAGCAAATTGACCAGTGTTACAGAGTGTTTTTTCAGTGTAACATTTCTAGGGTTTTCAGGTGTAAAAAGAACTCTGTAAGTGTTAAATTAACAGTAATTGGTGTAAAAGAACCCCCAGTGTTCCAAATCAATTCAAACTGTATGTGCCACATGCGCCAAATACAACAGTGAAATGCTTACTTACAAGCTTTCACGAGACAGGCGCAGGAATGCATCATATTTTTTTATATCAACCCCAAATTACGGCATGCCGTGTAAAGGCACGGGTATGCAGACCAAACAAACACGTGACAAAACACATGGTAGAAACCCAAAACAAAAGAGCGAGGAGAACCTCAAATAAATTACACGCGCGCACAATGATTAACACACGGGACGAGACCTATAATCATCTGTGCAATCCACAATGTCACGAAAGCCTACACACAGCACAGGTACTAACGTCCACCAACGAACATTGTAACAATAATGGACAGCCCAATGGAGACCAAAGGGCACGCTTATACAAGTACTAATCAGTGGGAATAAGGGACAGGTGTGCGTAATGAAAGTTACGGAGGGACCAACAATGCAGTTTTAAGAAAATACCTACAAGAAAGTAAGAGATAAAAGTAACAAATAATTGAAAAGAAGCAGTAAAATAACAATAGCGAGGCTATATACAGGCGGTACCATTACAGAGACAATGTGCGGGGACAAAGGTGTCGAGGTAATTGAGGTAATATGTACATGTAGGTAGAGTTATTAAAGTGACTATGCATAGGTAATAACAGAGAGTAGCAGTGGTGAAAAGGGGGGAAATGCAAATGATTTATCTAATTCGAGGTGAGTAATCAGTGTTCTGATGTCCAGAAGCTCTTTTCGGTCATTAGAGATGGTAGCAGCAACAATATGTACAAAATAAGTTACAAACAATGCGATAAAACAAAACAAAAACAGCATGATTAAACGGCAGCCATCCTCTCCGGCACCTTCATCTAGTCTTTGTTGGTGTTAAAAACCAGTGTTCAACCAAAACCATGCCCATTATTATCATATTTCCCAATTGCAGGTTGATTTTTAGAATTGTTTGCTTCCATGTTAATGTTTTTTGTATGTAAATTGATTGAATAATTAATCTTATGCTACTCAAATATCAATAATTTACATTTACCTAAACGTAGCCAATCTTTTGCTTGGGTTTATTGCACCCGTTACTGAAATGGTTGTGATGAGTTTAGATGAGTTAGGTAGTCTCATTTTGTAATCTTCACAAAGACCACTGAGTTCAATCCTCAATGAAGATGACTAGGGGGAGGAGTCTGGCCAGGTGGCAGTGAAATTTTGGAGAGAAGGAATCCTGTTTTTTTTGCATGGGATGTGTGTCAATCCACGGCATCTGCCCATGTCTCGCATCCACCACGCCTCTGACGTAAAAGGTGACAGAGCTAGGCTGATGTTTGTAAAGAAACACCAAAAATCATTATTTTCACAAAATTGTCTGTAGAGTCCAAACAGTTTGTCCTACAAACTCCATAGAAAGATGAGACACTCTCGAACACTATAGTGTTCTCCATTTTGCTCAGCGTCCCCGAAAATCGTCTTGGTACTCGTCTGTCGATACAGCCAATCTGCCAACTTCTGTCTGTAGTGTTCGAAAAAAAATTAGGCTACACACTCATATGACCCCTCTGTGGAAAGGTGAGACTTAAGTCCCCCAGTAACAGTTGAAAGAATGAATGGAAGTACAGTGCATTCGGAAAGTATTCAGACCCCTTCACTTTTTCACGTTGTTACGTTACAGCCTTATTTTAAAATAGATCATGTACAATACCCCCATAATGACAAAGCGAAAACCGTTCTTTAGAAATGTTGAAAAGTATTCAGACCCCTTCACTTTTTCCACATTTTGTTACGTTACAGCCTTATTATAAAATGGATTAAATACAAAATGTTCCTCGGCAATCTACACACAAAACCCCATAATGACAAAGTGAAAACAGGTTTTTAGAAATATTTGCACATGTATAAAAAAATGTAAAACAGAAATACCTTTACATAAGTATTCAGATCCTTTGCTATGAGACTCAAAATTGAGCTCAGGTGCATCCTGTTTCCATTGATCATCCTTGAGATGTTTCTACAACTTGATTGATGTCCACTTTTGGTAAATTCAATTGATTGGACATGATTTGGAAAGGCACACACCTGTCTATATGAGGTCCCAAGCCATGTGGTCGAAGGAATTGGCTGTAGAGCTCCGAGACAGGGTTGTGTCGAGGCACAGGTCTGTGAAAGGGTACCAACAAATGTCTGCACCATTGAAGGTCCCCAAAAACACAGTGGTGTCCATCATTCTTAAATGGAAGAGTTTTAGAACCACCGAGATTCTTCCTAGAACTAGCTGCCCGACCAAACTGAGCAATCAGGGGAGAAGGGCCTTGGTCTGAGAGGTGACCAAGAACCTGATGGTCACTCTGACAGAGCTCCAGAGTTCCTCTGTGGAGATGGGAGACCTTTCCAGTGGACAACCATCTCTGCAACACTCCACCAATCAGGTCTTTATGGTGGAGCGGACAGACGGAAGCCACTCCTCAGTAAAAGGCACATGACAGCAACTTGGAGTTTGCCAAAAGGCACCTAAAGGACTCTCAGACCATGAGAAACAAGTTTCTCTAGTCTGATGAAACCAAGATTGAACTCTTTGGCCTGAATGCCAATCGTCACATCTGGAGGAAACCTGGCACCATCCCTACAGTGAAGCATGGTGGTGGCAGCGTCATGCTGTGGGGATGTTTATTACAATAAGGCCTTTCCATAACAAAATGTGGAAAATGTCAAGAGGTCCGAATACCTTCCGAATGTACTGAATATATGAGACTGTTTAGTCCCAAATATAAGGGGTTAATTACATAAATAAAATAAAATAAAAAACACATTTTGGCTGATCTTTCTTATATGTCTCAGATATTGGATAGACACTTGATAACAAAATTCCTTTAAAAAATATTTATGGGGGACTATCTGTTGATCCATGTAGTGCATTTTTTATTCAATGCGTTTGTATGGGCTAATGAAAGTAAGGCAACAAAAAAATGTTGATACTTAAAGGGGTCTTAAAATTCAAAATCAAATAGAAAAATCATCATTGGTATGACCTTCTTAAAATAATTCCATATAGCTTAGTAGAACCCCCCGGTGCCCGCCATTTGGTGCAATGCAGACCCTGAGTAGAGTGTGGTGAACAGAAAAGACACTGTTTGTCCTGTTGTATTTTTACCCGACAAAGTCAAGTTACGATGTGTCAGTTATCCTGTTGAGAGATTTTATCCCGAACCCATTGCAGTGTTTTAGGTGCCAAGCTTATGGTCATATTGCAGCAGTGTGTAGGAGGGTCATTCCTAGATGTGCGAAGTGTACATGAGGGCATAAGACAAAGCTGTAGTAAGGTGTAGTATAGGTGGAAAAAGTTGTGTTTGAACTGTTGTGGTACCCATGGTGCTGGAGATCAGAGGTGTCTGGGGAGAGAAAGGCAGGTTGAGGTTGCCAGGGTCAGAGTAGTACAGAAGGTATTGTATGATGAGGCAGTGAAGACAGTAGTAGAGGAAGATGGGTCCAGGGCAAAGGATCCTAGGAGGCTCCCTGTGAGTAGGCCGAGGTCAATAAAGACTAATAGCAATAACATCTACTTCAATAAGATTGGTTTCTTAGCATTCTTAGGTTATCAGCTGTACCGCAGAAATGTAACGTAAATCACATAAAATAGACATTGTGATGGCAGCTGCAGAGAAGTACTTCAGTGTACAAGATTTTACTGCAGAAGAGTTACAATGTGTGTTGAACGATAGTATCCTCCCAGGCTGCCGACCTGGTGTAAGATCAGATAAGTCCAAGTAGTGGAACAGTGGTGAGGTTTTAATGGGTGTAGAGTCAGTTGGCAAGGCAATTTTTCTTCCCTTTTTGTGTCACAACGTATAATGAAATTCACACTCCAGAACAGTAGGCGGAAACAAAGGGCTAGATAAGAGAAATAGATTAATAGGGAGGCCGTGACCGGTCTCACACTCCAGTACAGTAGGTGGCAGTGTATGCACCGTTCAGTTGGTTAGATTCCACAATACAAAAATAAAGAAGAAGAAGAATTTAGTCTTCCCAACCTGACAGGTTCAGGTTCAGATTTTCCCACTTTGGCTAGATTCCAATAAGAATTGCACATCACTTTGCAACCAAGCATAATGTGACCGGCAGTGCTTTGAGTTTTAGGCCATGTTATTAGGATAAAATTAGGCCCAGAAAATTAGGCTTCATGAAATACAATTTGTACGGAGTTAAATACTAATACGGTAATGAGGACATACTCCCTGAAGCGTTCACTTGGTGAAGGGCCACAGGATAAAAACTGGATGAATGTAACAACCATGTCTCTGTCACTAGCAAATACAGTCATGGGTGGTAAACTCTACAAGTCAATCGAAAGGCAAGGCACTCTGGGAAATATAGAAATAAGGCTTTACACTAAGCAGTGTATTCTCTTAACACTGAAAAGTGTGGACCCGTATAGACAGTGGACCAGTGTTCAAAATGTAAAACCAGAATGTAAAAAATAAATGCAATACTAGTGTATTTGTGAGGCTGAGGAGAGGCTTGCCTCATGCCCACTCTTAAATGGTCTATTCCTCATAGAGATGCTTTAATAGGGAGACTGAAGGCAACAACCTCAATAACTTTGCACATGCTAATTAATACACTTTTATCTTCACTCCCATTCTCTTGGACAATTTGAATTTTAACCCTGCCCTACATGATGCCTTCATCACATAATCTCTCCTATAGAGCATCTACAAGAGGACTTCATTCCACCACAAAGACAGTGAGGGGAAAGTACCGTTTCGAGAAGAACGAAATAGAAAGGCTGATTGGTTTATGCAGTTTCATAATGCTCTATGACTGCATTCGTAAGGGGATATGAATGTGTATTAAGCAATACAACACTCCACAAGAAGCCACCACTTAAGAAGTGTCATGGTGCAAGGCAGAATAAATAAATAACGAAATGATGAAGACAATAAAGCCAGCTCAGGTCAAGGTAACAGGTGTAAAGCACCGGCTTCCTCTGTTGCGTGTGTGTGTGCGTGTGTGTGTGCGTGTGCGTGTGCGTGTGCGTGTGCGTGTGTGTGTGTGTGCGTGATCCCATGGGTGTGGCTGGTAACAGGTAGATAGATTCATTGGTTGCTGTAATTCTAATGATGTCGGGGTAGTATTAAAGCACTTGCGGGGGTTACGTAGGAGGTCGTTATAAGATCAGATCAACCCAAGGCCCTGGAGACCCTGCAGAAACCTACACTACCGGGCCCTTAGTTGATTTGTTATCACACTGTAGGCTGGAGCAATACATGAGCCCGTAACCTGACATCTTAGAGCCCTCCTCTCTCTTACTGTACCTTCCCTCAATACCTTGGTTGTGTTATAAATGACTCCCTATTCCTTTTATAGTGCATTACTTTTGACCAGGGTCCACAGGGCTCTGTCCGGTTGGAACTTCTTACAGCTGAAATCCCGTTAACGGGATCGATATGACAACAGTAAGTAATATAAGTAATATGCCATTTAGCAGACGCTTTTATCCAAAGCGACTTACAGTCATGTGTGCATACATTCTACGTATGGGTGGTCCCGGGAATCGAACCCACTACCCTGGCGTTACAAGCGCCATGGTCTACTAACTGAGCTACAGAAGGACCAGTTGTCTCGTCTGGCTGTCTTGAGATGAATGCACTAGCTGTGGGTCGCTCTGGATGGGCTAAATTGTATTCTAAATGTAGTTCTGTGTATATTATATATTTGATGTATTTTATTTGTTGTGGTTTTTATTCCTGTTAGGACCCCAGGAGGAGTACCCTCTGCCTTGGCAGCAGCTAATTGGGGGGGTCATAGTAAATGCTACTAATGCTACACATCCGCGTGGGGGATGCTCTTCCCGAAGAAGAGCCTCCTCCTCCTTCTGGGGTACTAGTGGAAATTCTCAGAGGCATAAGGTGGTAGGTAGTCTTTTGTCAAATGGAGAGCTGGGAATTCCCCCGCTCAGGTTGTCTGTCTGACACAGAGGTCCCTAACACACACACAGACACACACACACACACATACACAGTCTTGTTTAACTAACCTGGTGGGGACACACAATTCAATCCCATTCAAAATCCTAACACTAACATTAAACCTCATTAAACCCTGACACTAATTCTAACCCTAATCTTAAACCCCCTAGAAATAGCATTTGACCTAATGGGGACTATCAAAACGTCCTCTGTTGGTCAAAATGTTGTTTGTTCACTATTCTTGTGGGGACTTCTGGTCCCCACAAGTATAGTTAAACACATCCACCCTTACACACCACACCACACGCACACACACACACACACACACACACACACACACACACACACACACACACACACACACACACACACACACACACACACACACACACACACACACACACACACACACACACACACACACACACACACACACACACACACACACAAACACACACACAGACTAACACACACACACACCCATCTGGCCATGCCTAGCACCTCTTTGTCCTCCCTGGTCCCAAGATGCCATTTGTCGTCAGCGACCTCAAAGTTCATTATGTAAACATACATTTGGCCTAATTAACGGGAGATGGAAAGTGCCACCCTGGGACTGATGTCTCTTAGAGCTAGGGACCGAGGGGGTTGGTTGGTTGTTCGGTTGGCGTGACCCAGGTGTACCTTTGTAAGGACTCAACAGACTCTAAATGCAGCCTGCATGGCGTCATCGTGTAATTCAGTCATTCGCACTTAACTATCTACACTGTAAACATAGAAAGACTTAAAAGAACATGATCGTGTAATGAAACCATGAAAGTAATGCACCTAACCTGAGATCTGGTATTTGAACGGTGTTTGAATGTAAACCCAATGTAAGTGTTATGAAATACAGGAAGTGTTTTAGAACAGAATAGTAAGTACTCTGAAACATCCAAAGTGGTTCTTCAATCTGAATATTTGTGTTTTTGGAGTTTCAGTGCATGTAAAAGGCAGACTGATTCATACACTCAAATGGTTAAAGAATGCAAATGATTTATAGCCTAATATTGATTGATGATAAGGGCCTGTGGAGAATATTTTTTTTTGTGGAAATCCACCTTCATATTCTCAATGCTTTATTTAGACAGATTAGAAACAGGAAGAGACAAAGAAGGAGTGAAAGTGGGACAGGCGGTAGCAGGAATTGAACCTCAACTTTTTGGACGTAAGATGGTAAATTTCATTGGAGTTTCATTGATATTTTACTCACTCAACCACACAGCCACACTGTAAAACAATTGGGGTGAGTTGAAACTGACAACAAAAATATATACATAAATACTTAATAAAACATGACTGGAAGTTGTTTCAATGATTAGTTCGTTTCATTTTACCCAAAAATGTGAAAATAAATCCCACTTAATATGTTGCTCAAAATGTAAGTATATTTTATGGGGATAACCAAAAATATAGAAAATTGATTGATTGAACCTTGCACTTCCTGTCTATGGCATTGTTTTTAGAGGATTGTGGGAATAAAAAATGTAAAGACTTTATGATTATTTTGCACATTGTTATATGCATGTCTGAAGAAAGAAAAGTAGACTTCTATATTAATATTAAGCAGTTTATGGTGCCATGAGGTGTAGTGGATCATAATTAACGGATATGATAACCGTGAGACAAAATCTCAATGATGAGATAAGCCATTCCCACATCCCCTACATTTAATGGTGGAAGAAAATACAATAACCTACAATGCTACAAATAACCTACCAAAATTGAGTTGCTGCTGGTGGATTGAGCACTCTGCTCAACAATGCCTGCCAAAATGGGTTAAGCGAATGTTCAGACTCTTGAGAAGGGATAGAATTCTGCACTGGACAGAATTTAAACAACATAATAGTGTTAAGAAGCTTTAGAGAGAGGAAACAACACCAAAAAAAGAGTATCTAATTCTGCACTAAACAGAACTTGAAACACCAGAATAGTTTTTTCAACCTTTTTCGGCAGGGCTCCCAGTCCCAGGCAAGGTGTTGCACAACACTTGATTAACTGGTGTTACAACATACCATGTAATATTTACAAACATTTCAGGACGATGTGTTTCAATACTCCAGCAAATTGAAGGTTTTGGCTCCTTCGCGTTGGTGGCAGCTCAGTTACCACTAGTTCCCGTGTTACAAAGCAGTTCATTTTAACAGTATAGAGCTTAGTGCACTATTCTGTCTTAGTGCACTATTCTGTCTTAGTGCACTATTATGTCTTAGTGCAATATTCATTGCAACTGCCAAATATGACAACTATACAATGACTCCTAAATAGATACATGAATCAATTAAATCAAAGGGAAAAACAACCATAAAATGTCGGCTGCGAAAGGAGGTCAAAACCTCAGATGAACAATTCTCCAATCTGCATGTGCTGTTGCAGTCAGTAGGAGAGCAGAGACCAGGAATTATGATTAAAAAGAAGGGAAGAATAAAGAAAAGAGAGAGAGAGAGAGAGAGAGAGAGAGAGAGGTGCAAAATAAAAAAGACAACACACAATGCCATGGTTCCCAGTAGGCCTCCCCACTCCACGCCTGGACAGGGAGGGAGGGAGGAGCGGGAAAGCGGGAGGGAGAGAGGGAAGGAGGGAGGACAGGGAGGGAGGGATGGAGTGCAGAAATGCACAGATTACAAGGAGAGGAGAACAGGTGCTCTGCGGCCCCTCCTCCTGGGACCCCCATACAGCCACTGGGTCCACCCTGGGACAGGGAGGGGGTCCGCGGGGGGGTAGTAGGGGTGCGGGAGCCGAGCTCATTAGAGAGCTTTTGCTTCTGCTAACTCATCTACCCCTCGGGAGCTGTCTAATCATCACAAAGGGACTAGGAACCCGTTAGAACAGGATACGCCACACTTATTTACCTTTTTACCCATCCCTCAATCCTTCTATCCCTTTCTCCCTCTCTCCATCCATCCATCCACCCATCCCTCTATTCCTACCCATTTTCACTCAGGTAGAGACACAGAGATGCAAGCCGTACATGCTTGTTTGATCAATTTCTGAAAGCTGGTGTATTAGTCGCAAACATAGCAAAGGATGAACATTCTATGTGAGGAAACATTTTGTTGAAATGAAATCTACAGGGGGTCTAGGGCTCAATTCAATCAGATTTGCGTTAGCCGACACCCGACAGTGTCGGAGTTGGAACCGCGTTAGAGCAGTCAAATCCAATCACGTTAGAGCTGCGGCTCCCGACATTATAGCTATCACGGACATTGCCATTGGCTGCACAGAGTTGCATTAGTAGGAATCCCATGCAGCCGTGTTTACAAGTTCGAACACTGGGATGTGTGATGCAATCACCCTGATTAGGCTGATAGAACTCCTCATTATTTTGTTGAATGACTTTAAATCTGAGCGTCATTAGTTCTACAAGGCCTACACTTTCTTGTTCTGAACTTCTAACGAGAGTGGGACTGGTGTGGCTTCGTGACAATGATCAGAAGAGCAGCTGCTCACCGATTTGCCAGATCCAAGCAGTTACACCTCTGACTCCGCTAAAACATCAGCTATCACGGGTTAACACTTGATCGCATTGAATCGAGCCCCTAGTCAATGGATTTGGTCCATGACAGTACACAGGGTTGGATTGTGTTTTTAAATCTATGACATTATGATCCTATCCATATGGCAAATACTGTATATTGACCTGATCCAATGACAGTGTATTTGTTCTTTGTATACCTTCATTTTTGTCACTAGTGTGGTTGACTTAGCAGGGTGAGTGTAAGTGTCATTTTCATGTAACACTTTCAATTGACTAATGACCACTAGAGTATTATTAAGATATAATAGTATAGGTGGGTGGTGACAACATGTGTGACTCACAAACAATATCATTCAACATGTACTGTGGCTATTTCTGCCTCACTATATCTTGAAAGTGCATCCAAGGTTAAACCTCTTGTCTCCTCACCTTGGATTTGATGCTGCATTTGACAAGTGGGATTCACTCCACCTGAAGCTGTGATTGATGTGAATGGGTAATGTTCAGAATATCAGACCACATGCACAGGTTGAATAAACACGCGTACAGCACGTGCACATGCACCGAGACACACACACACACACACACACACACACACACACACACACACACACACACACACACACACACACACACACACACACACACACACACACACACACACACACACACACACACACGCACACACACACACACACACACACACACACACACACACACACACATTCAGTCAAATGTACTCAAAGTGCGACACAAGAAGCCAGTGCCATCACATTTCACTGCAAATACATCCCTCTATACAACAACAGACTTTCCATGGTGCATTTATCACAGACGATCACCACAATGCCATATGGAGAGAGACAAAATAAAGAAAATAAAGCACATTGGCAACTCATCACATCAACTGGAAGATAGTGGAAGGAGGCTTATCCATTCTGACACATATTTTTCAACCATTAGGGCCCACTGGCCTTCAATTCTCCCTAATTACCAAATATTCTATACATCTGTCCCATTAAATAAGCATAATTGAAATAACACAGCTAGGCATGCAGGGTGAGAGGCGCGCTGATAGCCCCCCCCACCAAGACATCCTTAAACTGGTACATGCCACAGCGTGGGGAGAGATGCAGGCAGGCTGCATCCCAAATTGCGCCCTATTCCATACATAGTGCTCTACTTTTGAGCAGAGCCCTATGGGCCCTGGTCAAAAGTAGTGCCCAATATAGGGAATAGGGTGCCATTTGGGACAAAGACATAGAGCGGGCCTGATCACAGCTGGAGCCGCGTCAAGGATCATTTCCATTTTTAAAATGATTAATTTGAATGTAATATCTTAAATCAAAACATGATTAATTTAGATACAATTTTGATGGTGCCCTGCTACTAATAGACATGCTGTTAATTAGATTCAGGCTAATTCTTCTTTCTTTTATTCTTTAACATAATTAAAGGAGGATAGGTACCCATGTGAACCAATGTTGGTATAGTAAAACCCTAAACAGAAGGTGGTGTAATGGTTAACATGGTGTAATGTGTTTTGTGTGGTGGGGGGTTGTACGTTTGGAGGGTGGGGGGTGTGGGGTGGGCGTGGTGGTGGACGTTCAGTATGTATTGGTAATGTCACAGGCAACGGAGATGACACCACACTCACTAAGTGGAATTGCTTCCCAGATGATTACATGACAATTAGAGTTTTATAGGGTTAATTTTTTAAACGTTTGATATAGCATGTTCTTTATATAAAACTTGAAATGCAAAGTGACCATGCCTTAAAGAAGTGGTGCCTGTATTTAAATGCAGTATTCCTGGCGTAAATTATTTCAGATTTTTGAACAAAATACACTACATGACCAAAAGTACGTTGACATTGGCATTAACATGGAGTTGGTCCCCCCTTTGCTGCTATAACAGCCTCCATTCTTCTGGGAAGTCTTTCCACTAGATGTTGGAACATTTCTGCGGGGACTTGCTTCCAATCAGCCACAAGAGCATTAGTGAGGTTGGCACTGATGTTGAGCGATTAGGCCTGGCTCGCAGTCGGCATTCCAATCCATCCCAAAGGTGTTCGATGGTGTTGAGGTCAGGGCTCTGTGCAGGCCAGTCATGTTCTTCCACACCGAACTCAACAAACCATTTCTGTATGGAGCTCGTTTTGTGCACGGTGGCATTGTCATGCTGAAACAGGAAAGGGCCTTCCCCAAACTGTTGCCACATATTTGGAAGCACAGAATCATCTAGAATGTCATTGTATGCTGAGCGTTAAGATTTCCCTTTACTGGAACTAAGGGGCCTAGCCCGAACCATGAAACACAGCCCCAGACCATTATTCCTCCTCCACGAAACTTTACAGTTGGCACTATGCATTGGGGCAGGTAGCGTTCTCCTGACACCTGCCAAACCCAGATTAGTCCGTCGGACTGCCAGATTGTGAGCGTGATTCATGACCCCAGAGAACTCGTGTCCACTGCTCCAGAGGTGGCTGGTTTTACACCACTCCAGCCGTCACTTGACTTTGCCACATGTTGATCTTGTGTGGCTGCTCGACCATGGAAACCCATTTCTTGGAGCTCTTGACGAACAGTTATTATGCTGACATTGCTTCCAGAGGCAGTTTGGAAGTTGGCAGTGAGTGTTGCAACTGAGGACATAGGGTTTTTACGCACTATAAACTTCAGCAGACGGCGGTCACATTCTGTGAACTTGTGTGGCCTACTTCTTTACAGATGAGTCGTTGTTGCTCCTAGATGTTTACACTTCTCACGAACAGCACTTGCAGTTGACCGGGGCAGCTCTAGCAGGGCAGATATTTGAAGAACTGAATTGATGGAAAGTGGCATCCTATGACGGTGCCATGTTGAATGTCACTGAGCTCTTCAGTAAATCCATTCTACTGCCAATGTTTGTCTTTGGAGATTGCATGGCGGTGTGCTTGGCTGTATACTCCTGTCAGCAACGGGTGAGGCTGAAATTGCCAAATCCACTAATTCAAAGTGGTGTCCACATGCTTTTGCATGGATAGTGTACCTCTCCTTTTTAATCCTTCAATACAAATACAGTTTTTAATTGGCGTATCATTTATTTGCAATGTTGTTGTTTTTCCATAAACTTGAGTCATAAAAAAAGTGTTTCATTTTCAGAACCAATTAAAAGTCAAAGAACTCTATTATGAAAATGTTACTGTCTGTGTCCAACCAAAACGGTAAAATATTAGTTATTAACTGATATCCATTGAGCATTGTGTTCATTTGCAAGGAAAGGTAGAAACATGTATTCTAGTGCTGTTCCAAACTCATCTGAAGGTTGCCTTTTGTTCTCAGAGTTGCATGAAAGTTTAGCCACCTGATACAGTGAGCCCAGACTTTGTTCAATTCAAAGTGTATCTAGAGACGGGGTACTTTTTGGTCTCCAAAATGTGTTGCTTGTTTTCTAACAGTAAGGTAGTAAAGGAAATCCAGTCCAGAAAATCTAAATCTAAAGATACACTTGGGTGCATCCATGTGTGTGTGCGTCCGTGCATCTATGCCTTTGTACCTACATAACAAAGTCTGTGTATTGTGAGCATAGGAACAGATTTCCTAGAACGGGATTATAGCCTCTTACCATGGTAATCGGACTGGTAAACTCGTGGCTAATAGGGATTCCAATTCTAGTGATCATGTTTATGTGGTAGTGAGGTCCATATCTAGGTACAGGCCTAATGTAAAAGGAAAGAGTCCCTCTTCCCAAAAGTAATCTTGTCTCCATTTGTCCCCCTCCCCAAGTATTGCACTACAGAGGGAATAGGGTGCCAATTGAGATGCAATCATTCCAATCTCTAATCCTCGCCATTTGTCCCCCTTCCCAGTGAGGTCCCTGGGGGCCACCTGTGGCTGCAGAGCCCCCTTTAACAGGATAATTAGAGCCACACCAGGCAAGGGGCCGGGGCGCTCTGCAGGACAGGAAGAGAGAGAGAGGGGGGCACCAGGAGCCAGGCAGCGGGCAGCAGCAACAAGGGAGCGGCCAGAGGAGAGCTGAGGAGAGCTCAAACACACAGACACACCCGTGCTTTCTCTTTCACTCTCTCTCATTGCCCGCTGGTTCTCTCTACCCTGGGCCCACCCTCCAGAGACCCTCAGGTGTGAGGGGAATTATATCTCGTCATAAATGTTTAAGGTCTGGGGTTTTTATAAAGGAAAGGCCACCTTATCTTTTTTTCTGCTCTCTGTTAATTGACTTGATGATTAGAGAGATTAGAGCCTGCTGTTTGACTCAACAAGTCGCTGGATGTGTCCAAAATGGCACCATAACCCCTCTATAGCCCATAGGGCTCTGGTCAAAGTTGTGAACTATATAGGGAATAGGATGCCATCTGGGATAGAGACCCTCTCTCTGTTCTAAAGCAGGAAGGCCACACCGTCCAGATCTACAAAACGGTCATACAGTCACACTGTAGCCTAGGAATCACTTATTCCCATGTGACATACTTAAATAATCCCTATCTGGTTTGAAAAAGTGTGTGTGACAAAAAAAAAAGATGTAATTTTGACATGTTACTTTATGATGTACGGCAAATAGTATTCAATGAAGGTGTGTTATTAGCAATGAAGATTTTGTGATATAGAGTTCCTTTCGGAAAGTATTCAGACCCCTTGACTTTTTCAACATTTTGTTACGTTACAGCCTTATATGAAAATGTATTAAATAGATTTGATTCCTCATCAATCTACACACAATACCCCATAAAACAGGATTTTTGCAATCTTGCTAATTTACACACACACACACACACACACACACACACACACACACACACACACACACACACACACACACACACACACACACACACACACACACACACACACACACACACACACACACACACACACACACACACACACACACACACACACACACACACATATATATATATATATATATATATAAATTAGCAATATATATATATAACATGAAATATCACATTTACATAAGTATTCAGACCCTTTACCCTTTAATCTTGTTTCTCGTGGTCTGAGAGTCTTTAGGTGCCTTTTGGCAAATTCCAAGTGGGCTGTCGTGCCTTTTACTGAGGAGCGGATTCCGTCTGGCCACTCTACCATAAAGGCCTGATTGGTGGAGTGTTGCAGAGATTGTTGTGCATCTGGAAGGTTCTCCCATCTCCACAGAGGAGCACTAGAGCTCTGTCAAAATGACCTTTGGGTTCTTGGTTACCTCCCTAACGATTGCCATTCTCCCCCAATTGCTCAGCTTATCTGGGCAGAAAGCTCTTGGAAGAGTCTTGGTGTTTCCAAACTTCTTCCATTTAAGGACGGTGGAGACCAGTGTTTTCTTGGAGACCTTCAATGCTGCAGAATTGTTTTGGTGCCCCCTGCCTCGACACAATCGTGTCTCGAAGCTCTACGGACAATTCTTTTGACCTCATGGCTTGGTTTTTAATCTGACATTCACTGTCAACTGTGGGACCTCATATAGACAGGTGTGTGCCTTTACAAATAATGTCCAATCAATTGAATTTACCACAGGTGGATTCCAATTAAGTTGTAGAAACATCTCAAGGATGATTGATGGAAACAGGATGCACCGGAGCTCAATTTTGAGTCTCATAGCAAAAGGTCGGAATACTTATGTAAATATATTTTAGAATAAGGCTGTAACGTAACAAAATGTGGTAAAAGTCAAGTGGTCTGAATACTGGCTGAAGGCACTGTAAACGTTTACCCCATTGTAAACATAAATGATCTTGTTTGATTTCATCAACATTAACTCATATAGCATGGGGTCAATGGACACTACATTGCTAGCTGTAGCCTATTACTATGAAGCTTATCAAGAGATATCTTCAATTTACTTATGGAACCTCATTGAACGAGATTATGTGGTATTTCAACATGGACTACATGTAGAAGATGTTGTGAATTCATTTTCCTTTGCGGTATTAAAAAGTTGCCAATTTGCAGTTGACTCGTGGCAAGAGATGGGCTCTGGGTCACTGTGCTCCCTTTACAACAAAGCCTTGATTTCCTTTGATAATACCATGTTCTTTCCAGCCACTCCAGGACCCATTACTGCTAATGTAAAAGAGGAGAGAGGCTGAGGGGACCGGAGGAGTACCTCTTCATTCCTTAAATAGACTCACCTCTGATCAGTCTCCAATCAGATGGTTGGAAAGACATATGAGTTCGACTGCAGTGCGTAGAGTTTCCAAACGGTTCATTCCAGTTTTTTTGTGCTTTTTAAACATGTGTTTGTTGTTCAGTGTCGTAGGTCACGGCCAGACGTAGTTTTAGTTCTCAGCACACAGGCATTAATTGATTCAATGAAGCTGAAACTATTCAACATATGTTGTAGTATTATTTCAGTTTGATTCAAATGAATTTCCTATAATTTCCTGGGGCTTGAGGACGTTTTATGTCGATGGAGTTCTTAATTAGTGTGTGTGTATAAAACAACACTATTTATAGTATACAGTACTTACTTTGCTCTTTCTTTTTAGTATTGCTGACGGGCTGAAGTCTTTCAAAATCCATACAAATTTGATTAAAACAATGTCATGTCTTTAGCAATGCATTCAAAACAGAAAATGTCATATATCTGCCAAGTCAGACAAATCAACAGCATATGTTTTAACTCCATTAATCTCACGGTCAACACAGGGTGAATTACCAATTGTACTCTATTCCCTGCCCTCGGGATCCTGGTCAAAAGTAGTGCACTACATACACTATACAGTTCATTCTGGAAATTATTCAAACTCCTTGACTTTTTCCACATTTTGTTACATTACAGCCTTGTTCTAAAATGCATGAAACACATTTTTTTCCCTCATCAATCGACACACAATACCCCATAATGACAGAGCGAAAACAGGGTTTTGAACATTTTTGGCAAAAGTATTAACACTCAAAAACAAAACTACATTATTTAGGTAAGGATTCGGACCCTTTGCTACGAGACTCGAAATTGAGCTCTGGTGCACCCTGTTTACATTGGTCAGCCTTGAGATGTTTCTACAACTTCACCTGTGGTAAACTTTACCTGTGGTAAATTCAATTGATTGGACATGAATTGGAAAGGCACAAACTGGCACCATCCCTACGGTCATCCTGTCTGTATAAGGTCCCACAATTGACAGTGCATGTAAGAGCAAAAACCAAGCCATGAGGTCAAATAAATTGTCTGTAGAGCTCCGAGACAGGATTGTGTCGAAGACACAGATCTGAGGGGAAGGGCACCAAATCATTTCTGCAGCATTGAAGGTCCCCAAGAACACAGTGGCCTTCATTATTCTTAAATGGAAGGAGTTTGTAACCATCAAGAGTCTTCCAAGAGCTTGCCACCGGCGAAACTGAGCTCGGAAGGAGCTCCTCTGGGGAGATGGGAGAACGTTCCAGAAGGACAACCATCTCTGCAGCACTCCACCAATCAGGCCTTTATGGTAGAGTGGCCAGACAGAATCCGCTCCTCAGTAAAAGACACACGCTTGGAGTTTGCCAAAAGGCACCTAAAACACTCTGACCATAAGAAACAAGATTTTCTGGTCTGATGAGACCATGATTGAACTCTTTGGCCTGAATTCTAAGCATCAGGTCTGGAGGAAAACTGGCACCATCTCTACGGTGAAGCATGGTGGTGGCAGCATCATGCTGTTGGGACGTTTTTCAGCGACAGGGACTGGGATACGAGTCAGGATTGAGGGAAAGATGAACGGAGCAGAAGTACAGAGAGATCCTTGAGGAAAACCTGCTCCAGAGCGCTCAGGTCCTCAGTCTGGGTTGAAGGTTCACCTTCCAATAGGAAAATGACCCTAAGCACACAGCCAAGACAATGCAGAAATGGCTTCGAGACAAGTCTCTGAATGTTCTTGAGTGGCCCAGCCAGAGCCCAGACTTGAACCCTTTCGAACATCTCTGGAGAGACCTAAAAATAGCTTTGCAGCGACGTTCCCCATCCAACCTGACAGAGCTTGAGAGGACTGGGAGAATGGGAGAAAGTCCCCAAAGACAGGTGTGCCAAGCATGTATCGTCATACCCAAGAAGATTTGAGGCTGTGATCGCTACCAAAGGTGTTTCAACAAAGTACTGAGTAAAGGGTCTGAATACTTATGTAAATGTGATACTGCAGTTTGTTTTGTTTCTACATTTGCAAACATTTCTAAAAACATGTTTTTGCTTCATCATTATGGAGCATTGTGTGTAGATTGATGAGAGAAATACAAGCCACGAGATGGTAGGTCAAACAAGCTCACAGAACTGGACCGCCAAGTGCTGAAGCGTGTAAACATAGTCTGTTCTCGGTTGCTACACTCACTACCAAGCTCCAAACTGTCTCTGGAAGCAATGCCAGCACAATAACTGTTCGTCGGGAGCTTCATGAAATGGGTTTCCATGGCCGAGTGACCGCACACAAGCCTATGATCACCATGCGCAATGCCAAGCGTCGGCTGGAGTGGTATAAAGCTTGCCACCTTTGGACTCAGTGGAAAGTGGAAAACACGTTCTCTGGAGTGATGCATCACGCTTCACAATCTGGCAGTCCGACGGACAAATCTGTGTTTGGCGGGTGTCAGGAGAACGCTACCTGCCCCAATGCATAGTGTCAACTGTAAAGTTTCGTGGAGGAGAAATAATTTTCTGGGGCTGTGTTTCATGGTTCGGGCTAGTTGTGCTATCAGAGTCCCTGGGTTCGCGCCCAGGCTCTGTCGTAACCGGCTGCGACCGGGAGGTCCATGGGGCGACAACAATTGGATACCACGAAATTGGGGAGAAAAAGGGGTAAAATTCAAAAAATAGAATAAAAGAAAATAAAGAAATGGTTTGTCGAGATCGGTGTTGAAGAACTTGATTGGCCTGCACAGAGCCCTGACCTCAACCCTATCGAACACCTTTGGGATGAATTGGAACGCCGACTGCTAGCCAGGCCTAATCAGCCAACATCAGTGCCTGACCTCACTAATGCTCTTGCGGCTGAATGGAAGCAAGTCCCCGCAGTAATGTTCCAACATCTAGTGGAAAGAATTCCCAGAAGAGTTGAGGCTGTTGTAGCTGCAAAGAGGGGACCGACTCCATATTAATGTTTATGATTTTGATATGTGATGTTCGACGAGCCGGTGTCCACATACCTCTGGTCATGTAGTTCAGGTAATAGACTGCTATTTTGGGTACAGCCCCATAAGCAGGGATCTTTTCAACATCATGGGGGATGTGACCCCAACAAACACTTTTACTCCAGTTGCAACTTCTTTCCTATAGAGCTGACCAAACGTGATCCTTATCACACTCGTCTCACAACCACTGTTACATAATCTTCCAGCCTGGGTACTTGCAAGTGTCTCTCTGTCTGTGCACCTCTTTAATCTCGACCCCTCATATGGGTTTCGAGGTTAGGTAAGACGTTACTCGAGATATCTCGATAAGCAACGGCAAGCACCACCACTTTCTCTCGCGTCACTTCCCTTCTTTTCATTCTCTGCGTCTCTTACACTCCATCTCTATTAATTGTCTCCTTCTCTCGCCCCTCCTCCAACTCCTCGTTTAACTTATTCTCACTTTAGGGTGATTGGGACCACAGGGCTAAGTGACGTATCCTGTTCACAATAACGTTGGCTGGCAGTGGCAGTGGCAGAGTGGCACTGGCACTTCCACCCTCTCTCTTTCTCCTCCTCCACTTCCTCTCTCTCTCTCTCTCTCTCTCTCTCCTTCCCCAGCTTCAGCCTGGCCGGCTGGCAGTAGCGCTCTTTCTCTCAGACAGATGACGGGATGGGGGCAGACATGCAGGGATGGAGGAAGAGAGAAAGATAGCAGGCCAGAAGCAGATCTCTTACTCTGCCACTCTGCTGTTGTCTTCATAACTCAACACAGCTCACCTATTACAAACAATCGCCACCAGCACATTACTCACTCACTCACACAGTCACAGTCACTACTTATGAATGCCTGTGACTATGCTGACGCCCACACACACTCGGTACATTCTCTAGTAATGTGTAGTAAGGTACTGAGGAGCGTTCAGCGTACAGGTTAGTACAGTCAAAGGTCCCTATCTCTCTGGTCACCAGATGCTGTTTATCCCCACTGCACCGCTGGCTCCCATCCCCTCTCCTCCTCTCATTCCATCCCTCCATCCTCCTCTCCTCTGCTCCCCCCTTCCTACCAGGGGAGTGGCTGACTTTCAGAGAACAGAAGAGGGCTTAGAGGGAAAAATCAATAACACATGATTTATTGATCACTAAAAATTATTATCCTCATTAGCCCCCCAAAGGGACCTCAGCGTTCAGCAGATGACAAAATGTCATCCCCATCCCTCCCTCTGGCCCCTTCCCCGGCCCTGCCTAACACAAAAATCATCCCCAGTTGTTTTCTGTGTCCCGGTTCTCCACCCTGCTTCCAAAGTGTGCACTTGTACACTTGCTCGCATGGATTCCACAATGGTGGAAACCTCAAGCCAATGCTTACTTCAATCCTATGAGGGGGAGGGTGCGCAAGTGCACAGTTTGGGAGATGAGTGGAAAATCAGGACGCAGCCGTTGTCATCGTTGACAGTCTCCACGTGGTTGTAACCCAGAATGACTCAAACCCAGAACAAGGTCTGGCGTCCTGTTCTACAGAACATCTACAACTCTTGTACAGAACTTTGTCTGCTTGCACTCTCATATCTTTGACTGATATCCTATACAGCGTACACATCTCATCTTTGAGGATTAAACCTTCAAGATATCTTTTGTCCTTACTGAGTCAGAATGTAGCCTATTTGTTTTCATGTACCATAGGGCCAGAAACCAATGGTTGTCCGGCAGCATTTCAGCGAAGATTAGAAAGTTGGCAAAACGCCTGTATGTGTTCAATACCACACTCACAATTACCAGGGCTTGTGCTAGCTAATAACTGTGAAAGTGCAATCCCTGCCTTGCCTCTTGTTTTGATCTCTCTGTGAAGGTGATTGTTTTCTATTGCATGAAAAATGTATTTGGAGTGCATTTTGTGTAGCACTTTACAACACGTAAAATGTGTTTATTTTCAGGGGGGGATTAGGCTGGCGTACAGAATGAATGATGTGGCGGCTCACGGATCTGATATGGGGAAAACACAAACACAGGCGGGCAGGCAGCGTGTCAGTGTAGTGTAGCTGGAGTCCCATTTACACTGTTATGGAGCTTGCTCTTTAATTACCTGCAGGCCTTGGTGTGCTAATGCTGTAGGAGCCTGACTTACTCCCACATCACCAACCACTGCTAATACACACACACACTCTCTTACACACACACATTCTTTCAGACACACACACACACACACACACATACATATACATTTATAACAGCCCTGAGACATGTCCTTCCTTAAGAAATGGCATATCTGAATATGTGATTGTGGACACCCAGGACACCCAGGACGAAAGCCCCCTCCTCTCTATAAAGCCTGAGAGAGGGGTAGGCCAGGGCCCTGTCTTCCTGTTCCTCAACACTTTGAGCCATGCAGTCTCTCTCTCCTCTCACTGCTGGACAACAGATCATTGGCACTGAACGCATCTCATAAGCACTCAATATAATTCCCCACTCTTTCACTCCCCCAGAACAGAGTGTGCGTGCGTGCGTGTGTGTGTGTGTGTGTGTGTGTGTGTGTGTGTGTGTGTGTGTGTGTGTGTGTGTGTGTGTGTGTGTGTGTGTGTGTGTGTGTGTGTGTGTGTGTGTGTGTGTGTGGGTGTGCGTGTGTGTGTGTGTGTGCGTGTGTGTGTGTGTGTGTGTGTGTGTGTGTGTGTGTGTGTGTGTGCATGCTTGCGTGTGGTAGTTTATTGAAAAGGGAAGGGGCCAGATGAGGGATCGAGGGTGGGGGTGTAGTGGCGAGGAGATCAAATGTGTTTTTAATTAATTCAAGACACTGCAGTAAAAACCATGTTTTAATTAAGCTAGAGGGGTCAGGCCTCTCCGTACCCAAACCTCTCGCCCAATTACTGGGCCATCTTTACTCCTTATGTTCCCACAATGCAAATGAAAACCTCACCGGCGGCATTATGTTGTGTATTTTATGGGTGTTTTTTTACTGGAGGACACAGGGCGGATGGGCAGACGGTGTGGAGGGGAATTGAAATCACCCCCACGGACGGACGGGTAGATGCTAACACAAATCAAGAGTTGAGCTGACAGTGTGTGTGTAGTGTGTACCGATGCTCAGGCCCTTATGTTCACTAAGCTTTCGTGCTGAATTTATGACGAGTTACGTCGTGCTGGGATGTTGTCAAGTTTGGTTCAGCGAGAGAGGGTTGGTTCTGCTAGAAATCGAGGGGTAATCTGTTGAGAGCTAATCACATGCCAACTTAGATTACTACTTTATACGATGAGTTTTTAGCATGATGACTGCAATGAAGACAGAGGTGAGACATGGCTGCATAATAGATGCGCTGAAGGGCTGAAGGCAAGGGCCGCTGTGTGTGTGTCCATTTATTACTGCCCCTTCTGTCCCCTTCTATCCCCTCCCGTCCCTTGCTGTCCCCAAACTGTCCCCTCCTGCCTGCCCCCGCTGGCTAGATTATCCTTCATGTCCCGTGTGGCTGCAGCAGGGCTGGCAGCAGGGCTGGAGGGGCACAGCCGCGCCTGTGGAGGGGGGTGACTGGATGTTCCATCACCGGACGGTCACCACTCATAATGATGCATGGAACAGGCCTGGACACAGTGGGACACAGGCAGTCAGGTACAAAGGAACCTTTAAAAAACCACAGTCACACAGACACAGGTAAATATGTGTGAATAAGTGCTGGAATGCTATTTGACATTACCGCTATTGAAATGAGGAGGTTACTGATAATGTCACAGTCTTCTCCACAGATGCATGGGCTAACAGGCAGTTTTCTGAATCTGTGATAGGCTTGTTGAATGTAGCTGCCTCTTAAATGTTTCAGGAGAATGTCTTCCTTCTTCTCCATGTTATAGATGATAAATATTACCTGTAGATAATAGATGAAGTAGCTACACCAATGACTTATCAAGCTAAATGAGGCTTCATCAGGCGTCCCACTTTCTAAGCTGTCTGTTGCTGAAAGTGGCCAGGGGCCACCTGATGACACTGTCTAGACTACACTGCTAGGGTCTGATTTGTTCATTATTGCCAGCATTTTGTTGTGTTTCATTCCTGTATCCTAGCACATTAGGCTCACAGCAAACATGTGTGATCTGCATGCATCATGGAAAAGGTTACAGTACAATAAGCTCTCTCCTCCGTAAACACGCCAAACGGCAGTGGGAACAGCAGTAGCTTGGCTTGACAACATATTTTCGAAACTGCATCTCCCCAATCTGCCTCCCATTCACCCTCCATCAAATGAAAAATAGTTGGAAATGGGGAATTCCACTTCCCACCGCTATTGTTGATTTGCTAGGCTGTGTAAAATGAAAGAGAAAACAGAGGGGAGGGAAAAGATATCTTGGCTTGCATTGTGCAGTTTAAATTCTGGTTCTGTTGATTCTTAATTACCATCATGTCTAAAAAAAAGTGTGTGTGGGGAGGGGGGGGGGGGGGTTGCATGCATTTTGTTTCCCTTGAAAACTGTTACTGGAATGTTACAAGGGAAAGGAAAGCAGATTTAGGCCATTTTAAATCAAAAGGCCCAACATTGGTGTGCCGGCTACAGTTTTTGGGACCCATTTAGCTCTTATCAGATATGCTACACTGGACACATACTTTTTGCAGAGGGTGAGTCGCTCCCTTCTTTTAAATGAAACCTGAGAGGGAGCTGCGCGGCTCGGCAAGAGGCTTGTGCTGCTCAGGGTAAAATTATACTCTGTCTTTTATATGTAGCAGCTAAAAACATACTGTTTTCACGACATCCCAGTGCAGCTCCACTGTTAGGACCACAAGGCTTATATGGCTGTGTGAAATTATACTTACTTACTGTGTTTCTCAACCCCAGGCTCTGGGCTGTTGCTGACCTGTCTGTGCCTTACTCCAGTTCAGTCTGATCTCAAGTGCGACAATACTTTTATTTTACACAATTCACAAAGGAGGAGAGTGTTTGGAGTGTTTGGAGTGAACTATTCATTTAACGTCGGTATTGAGCCAGTGTGGTTTGTATGCTAATGCTGCAAGGCCGCTCAGGCCAGATATTACCAACTGCAGAAAAAAGAGAAGGAAGTAGTTATGCAGTCAGCAGGCAGGTGCAGAGACAGAGACGGTAAGAGAAACGTGTGATGTGGTTTATGTATGCGAGACCGACAGTGCTGCGAATGTGTGTACACAGATATTAGCATAAAAAAAGCTCTGCATATGATCTGAGTACTTTTGGAGGAGTTGGAAAAAAGAGAGAGATTGCAAGAGAAAGAGAGAGACAGAGCTATTGTGCGTGCGCGCTCGAGCGCGCGTGTGTGCGTGTGTGTGCGTGTGTGTGTGTGTGTGTGTGTGTGTGTGTGTGTGTGTGTGTGTGTGTGTGTGTGTGTGTGTGTGTGTGTGTGTGTGTGTGTGCGTGTGTGTGTGCGTGCGTGCGTGCGTGCGTGCGTGCGTGCGTGTGTGCGTGCGTGCGTGTGTGTGTGTGTGTGTCAGTGTCAGTGTGTGTGTTTATGAACATTTGCTTGTGAGTGTGTCTCTGTGTGTGAATGAGAAAGAGAGCTACTTTGCAAGCTGGAGACGATCACATGCTGCTGTCTACAGAGCCTCCTCTACACGCTCATTCATGCATAATCTCTCCCTGCAGCCTCCCTGCTCAGCCTGTATGTGCAGGTGAACTCGCTCTCTCTCGGACGCATACAATAAAGCATGTAAAGCAGCAGACAGATACTGCTCAAGTCAAGCCTGATTAGAACATACACCGCCTGAGCAGGGAGTGGGAGGGATGGGAGTGCAGCAACACAGATAGAAGCAAAATAACTCAGTTTAATCAAACTTGTATTGATCCAGAAATGGAGAGCTTGGGACTATAAGGTTCTATCTGCATTGTTTTCCAAATTGAGTTATTGACATACACTCTTGGGAAAAAGGTGCCATTTAGAACCAAAAAGGTTTCGTCAGCTGTCCCCATAGGAGAACCCTTTGAAGAACCCTTTTTGGTTCCATTTATAACCCTTTTCTATTCCATGTAGAACTCTTTCCACAAAGGGTTCTATTCTGGGAAAAAAATATTAACGCAGCATGTAAATGTGTTGGTTCCATGTTTCCTGAGCTGAAATAAAATATCTTAGATCTTACTTCTCTCAGTTTGTGCACAAATGTGTTTACATCCCTTATAGTGATCATTTCTCCTTTGCCAAGATAATCCATCCAGCTGACAGGTGGGGCATATCAAGATGCTGTTTAAACAGCATGATCATTACACATGCACCTTGTGCTGGGGACAATGAAAGGCCAAAATGTCCCGTTTTTTCACACAACACAATGCCACAGATGTCTCAAGTTTTGAGGGAGCGTGCAATTGGCATTCTGACTGCAGGAATGTCCACCAGAACTGTTGCCAGAGAATTGAATGTTCACTCCTCTACCATAATCCACCTCCAACGTAGTTTTAGAGAATTTGGCAGTATGTCCAACCGGCCTCACAATCGCAGACCACGTGTAACCATGCCAGCCCAGGACCACCACATGTGGCTTCTTCACCTGTGGGATTGTCTGAGACCAGCCACCCGAACATCTGATGAAATTGAGGATTATTTCTGTCTGTAATAAAGCCCTTTTGTAGGGAACGACTCATTTTGATCAGCCTGGCTCCCCAGTGGATGGGCATAAGCCCTATCAGGCCCATCTATGGCTGTGCTCCTGCTCAGTCATGTGAAATCCATAGATTACGGCCTAATACATTTATTTCAATTCACTGATCCTTATATGACCTGTAGCTCAGTAAAATCATTGAAATTGTTGCATGTTGCATTTATATTTTTGTTCAGTAGACATGGAACTCAAAAGCGCTCTACCTGGAACCAAAAAGGGTTCTCCTATGGGGACAGTCGAAGAACCGTTTCAGAACCGTTGCTTGTTGAATGTTCTCTACCTATATAGTACTCTAAATATAGTACGCCCCAATTCATGTTGTTAAGTTCAAAAGAATACAAGATAAAAAAAATTGCTGACAACTTTCAAACCAATGCGTGTTGGAACTTTAAAGCCAATTGTTTCTGCATCAGCCTTAAAGAACTTTATAGTCCCAAGCTCTCTAAATTAAATAAAGGTAAAATCACAGAATGGTTATATTATTGGTACTGTAAAATATGTACTCTAGTCACTACTCAAAGACTCAGTGTTGCATGTCTAAGATGTCAGGTGCAACATGATTCCGTCACGTGTATAGTCTGTCAGTTCCAAGAGGCTCAGCTTACACATGCGTATGCTCATTAACATGAACACCCTAATAAACACGGGTTCCGTGTACCTGCACCGCTAGCTTGTAGAACCTTCAGAGAGCCAATTGGGACAGACCCCCGAGACTATGTCATCGTCAGCAGGGCTGGTTGGTTTGATGTCACAAAATGATGGTACTTTCTTTCTGCATTCCTCAACACTTCTCTCACGCCCCCCCACTCTCTCGTTCACTCCTCCCTCCTCTCTATCTCTCTCTCTCTCTCTCTTTGTGTGTTCAAACATCTGCCGGCATGTTTTTAACTCCAGTGGCGAGTGGTCTCTCAGAAGTTTATACAGAGAAGCAAAATAATAATTCCACATGGCAGGTGCTCTTGATTCCTTGGTCTCTCTTGTCTGGTGTGAGACATAGCACACAGACCTATTGCTGCATATTTTAAATAGCGAGCCACGCCACTGATTAGTGGGAATAGGTTCCATTCCATCATTATCATTTCTGGGGGACAAAGGAGGGATATACTGTAGGTGTTGAAATAATTGTTTGTACTGTGACTTATTTTACTTTATCAGACTTGGCCCCTGTGGTAGCTTAGGGATCTATTCAATCAGATCCGCTTTAGCCGAGCTGTCAAATCCACAAGCGGTTCCTGGCATTATACCTAAGGCGGACATTACCATTGGCTGCACGGAGTCGCATTAGCAGAAATCCCATGCAGCCTTGTTTACAAGTTGTGTGAGATGTAATCTACACCCCGATTAGGATGATTGAAATCCTCTTTATTTTCTTGAATGATTTTTACATTCGAGAGTCATTATTTCTGTATAGCCTACACTTTCTCGTTCTGAACCTCTAAAGCGAGGGGGGCGGAGTGACTTTGTGACAATGATCGCAAGAGCAGCTGCTCACCGATTTGACAGCTCCAATGCAGTTCCACCTCTGACACCGCAGAAACATCTGCCATCAACGGTTACCGCTTGATCTGATCAAATCTAGGCCTTAGGGGTTAGAGTTCGAGTCAGAGTTAAGCTTGATATACACTAAGAAAAGACACAGGAATAGTTCAGAAGCATCCTCTAACTGACTTCGCTACTCTCCCCATCTTTCTCGCAGTTGTCCGCCCTCTTTCTCTGTGGTTGTTGATGTTGTCTTGTCCCCTCCTCCTCCTTCCTCCCCCTGTCCGTTGATTCCCAACGGCATGCTAATCAGAGTTTTGTAGGTACAAATGTTGCGCTGGTCCTTGGGCCCCCTGTAGGGCCAGGTTGAGTGGCAGACGGAACCACTAATAGCAGGTGTTACCGTAGCGATGCCGAACAGCTTGCCATCTCGCCATCCCAAGTTTAGATTCAGTCCCTGGGGACCGCCATTAGACTGAGCCTCCTCTGCACTGAGGGTCCGGTCCTCACATGCACAGATGTGCTCATACACACATAAGCGCACACGCATACACACAATCACACACCACACACACACACACAGACACACACACACACACACACACAGTATAAGCGTTCAGAGTTGTAATCAAGCAGGGGATGGAGAGATAGATAATGGTTCAAAAAGAAGAGAAGTCATTATCTTTAGCTCCCAGTAGTGCAAGGTCAGTATGGAGCTGCTCATTTAGAGAATAACCACATGGGAGTTTAATATGGGTTCTACCAGAATGAGTGTTTTCCCACGATAAAATGTAAATATATACTGCCATGTATCAATGATAGAAATCACTATGCTGATTCATAGTTCAGAATGTAATGCTGTAAAAATCATAGATAGGGAAAAGCAGCTCCAAGGAACACCCCAGATATCAATCTGTCAAAGCTGGAAGTGCAGTGGGCATGACAATCTATTATTCAATTTATCTGCTTGTGTTCATGTTATTAACTAGTCACTGTGGATTTCTTATAGTCCACAGCTGGGGAATGTATTCAAATGCTCCGTTTCTCCAAACACCACTGAACTTAGTCAAAGGGAAGTGTTTGGCATTGTTGCACGAGAAGAATGGTAAAATAGCTGTAGCCTGAACAGTGGAGCCAGCTGAGAGCTGAGAGAAGAAAAACCCTGCAATCAAAACAGAAAATGGAGAACAAATATTTGCGGAGGGAAATCAAGAGGTGACAGAGGTGGGAGGGACTGTGGCAGATGCATTTCCATGTTTTATTTTGTTTATTTTCGTCCTCTTCCTCCCCCGCTCATCCTTCCCCTCATCTCTAACTCCTTTCCGCTCCACCCCCTCCCTTTCCCCTCCTCTTCCTCCTCCTCCTCCTCCTCCTCCTCCTCCCACCCCCCTCCACCTCCTCCTCCGCCTCTCCTGTGTCTGTGTGGCTGGCTGGCTGCAGGAGGAGAGGAGAGTGAAGCAACCTGGGATTCTGTGGAGAGTGGCTGCTCAGAGACATCGGCACGCTTCACTAAAGCAACACCTGCTTTAGGTGCTTCACGTCGCCACTTAAGCCCACGGGGGGGGCATACAAACAATGTTTCAGACCTCCATGTCAAAATACAGAAATACGGCCGGTATGATGCATTTTGCATCATATGATTCAGCGTTTTGCATCATATGATTTTGCGTTTTGCATTATACGATTCTGCGTTTTGCATCATATGATTCTGCATTTTGCATCCTTCCAGCTGTATTTCTGTATTTTGAAAGTTATATACAGTATCTTGAAAACTTGATTGCTGACATACAAAACATTTTGGGACTATATCAACAATGACCTAATAAAAATACCAAAAGATAGTTTTTAGGTGGAATTTTCCTTCCTCTCTCCCACCTCAAATGTAACTACACTATACATATCTCTCTAGGACAAAATCACTGTTTCTCTGGGCACAGACGTAATTTCACTAACAGAGATAACGCTGATGAGTATGCGGTGTTCTCCCTTCCCTGTGTTCTCCCTTCCATTCTAAGAATCAATAATCCGTGTATGAATATGTTATTAATAAAGGAGTTAAGCCGCATCTATATTTCATAGTGTTGGAAGAGAGCTTCTCCCTCATGCCATGGGGTTTAGTCCGTATCGTTCATTTATAATTAATGGGGATCACTAGGGACCTTGTATTAAGGATTGCACCACTACAGACAGAGAAAGATGGAGAAGAAGGAAAGGAAGGAGAGAGAGAGAGAGAGAGAGGAAGTGAGAGAGCGAGAGAGAGAGAGAGAGAGAGAGAGAGAGAGAGAGAGAGAGAGAGAGAGAGAGAGAGAGAGAGAGAGAGAGAGAGAGAGAGAGAGAGAGAGAGAGAGAGAGAGAGAGAGAGAGAGAGAGAGAAAGCGAGAGAGAGAGAAGAGAGAGAGAGAGAGAGAGAGAGAGAGAGAGAGAGAGAGAGAGAGAGAGAGAGAGAGAGAGAGAGAGAAAGAGAGAGAGAGAGAGAGAGAGAGAGAGAGAGAGAGAGAGAGAGAGAGAGAGAAGAGAAGAGAGAGAGAGAGAGAATGAAAGAGAGAGAGAGAATGAAGGAGAGAGAGAGAATGAAAGAGAGAGAGAGAATGAGAGAGAATGAGAGAATGAGAGAGAGGGGTAGAGGGGGCTGGGAGAGGTCGAGAGGAAAGTGAAAGAGAGCAAGAGAACGGAAGCTCCAATGTGCTGCTCTGCTCCATCAGCCCTTCTCTTTCGGGCTTCTACAGAACTAAAGTCAGCCGCTAACCCAGAGAAGTGGAGTGCTCCCAATTTCCAAAGATGGAAATTAGAGAAATCCTGTCCAAAATCGGAAGATATTTAAGCAATAAAACAATCATTTATTTCTCTTTTTTCTAACTATCGAAGTCTATACTTAATCTTCAAAGCAGTCGAGTGAGTGGTATTCTCCAGAAAAATTGTGGTTATCTGTCTATTGTTCTTTTAATTTGGAGTGGACCGTCAGAGAGATACTTTTTTCTACAAAAACAAAAGTGTTGAAGATGTGAGGATGTGTATCAGTCCGGGATCTGTCTCTGATTTGTCCTGGGCAGCGGAGACTGAAAAAGGCCTGATTTGTGCAGTTTGGCTGCAGGAGAGGAGAAAGACAGTGCTGACAAACGCATTAATTACTTTAGCAACTTCATTTTTTAATTAACCTTACACGCCAACCTCCAGGTAGAGCCTCGCAGACAGATGAGCAGAGCAAAGGCCCGAGCACTCGCATGTCTTCATCCACCCGCTGTGGAGGAAGACATGAAAGGGGGGAAAGAGATAGAAAGGGGGAAAGAGATAGAGGAGAGAAAAGACGAGGTGAGGAGAGATTACGTTTTTTTCCCCCTCCTAAACAATAGTCTGTCCCGTCCTAAAACAGAAGATAAGGTTGTCATTATTAACAGGCATGTAGAATCTCACTTATCCTAATTAATAAACATAATATCCGACTGAATACTTTTTTGGTTTTCATTCACCTCCTCACTGAAATGTTTTATTTTTGGCTTGATATGGGTGTGTCAGCTATTCTGAGGAATCACGAGTTAGTATTTTTGCTTTTTTCTTGATTTGACCACTCTGTGCTACACTTTGTGCTTCCTATAGCTGCCCTCCACCCCATCTCTATCTCTGATGAACCGGTCAGTTATATGGAGGTGAGAGAAAGAATGAAGGAAGTCAGACAAAGGAAGCAGAGGATGTCAGGGAGAAAAAGAAAATGTAATTAGAGGAAGTGTGATTATGGTGTCAATGTGTGACCTCGCAGGATTAGTCATACTCTATCATTACCACTTATTATAACCGAGGACTGTAGTTTTTCCATATAATACAGCCCTAAGACACCAAATGCATCCCAAAAGGCATCCTATTCCCCTGGTCAATAGTAGTACACTATAAAGGGAATAGGGTGCCTTTTGGGACCCGCCCAACTCTTAAATGCAACACAGATTTTACACTAGTCTATTGTGTAGTCCACCTTGGGACATAACGACTATCTACCAGCAGTTCACATGAACCGTTTTGTAATTCTAATAGTAATCATTTCACAAATTAAATCTTTATATTTGTAGTCATACTATAAACAGCAGACATTATATAGAAAACATGTGGATTATAAGTATTTTTTGGAGCAAATCTGACGATAAATCTATATCTCTGACAGCTACTTATTTTTCTATATATTTTCTCCTTCCAAGTCCATAGTGTACATTGTTGGCTTCTCTCAATCCATCACTGCAGTGTTGAAACATAATATCCACAATTGCAAATTAGCGTGAAGACAAACTTTCAGACAGCTTTTGGCATCGCACTCCCTGTGAGTAACCAGAGACCAAAACATTGATTTGGAGCCTGATCCACCCGGACTAGAACCCCTACATTTCTTCCAGTTCACATCCACCTAAACAACTGCTAACTTTATGGTTGGTTTTCATTGCGTTGCTCAATGTTACATGACATTTTGTGTTTCTGTTCGTTTACGCATAGTTGCTGCCAGACTTGAATTGCTGTAGAAGATTAAATAACTAAAAAAGAGCATTAAGTACATAACACATGAAGCTGGTAGGTGATCCAGCATCCAATGTGCTATTCCTCTTCTCATTAAAACGTGGACGGAAAATCCAGAAGGGAAAGTGTTAATCAAATGTGTAATTATCCTGCCTCTCTTTCGCTCTCCTTCCACCCCCCACCCCCCCTTCTCCCTCTTTCTAATTGTATTTAAATAGTTGAGTCTGTTGGTGGTTTTGGCTGGGTGGGGGGGGGGGACGTAGGCCTATGCCACAAGTTGAAATGTTAATTATGAGTCTGGCAGCAGAACTGAAACAGAAAGGTTTGGAGTGAATTTAATGATAAATAGAAAGCAGCTGTGACAAGTGCTGAGGCAGGGTATAAGGCAGGGCCAGGGTGGAACTGTGTGAGGCAGAGCCAGGGTGGAACTGTGTGAGGCAGGGTATAAGGCAGGGCCAGGGTGGAACTGTGTGAGGCAGAGCCAGGGTGGAACTGTGTGAGGCAGGGTATAAGGCAGGGCCAGGGTGGAACTGTGTGAGGCAGAGCCAGGGTGGAACTGTGTGAGGCAGGGTATAAGGCAGGGCCAGGGTGGAACTGTGTGAGGCAGGGTATAAGGCAGGGCCAGGGTGGAACTGTGTGAGGCAGGGCCGGGGTGGAACTGTGTGAGGCAGGGTATAAGGCAGGGCCAGGGTGGAACTGTGTGAGGCAGGGCCGGGGTGGAACTGTGTGAGGCAGGGTATAAGGCAGGGCCAGGGTGGAACTGTGTGAGGCAGGGCAGAGACAGAAGTGTGTGAGGCAGGGCAGAGACAGAAGTGTGTGAGGCAGGGCTGAGACAAGGTTAAGGCAGAGCTGAGTCAGGGGTGAGAAGCAAGACTGGGGCAGGCTTGAGAGAGGCAGGACTAAAGCAGGGCTGAGGCAGGTATGTGAGAGGCAGGGTTGAGGGAGGGCTAAGAGAGGCCGGGGAGAGAGATGGTTGAGGGAGGGCTGAGATAGGGTTGAGGGGGGGCTAAGAGAGGCAGGGTAGATGAGGCAGGGCTGAGTGAGACAGGACTGAGGCATTAATAAGGAAGGGCTGGGTCTGTGGCAGGACTGAGGCAGGGTTGATTAGGCAGCAGGGCCGAGGAAGGGCTGAGGCAAGGCTGAGGAGGGTCTGAGAGAAGCCTAGAATGTAGAGAGTGCTGAGGCAGGACGGCCTGCTCTTCCAAAGGAGACTCAACACCATGGCCAAATCCCTTTAGTGGTCCCCACGGAAAACTGGCATTATACTACTCAGCACTACGGGACAGGGGGATGAGAGTTAGAGGAGGAGAGGGGAGGGGAAGGAATGTAGAGAGTGCACCCCAGGGTGCTCTTACACCTGCTTTTACACCTGCATTGTTTGCTGTTTGGGGTTTTAGGCTGGGTTTCTGTACAGCACTTTGAGATATCAGCTGATGTACGAAGGGCTATATAAATAAATTTGATTTGATGATTTGATTTGATTTGTTATTGAGACACACACATGCACAGACATATGGATGCTATTGCGCGTGCGGGCCATGCACACGCACAACAGCAATAAAACGCTTGCTTATAACAGATGTACGCCTTCATTATGCATACACACCAGTACTCACACACATTAGGATGCACACAAACAGGCAAACTCCTCAACACACATAGACAAACAGACACGGACTACGTACCAGAATATCGGTCCCGCGTGAACGTGGGCTACTTCTTTGATATTATCATAGCGTTTATGCTATAACACTCTGTCAAATATCACGGCATTGAAATGAAGTCATTATTGTCATTATTGTGTGTACAGTGTACAGTGTACAACAGAACCACGAGGAACAATGCTGATCATGACGTTCTGAAATCATGATCAATGACAGGGAGCTGGTTTATTGTCTTAGAATGTGTAATTCTGCATCTGCCTGTGTAAAAGAAAACAGGTACGCTATCAAAGGGGATGGAGCAATGACATAATCTGCAGTTAATCGGTTCCACTGTTTATGTGCCCCTGATGAAGTAAAAAAAAAAAAAAAAAAAAAATCATTTTTCTATCAGGGTCACACTCAGACAGAAGAGAAGATATCTATAGCCACCACAAGAGGGTCCTTGTTCTCTCTCACAGAAAACGGCTCTTTTAAAACAAGCAGCCGACTCAAAGCACACCCTCCCTTGTCGAATGCTTCACCGTGGGTTGGGGGAACCCTCTCATTCAACGCAGGTTGTTCAAACCTTATTCCTCGTTTCACACACAACCAAGGTGACATGATTGTCAGAATTGTAATTTTAAAAACCAGCGGTTGTCATCTACTCTGTCTGGGGGAGTAGCCACTATATATATATATATATATATATATATATATATATATATATATATATATATATATATATATATATATATATATTACACTGCAGCATTCCTTCTTCTTTGGATGGTGGTGATCCCTGTTTAGTTTCAGATTCATTTCCTAGATTAGGGTTGGATTAGGGTTGGATTAGGTTATTCACCTAAAGCTGATAGAATACTCAATCAGTCTCAATGGATGTCCTGATCTCTCCTCTACAGTGTGTGTGTGTGTGTGTGTGTGTGTGTGTGTGTGTGTGTGTGTGTGTGTGTGTGTGTGTGTGTGTGTGTGTGTGTGTGTGTGTGTGTGTGTGTGTGTGTGTGTGTGTGTGTGTGTGTGTGTGTGTGTGTGTGTGTGTGTGTGTGTGTGTGTGTGTGTGTGTGTGTGTGTGTGTGTGTGTGTGTGTGTGTGTGTGTGTGTGTGTGTGTGTGTGCGAGAGAAAGACCTCTCCTCTATATACCGGTCCTACATGATGAGATCTGCTATGGCCTACTACAGTGTAATTAGATGATCCGAGCTCAGGTTGCTGGCTGGAGCTACGTCCCAAATGGAACCATATTCCCTTTATAGTGCACTACTTCTGACCAGGGCTCTGGTCAAAAGTAGTGCACTACGTAGGGAATGGGGTATGATTTAGGATGCAACCTGGCTCTTCTGGGCCTGTAACCTTAGAGACAGAAGCTACTGTATGATACAACGACCAGAGAGGTAAGAGAACAGATTACCTTGATAATTTATATCAATCACACTTACACATTTATATAAAATGAGTAGTAAGTAGCCTAGTCTGAGCCAGAACGGCCCTCCTGTTTCAGAGGCGTGAGGAAAGTACAACCCCATAGACAGGACACTACCCACTGGGCACAGACGTCAATTCAAGATCTATTCCACGTGGGTTCATAGTAATTTAATTGAAATGACGTGTGTGCCCAGTGGGTATGCCCATTTAAAAGGACATTCTATAAATTAATTCCACTAACATCATATGTTATTATAGCTAAAGACCTTATATAGCGAAAGGTCTTATTATTGCTAAATCATTATTATTATAGTTAAAGCTACAAGCTATATTTGTACTGAAAACTATTTTCCTGGATTTATTTCAGATCTAAGTGGGAATCATTTATAGCAGGCCTGCACATTTGAGGTCAGTATTATTTTGATTTGTAGACAGTTGAACAAGAGGTTGTTGGTGTTTACGAGTGTATATTTCTCACGTTGGAAAGCATTGTTCATCTCTTTATGACAAAGGAAGCCAAGAGGAACATTGCAACAGAATGTATGGAAAAAAGGGGTGGGAAAAGCGATTGTCTTTAATTTAACCTCAAGAAGCCAAGTTTAATTGTTTATTTATCTGTTTCACCATTTCGCTCATTCTCTCATTCTTTCTCTCTCTCTTTCTGTCTCTCTCTTTCTCTCACTCCCTCTCTTTCTCGTTCTCTCATTCCCTCTTGCACTGCCTCCCTCCCTCCCTACCTACCTCCCTCCGTCCCTCCCTCCCTCCCTCTCTCTCTCTCTCTCTCTCTCTCTCTCTCTCTCTCTCTCTCCCTCTCTCTCCCCTCTTTTTGATGTGTTTGCCTTCACAGCTTCTGAGCACTCTCTAATTCCATCTGGCCACAACAGAGACGGCGGCTCGGCGAGAAAAAAGCATTTCCATATGTGCAAATTAGGAGACTGCCTCCCCAAAACTGCACTGCCGGCCCTCTGAAGTAGATAGCAGGGATGACGGCTGCCAAGCCTGCTAATGGCAATCAAGGGGAAGGTTTTTATTGGCCGGGGTGTGAGTCTGCGTCAGTCTGCCCCTCGCCACGCTGCACACATACTCAGCTCCGGGTGGGTACACAACAACAGACAGCACTGTACTGTAGTGCCTACCCACTTCTCTGCCCTACCCTGATAGATGTAATGAGTCTATCCAGGAGAAGAGGGGTGTACTGTAAAGTGCATGGTCTATAATACTACGACTACTACTTACTAGTCTTATCTGTTACTGTACTATCACAGATACCATAATAATAATAATAATAATAATAATAACAACAACAACAAACTATTTCAGTAATGTGTTACCATATATCCAATGTAATGTAATGAGATGATTACATTTGAATTGATCTAATGCTTTGTCTAGATTGCTAATTCATACACCTGCAGTTTCGTCTGCACCCCGTCGATTACATGTATAATTCCCAACTTGAATTATAACTCCGTTTGCATGATTCAGCCAAAACAAATGTTTGCTTTTTTTTATTAAACGAAAAGGAACAGCAATCTAGCACAGTTAGACAATAACGATTAAACCCTGTCAATTTAATCCACTGCTGGGTTTTCGAAAAACTTCTTTCATCAGTTTTATTTTATCTCTTTCCACCAAAGTGAAAGAAAGCCTTTCAATAGGTGTTGGTATTTCATTCTTTCTGTCTGCTGGTTTTTCATTATACTTTTTCAAACAAAATCACACTCTTCACACACCTCTCTCATTTTGAGACTGGATCATCCAGTCAATATCTAATGTAGCAAATGCCAAGGTGAAATTGGAACAGAACTGTATAGTATTGAGGAATCCCTCCCTCCCTCTTTGTTTCTCTGTGTGTGTTACACATTTGCGGGTGTGCACGTAATTATCAAGATCCCCAAAGTACAGTATCAGTGGCAGCGCCTCAAGCCTCTGGGAGGGAGACCAACTCCACGTCAGGTATCTCCCCACTTCTCTGCCAAGGCATCGAGACCTGGCACTGCTCACCCCCGGCTTGGCTCATAGACACACACACACACACATACTTGGAATCAGAACTACTGCAGTGTCAGTGGGCACAGGAAGTTCAAACAGCTGGCTCAAACAAGACGTCGGCCCTACCAAAGAGATTACCCTCTCGACCTCTGGATGTTAAAACACACTAGATCACAAGATGGAGTCATGCCTACTTCAATATGCTGCCCGTAATTGGAATGGGTGTGGGGGTTTGTGGGTGGGGGGGGTATGTTTGTGTGCATGTGTGTAGTAAGTCTCTGGCATTGGCGCTGGGCAGTGAAAAGATCCAAAAACAGGAGTGCATTTCTGAGGACCCAACAACATGCCTGGGGCCCAAATGGCATCTTGGGTACCCATGACCCTCTAGTGGCCTGGGACCCAGCTGTGATGCACTGGGCATCTGCCAGCTAGAGGACAAATCTGTCCCCAAACACACACACATACACGAACAGACCCCCCACACACACACACACACGCACACACACACATGACATACACACGGCCTATTTGTTGTCTATTCGTTTGTTTGATTCATGTACATAATTCTATGTGATGTCGATAAAGGGAGGTTCTGGTTTGAGTAGAATGATATCTGATGTTCTGTCTAGTGGGAGACTGGGGTGGAGGGATGTGGGCTCTCTAGACAACAATACACACTCACTAGCCATATTGAACAATCAGTCATTTCAATAGGTCACACAATAGCAGAAGGTAGAACTATCACAAAAAAATAACAAGTCCATAACATATTTTGATAAAATATATGGCAACAGCACAACAAAATTGAGAACTGCTTCTCTTCTTCACCCTCTTGGAATTTCCACTATGTTCTTGGCCCCTAAAATATTACCTTGTCGGAGAGGTAATAATTATTTCTAGAAAGGTTTATAATGTTTCCGCGGCGACGCGCCGGCTGCCGTACGCATTAATTCCATGGTAAGAACTTCAATGATTCTCTGATCCTAGCGGCGTTCGCTCCCGCTGTCTAATATTCGGATATGACTGAATGGCAAGTGTGCTTAGAACAGACACCTATTCAATAGAGTAGGAGGGTACATTCTTCTATTCCTTCATCTCCGTCTACAGCCCTATCCAGAGCCAAGATGCTCCTTACATCGCTTTGTGTCTGCAGGCTGTTCTTTTCTCTTATTTTTCTTATTTTTCTTCTCTTCCTTTCACTGGGGGCTCAGTTCCATCCTTAGTTGCCCCCCCGTAATCTGTGCCATTCCACTCGTCAGGTAGCAACATGCAAATGCAGGCTCTGTTCCACTGTGGCAGGCAGATAGACAGATAGAGAGACGAACAGACAGGCAGGTAAAAAAAGAGAAAGGGAAAGGGGATACCTAGTCAGTTGCACAACTGACTGCATTCAACCAAAAGGTTTAACCCAACCCCTCTGGATCAGAGAGGTGCCTTAATCGCCGTCATGTCCAATGTCCAAATCATGTCCAAATCAATTGAATTTACCACAGGTGGATTCGAATCAAGTTGTAGAAACATCTCAAGGATGAAAAATAGAAACAGTATGCACCTGAGCTCAATTTCGAGTATCATAGGAAATGGTCTAAGTACTTATGTAAATACATTTCTAAAAAAAACTGCTTTCGCTTTGTCATTATGGGGTATGTAGGGGTATGTAGGTGTATTATTGAGTATGTAGGGGTATGTAGGGGTATTATGGGGTATGTAGATTTAAGTCTGTAACGTAAAAGTCGTGGTCTGAATACTTTTCCGAATGTAGCGTAATACAAAAAATAAGGGAATAAATACAAACATAAGGGAATAAGTACAAACATAAGGGAATAAATACAAACATAAGGGAATAAATACAAAAAATAAGGGAATAAATACAAACATAAGGGAATAAATACAAACATAAGGGAATAAATACAAACATAAGGGAATAAATACAAACATAAGGGAATAAATACAAACATAAGGGAATAAGTACAAACATAAGGGAATAAATACAAACATAAGGGAATAAATACAAAAATAAGGGAATAAATACAAACATAAGGGAATAAGTACAAACATAAGGGAATAAATACAAACATAAGGGAATAAATACAAAAAATAAGGGAATAAATACAAACATAAGGGAATAAATACAAACATAAGGGAATAAATACAAACATAAGGGAATAACTATGTGTTTTTTGTATTATTTCAGGCTGTTGTCTGATATGAGTTTACATAACCACGCATCCGCTGCGCTATGTAGATTATTTTTTATTAAACATGGTTTACAAACGTTAATGGGGAATAATAAACACCCTATTACCGAACCCTTTGCTCAACAAAGAACCCTGCTCATAAGGTTCTAAATGGAACATGTACGGTGATGTAATGAACCGTATTATGTATTGCACCAAAGAAGGGTTCTGCTATGGTTACAACCCATGCAGTTTTTTTATTTTTTTATTCTGGTCAGCCATATTATATTGTTAAAATACCATAGGTGTTACTATTGTGTTAATTGACTAGTTGAATCAAGTGAGCTACCCCTGGAACAGCTGGGGGGGTCCCTGAGGAGAGAATTGAGAACCACTGACTGATTTAATAAACCATTCTCAATTGACACAAGGCCATATGTGAGTCTTTCTTAAGACACTATCGCTGGCCACAGTCATACATAATATGTAATGGCATAACACAACATATTAGATCAACTGGAATGACACACTTACAGTTGTACAAATAGAGCTGTAAGCAAACCACTGCCGAAAATATTCGAATTAGCGACTTCCCCACATTTGAATTATCCCAAAAAGGGGAAATAAAAATGTGTGACCTGTAAACCACCATTGAAGAGCTCAAAGGGTTATTTGAGTCAGTATGGTTCCACATAGAACCATCACCCCTCCCAAAGTACCCTTGAGGACCCCTCATTTTGAATGTGTAACTAGCTAGTCTCCCTCTGAAGGGTTTGCTAATGCTAATAAGATAGTGTTAGCACTCAGCATCCTTAAAGTTGTCGGTCAGAGTTATTTAACCTCTACAAGTGTAAGCCGTTGGGGGTGGGGGTGGGGGAGGGTCTGCTAGCACATGAAAATGTTTTAAGATGGCCATACCATGAATCATTTATCTGTTTGATTTAGAATGTGAGGAACCCTTTAGGTATATAAAAATATATACATAAAAAACTATTTGATAAAATATTGAGTTTGGCCTACTACTATAGCCTATAAAAACACATTGAATAACTCAATCATAAATGTAAAAAAAAAAATTAAAAAGACAGACAAAAAAATTATCATACGGAATTAAGGTTTAAGTGTCTGTCATATGTAGCAACATTTGAAATTGTGTTTTTTACATTGGATAAAAGCAGACACACAGAGCTACAAAATGGTATATCAAGCACAGCATTTGAGGAACAATGGGAAAGTAATTCTGATTTGAAAATTGATGAACTTGTAACCTCACTTTTGAAAAAATGGCCTTTGAATGTTGTGATACATACTGGAGAGGTCTTCTTTGTCTACACCCATTCAGCATCATTCACACCCTCTTAAGCTTCAGCCCCCACCCAAACTCTGTCAATTTTTACTCTCCCTTAGCAGAGCTGGTTAGGCTGTTTTCGGGTTATGCAGAGCCTTGGTGACTGTACCTGTGATGCTGGCAACAATTTAATAATGCCGACGTTTACTGACGTGGGCCATATTCAACGAGTGTTGAGCGTTCGTAAATTCATCAGTTATTCTGCGCTCTGGCACACTCAAATGAGAGTGCTCTGATATCGGAGTAGCTGGCCAAACTTAATTTACGAACGCACCCAAAATGGTTACTTGCATTATGGAGTCTTTTGTTAAGACATTTAGCTTGCTAGCTAAACAATGAACCATAATCACAACTCATGACATTACTACCCTGCATGAATCTGCAGGTACCCACCAGGTTCATTGTTATCTAGCTAAAAATAGGCTATAACTAGCCAAACAAATGCCTCTGAGATACGAATGATAAGATCATACATGTAACGTTAGCTTGCTAGCCAGCTAACAGTACACTTTAACTTAAAATGAAAAGACTTTATGTCAAAATTAGAAACATGTCATATCTGAAAATGTAGCTAGCTAGACTATCTTACACGTGGTCTGAAATCGGAGTAGATAGCCAGAGGGAATATTACCAGCTAACGTCAAGTCTATCAACAGTTGTTGCAGTGACATTCTATTGAAATGGATACTCGCAAAGTGAAGTCTTTTGTTAAGACTTGTAGCTAGCTAGCTAACTAAACAATGAACTACAAGTCTTAACAAAGTCTTAACAATCCCAACTCATGACGTTACTACCCTCACATTAAGCATCTCCAATCCAAAATTAAATATAGAATCGGCATCCTATTTCGCAACAAAGCATCCTTCACTCATGCTGCCAAACATACTCTCGAAAAACGAAAATAAAACTATCCTGCCGAGCCTTGACTTCGGCGATGTCATTTACAAAATAGCCTCTAACACTCTACTCAGAAAATTGGATGCAGTCTATCACAGTGCCATCCATTTTGTCACCAAAGCCCGATATACTACCCACCACTGCGACCTGTATGCTCTCGTTGGCTGGCCCTCGCTTCATATTCGTTGCCAAACCCTCTGGCTCCAGGTCATCTAAAAGTCTTTGCTAGGTAAAGCCCTGCCTTATCTCAGCTCACTGGTCACAATAGCAGTACCCACCCATAGCACGTGCTCCAGCAGGTATATTTCACTGGTCACCCACAAAGCTAATTCCTCCTTTGGCCGCCTTTTCTTCCAGTTCTCTGCTGCCAATGACTGGAACGAATTTCAAAAATCCCTGAAGCTGGAGACGCATAACTCCCTCACTAACTTCAATCACCAGCTGTCAGAGCAGCTCACAGATCACTGCACACATCTGTAAATAGCCCATCCAACTACCTCATCCCCATACTGTTATTTATTTTTGCTCCTTTGCATCAAAGTATCTCTACATTCATCTTCTACACATCTATCAGTCACGTGTTTAATTGCTGAATTGAAATTATTTAGCCTCTCTGGCTTATTGCCTTACCTCCCTTTATCTTACCTCATTTGCACACATTGTATATAGACTTTTTAAAATCTTTTTTTCTTTTATTCTATTGTGTTATTGACTGTATGTTTGTTTATTCCATGTGTAACTCTGTGTTGTTGTTTGTGTCACACTACTTTGCTTTATCTTGGCCAGGAACTTGTTCTCAACTAGCCTACCTGGTTAAATAAAGGTGAAATAAAAATGAAAAGGCAACTGCAGGTAGCTAACCAACCAGGTTCAATGTTAGCTAGCTAACATTGGGCTATAACGAGCCAAGTAAATGGCTCTGAGATATGTATAATAAGAGAATACACATAATGTTAGCTAGTGGGCCAGCCAACTAATGTTAGCTAGCTACCAGTACACCTTAACTTGAAATGAAACCACTTTCTGTCAAAATTAGAAACATGTAATATCTGAAAATATACCTACCTAAACTATCTTACTTGTACACATCATAGATGGACGCGTCTCCTGTCACGGATGCCATTGTTGCCCTGAATTTAAAGATGTAATTAAGAGACAGGTGTTTTATCCATCTCTTTAGCTATCATACTCGAATTCCACTGATTTCAGAACTCGGTCCTCCAGAAAGTGGAGAGCAACGCTTATGAAGTTGTGTAATGTTCTACATTTTTTTTTAAACTGCGTTAAACAGGATTACCTACACATACTGACCAGCTCAAATAGACAGAAGTGTGCTATATGGCGGACCAATCCAAACTCATCTCTCGGCATGTCCAGCCCACTCATTATCTCAGCCAATCATGGCAAGTGGGAAGGTTGCTGACTTTTTCTGTGGCTAACCAATTAGGCTCGTAACTTAACATGTTTTATTGTATTGGCATTGTTGTGGAAATTCAGTACTGAGAGACATTTGGTTATTTCTTCAAACAATCATCTTTATTTAATATTGATTAATTATTGCAATAATGTAGAGTACTTTATATAGCTGACACTAACCATGCTCAGTGGTTAGTTTAACACCCCTCATGCAGACCAAGGAGCATCATAAACCACTCTGGGTTCATCCTGTCGTTATCTGCACATGGATTGTTGTCTTTAACCCCACCCTGGCTTAGTTTCTCAGATGCAAGGATGATTTACAGACAATGAGGAATTGTTCTAAACTCCTCCTGGCTATCTCTATCTTGGTTACACCCACCACATCTTGTTTATGTAATGCAGCTTTAACTAATTTGTCAGCTCAAGCCATCTCTAGTGACCATATGCCCAGATTAGCTGCAGGGAACTAGAGTGGAGACCATAAAACACAGACACTAACAGGACAGAAATATCCTCCTCTTTGTTAAGTATTAATTGCTAACTATTAATATCAAACAAATCAGGTTATTGTGTAATTTTTTTTATCACAGCATACAGGATTGTTATTAAGGCACATGAAAGTTCACATGTTCGAGAAGGCATTTCAGCCAAAAAATGCATTTTGCTGAAAAAAATGTAGTTCACGTTCAAACGGCTCTCCTGTGAAGTAGTCACCCGCGACACAAGACTAGGTCCCTGAAACGGCTCTCCTGTGAAGTAGTCACCCGCGACACAAGACGAGGTCCCTGAAACGGCTCTCCTGTGAAGTAGTCACCCGCGACACAAGACTAGGTCCCTGAAACGGCTCTCCTGTGAAGTAGTCACCCGCGACACAAGACTAGGTCCCTGAAACGGCTTTCCTGTGAAGTAGTCACCCGCGACACAAGACTAGGTCCCTGAAACGGCTCTCCTGTGAAGTAGTCACCCGCGACACAAGACTAGGTCCCTGAAACGGCTCTCCTGTGAAGTAGTCACCCGCGACACAAGACTAGGTCCCTGAAACGGCTCTCCTGTGAAGTAGTCACCCGCGACACAAGACTAGGTCCCTGAAACGGCTCTCCTGTGAAGTAGTCACCCGCGACACAAGACTAGGTCCCTGAAACGGCTCTCCTGTGAAGTAGTCACCCGCGACACAAGACTAGGTCCCTGAAACGGCTCCCCTGTGAAGTAGTCACCCGCGACACAAGACTAGGTCCCTGAAACGGCTCTCCTGTGAAGTAGTCACCCGCGACACAAGACTAGGTCCCTGAAACGGCTCTCCTGTGAAGTAGTCACCCGCGACACAAGACTAGGTCCCTGAAACGGCTCTCCTGTGAAGTAGTCACCCGCGACATAAGACTAGGTCCCTGAAACGGCTCTCCTGTGAAGTAGTCACCCGCGACACAAGACTAGGTCCCTGAAACGGCTTTCCTGTGAAGTAGTCACCCGCGACACAAGACTAGGTCCCTGAAACGGCTCTCCTGTGAAGTAGTCACCCGCGACACAAGACTAGGTCCCTGAAACGGCTCTCCTGTGAAGTAGTCACCCGCGACACAAGACTAGGTCCCTGAAACGGCTCTCCTGTGAAGTAGTCACCCGCGACACAAGACTAGGTCCCTGAAACGGCTTTCCTGTGAAGTAGTCACCCGCGACACAAGACTAGGTCCCTGAAACGGCTCTCCTGTGAAGTAGTCACCCGCGACATAAGACTAGGTCCCTGAAACGGGTCTCCTACAGTACCAGTCAAAGTTTTGACACACCTACTCATTCAATGGTTTTTCTTTATTTTGACTGTTTTCTACATTGTAGAATGAAAGTGATAACATCAAAATTATGAAATAACACAGTAACCAGAAAAAGTGTTAATCAAAATTATGAAATAACACAGCAACCAGAAAAAGTGTTAAACAAATCAAAATATATTTTATATTTCAGGTTTGTCAAAGTAGCCACCCTTTGCCTTGATGACAGCTTTGCACAGTCTTGGCATTCTCTCAACCAACTTTATGAGGTACTCACCTAGAATGCATTTCAATTAACAGGCGAGCCTTGTTAAAAGTTCATTTGTGGAATTTCTTTCCTTCTTAATGTGTTAGAGCCAGTCAGTTGTGTTGTGACAAGGTAGGGGTGGTACACAGAAGATATCCCTTTTTGCTAAAAGACCAAGTGCATAGTATGGCATGAACAGCTCAAATAAGCAAAGAAAAATTACAGTCCATCATTACTTTAAGACATGAAGGTCAGTCAATCTGGAAAATGTCAAAAACTTTGAAAGTTTCTTCAAGCGCTGTCGCAAAAACCATCAAGTGCTATGACAAAACTAGCTCTCATGAGGACCGCCACAGGAAAGTAAGACCCAGAGTTACCTCTGCTGCAGAGGATAAGTTCATTAGAGTTATTATCCTCAGAAATTGCAGCCCAAATAAATGCTTCACATACTTCAAGTAACAGACACCTCTCAACCAACTATTCATAGGAAACCACGTGAAAACGGCCTTCATGGTTGAATTGCTGCAAAGAAACCATTACTAAAGGACACCAATAAGAAGAAGATACTGGCTTGGGCCAAGAAGTACCATCAATGGACATTAGACTGGTGGAAATCTGTTATTTTGTCTGATGAGTCCAAAGTTGAGATTTTTGGTTCCAACCACCGTGTCTTTGTGAGATGCAGAGTAGGTGAACGGATGATCTCTGCAGGTGTAATTCCCACCGTGAAGCATGTAGAAGGAGGGGTGATGGTCTGGGGGTGCTTTGCTGGTGACACTGTCAGTGATTTAATTAGAATTTAAAGCATTACCAAAGCATTCTGCAGCGATTTGCCATCCCACCTTGTTTGCGCTTAGTGGGACTATCATTTGTTTTTCAACATTACAATGACCCAACACCCCTCCAGGCTGTGTAAGGGCTATTTGACCAATAAGGAGAGTGATGGAAGGCTGCATCAGATGACCTGGCCTCCACATTCACCCGACCTCAACCCAATTTAGATGGTTTGAGATAAGTTGGACTGCAGAGTGATGGAAAAGCAGTGCTCAGCATATGTGGGAACTCCTTCAAGACTGTTGGAAAAGCTTTCCTCATGAAACTGGTTGAGAGAATGCCAAGGGTGTGAAAAGTTGTCATCCAGTCAAAGGTCCATCTGCTCAAGCCAGGGCATGTCCAGGCCCGTCTGAAGTTTGCCAATGACCATCTGGATGATCCAGAGGAGGAATGGGAGAAGGTCATTTGGTCTGATGACACAAAAATAGAGCTTTTTTTGTCTAAACTCCACTCGCCATGTTTGGAGGAAGAAGAAGGATGAGTACAACCCCAAGAACACCATCCCAACCGTGAAGCATGGAGGTGGAAACATCATTCTTTGGTGATGCTTTTCTGCAAAAGGCGACTGCACCGTATTGAGGGGAGGATGGATGGGGCCATATAACGCGAGATCTTGGCCAACAACCTCCTTCACTCAGTAAGAGCATTGAAGATGGGTCGTGGCTGGGTCTAAAAAAGCTAAGGAAATATTTTTTAAAAGCTGAGTTTGCTTTTTTGCCTAGAATTTAGTTTAAGGTACTCCAGAGCTATTTACTGTTATTCTTCATATAATTTATCTTTGTTCCATATTATAGTTTCTTCTTTTTGGATGTTTAGTTACGTGATTTCTCAATTTACTGTAGTGTTGCAGGGTATATTGAAACTTTTTTGACAATGAAACATGAACAACGGTTGGGTACTTGAATTTGTGTTACTTTCGGTACTTATGTCAAATGTGTCTCACGTGATATATGGCGTGAGAGGATCAAGTCTGTCTAGTGAATTGTCTGAATCTTCTCATATGGGGACGTAGTAAACTAGTCAGGCTACTTGCGCGTGGCATGCAGCTGACACAGTCCGAGCCATTTTTTAGAAGCAAGAGAGATGAGAGAAAATATAGACAGTATGGCTTCTTCTAACGATAATATCATATACCCATGCCAGCAGTTTGTTTAAAACAATTGCTCCAGAAGTATGAAGTCTGCATTTAAGAAATCTAATTTAAGAAATCCATTGATTCTTCCCAACGAGCTGTTCTTGTTAATGGGGAGATTCTGAAAGTTGTGTCTAACTTCAGGTATCTTGATGTCATTTTGTACTGCAACTTGACATTTAAGAAACATGTGAAGGTGTTTAACACAGTTAAGTTAATAGGTTTATAAGACCTTCCTCTGGAGGCCTCCAAATTATATAGGCATGCTATGATCTTCTGACATCTGAGATATTGCCTCACATGCTGGTCACAAGCAGGAGCTACTATTCTGAAACCAATTGAATCACTCTACAAACAAACACTTAAGATTTTTGATAACAAACCAAACAGTTACCACCATTGTCATGTCCTTTACAAACATTATTTATTTAGTCTGGATAGCTTTAAACATTATGTAGATGCAAGCCTTGTCTTTAAGATCCTGCATGGTCTTGCCCCTCCACCCCTATACTGGAATATCATGCTCAAGGAAAGCCCCTCCAGGATAACAAGGGCAGTAACTAGAGGGGGTTGTTGTCCCTTTTCCACACCGTAAAATCAGTCAATCTGCCTTCTCTGTTAGAGCTACAATATACTGGATTGCAATGACCATGGACTTGAGAAACTGCACTGATTATTGTATTTTTAAATTTAAATTGAAAACATGGCTAAAATCTATCCAAACCTGTACACATGAGTTATCTGTGGTTCCTCATATGTAAGACAACAGTTGATGATAGATAGTGTTATTGTTGTTAGACTAATATATTATTGGATGTAATGTATTTGTATTTTGTATTGTTTGTGTGAGTATTTGTGTAGTGGCTATGTAAAGTCCCTTACCTGCCCGGGGACTATGGGTGCAAATGAGCTTTTGGCTAACCCCGGCACATTTACATGGCTGTTGCATATCAATATTGTAATATTGATGTTGATTAATGTGCATTGTCGTCTATAAATAAATAAAGGATATATATATTCCATTCTACAGGTAACCATTCTTGGCTCAGTTCTATTAATTTAATATAGGCTACGTAAATATTTTAAAACAACATTTTTTAAAAAGCACATTATTACATTGGTGAAATTATTTATTTCAGCTTTAGGTTTTATTGCTTTTTTAAAATCACTTCGCTACTTAATTTTTTCTATTGTTGTTGCATTGTCGAGAGGCGAACGTGCAAGTAAGCATTTCACTGTGTACTCCATGTACAGTTGAAGACGAAAGTTTACAGACACATTAGCCAAATACAGTGGGGCAAAAAAGTATTTAGTCAGCCACCAATTGAGCAAGTTCTCCCACTTAAAAAAGAAGAGAGGGGCCTGTAATTTTCATCATAGGTACACTTCAACTATGACAGACAAAAAATCCAGAAAATCCCATTGTAGGATTTTTAATGAATTTATTTGCAAATTATGGTGGAAAAGAAGTATTTGGTCACCTACAAACAAGCAAGATTTCTGGCTCTCACAGACCTGTAACATCTTCTTTAAGAGGCTCCTCTGTCCTCCACTCGTTACCTGTATTAATGGCACCTGTTTGAACTTGTTATCAGTATAAAATACACCTGTCCACAACCTCAAACTGTCACACTCCAAACTCCACTATGGCCATGTTTTGGGAAGCCTTCCACAAGCTTCCCACAATAAATTGGGTGAATGTTGGCCCATTCCTCCTGACAGAGCTGGTGTAACTGAGTCAGGTTTGTAGGCATCTTTGTTCACACATGCTTTTTCAGTTCTGCCCACAAATTTTCTATAGGATGAGGTCAGGGCTTTGTGATGGCCACTCCAATACTTTGACTTTGTTGTCCTTAAGCCATTTTGCCACAAATTTGGAAGTATGCTTGGGGTCATTGTCCATTTGGAAGACCCAATTGCAACCAAGCTTTAACTTCCTGACTGATGTCTTGCTTCAATATATCCACATACTTTTCCTTCCTCATGATGCTATCTATTTTGTGAAGTGCACCAGTCCCTCCTGCAGCAAAGCACCGCCATAACATGACGCTGCCATCCCCGTGTTTCACACTTTTTCCTCCAAACATAACAATGGTTAGTAAGGCCCAACAGTTCTATTTTTGTTTCATCAGACCAGATGACATTTCTCCAAAAAGTACGATCTCCGTCCCCTTGTGCAGTTGCAAACCATCGTCTGGCTTTTCATGGCGGTTTTGGAGCAGTGGCTTCTTCCTTGCTGAACGGCCTTCTAGGTTATGTCGATATCGGACTCGTTTTAATGTGGATATAGATACTTTTGTACCCGTTTCCTCCAGCATCTTCACAAAGTCCTTTGCTGTTGTTCTGGGATTGATTTGCACTTTTCACACCAAAATACATTCATCTCTAGGAGACAGAACGTGTCTCCTCCCTGAGCGGTATGATGGCTGCATGTTCCCATGGTGTTTATACTTGCGTATTATTGTTTGTACAGATAAATGTGGTACCTTCAGGCATTTGGAAATTGCTCCCAAGGATGAACCAGGTCTACAAAAAAAAGGGAGGTCTTGGCTGATTTCTTTTGATTTTCCCATGATGTCAAGCCAAGAGGCACTGAATTTGAATATAGGCCTTGAAATACATCCACAGGTACACCTCCAATTGACTCAACTTGTGTCAATTAGCCTATCAGGAGCTTCTAAAATGATGACAACATTTTCTGGAATTTTCCAAGCTTTTTGAAGGCACAGTCAACTTAGTGTATGTAAACTTCTGACCCACTGGAATTGTGATGCAGTGAATTATAAGTGAAATAATCTGGCTGTAAACAATTGTTGGAAAAACTACTTGTGTCATGCACAAAGTAGATGTCCTAAACAACTTGCCTAAACTATTGTTTGTTAACAAGAAATGTGTGGAATGGTTGAAAAACTATTTTTAATGACTCGAACCTAAATGTATGTAAACTTCCGACTTCAACTGTATTTCATGTGTCTATGACAAATAAACCAACTTGAACTTAAAAGGGAAAGGAGATGGCAGCCGGAAGGGGAGGGGAAAAGATGGCCGGCGTTGTGGGTTGATTGTAGGTGAACAAAACAAAATAAATACATAGGCCCTTTAAATTAGGTGCTCTACAGACTATCTACAGTCTGTCAGTAACATTTCAACTAACTATCTACTAACCTTAACCTTGGACCTAACCCTAACCTTAACCCTTATCCTAACCCTAGACTTAACCCTAACCCTAACCATAGCCTTAGCAAACAGTTATATATGAATAGATAGTTTGTTCATAGTATGACCAAATAAAGAGTGACCAATTTCTCTTGACAGTCGAGTTGCCCTGGTCGTGTCAGTATACCGTGATTTTAAAACTAACTGATGACATGTCGCACCTCTACCTTGCTACCTTGCAGATGATGAGTGGAGCAGTTCAAACTGTAGCAGCCAGGGGCAACTGGTAGGGGAGAGGATGGTTTAGGTGACCCAGACACGGCCCCAAAACAAGTGAAGCTACCCCAGTATCCCCTTTAACCATTTTGGATTGAAAAAGATGACGTTTCAACACAAGTGGTTGGGAACCTTTGACTGGTTAGAATACTCCTTTGAGAAATGCAGCATTGTGCTGTTCATGTAGACTCTGTTTACTTTGACACTTTTTACAACCAGGACAGGATGAGAGAGGAGGGTAGACAAGAGAGACAGCAACATAGAAGACGACGAAACAGCAACGGAAGAGGGCAGACAAAAGAGACGGCAACAGAAGAGGGTAGACGAGAGACAGCAACAGACGACACAGAGAAAGTGATGGAGAAAGACAGGAGGAGTGAGTACATAGTATCACTTAAAGCTGCTCTATGGATTTTAATTACCAAACTCTGTGTGTGTGTGTGTGTGTGTGTGTGTGTGTGTGTGTGTGTGTGTGTGTGTGTGTGTGTGTGTGTGTGTGTGTGTGTGTGTGTGTGTGTGTGTGTGTGTGTGTGTGTGTGTGTGTGCGTGCGTGCGTGCGTACGTGCGTGCGTGCGTGCGTGCGTGTTCTTGTGGGATTCTTTATCACAGTTGAGTGGTATGAAGGTTTTTGGCAATATACCGTAGATGAACAATGCATTCGGAAAGTATTCAGACACCTTGACTTTCCCCACATTTTGTTGCGTTACAGTCATACCTAAAATGGATTAAACAGTTGTTTCCCCTCATCACTCTGCACACAATACCCCATAATGACAAAGCAAAAACACATTTTTAGAATTTTTGCAAATGTATTAAAAATTTTAAAAATGACATAAGTATTCAGACCCTTTGCTATGAGACTCAAAATTGAGCTCCGGTGCATCCTGTTTCCATTGATCATCCTTGAGATGTTTCTACAACTTGATTAGTGTCCAGCTGTTGTAACTGGAAATTTGGAAAGGCACACACCTGTCTATATTAGGTCCCACAGTTGACCGTGCATGACAGAACAAAAACCAAGCCATGAGGTCAAAGGAATTGTCTGTAGAGCTCTGAAAAAGAATTGTGTCGAGGCACAGATCTGGGGTAGGATACCAAAAAAATTCTGCAGCAATGAAGGTTCCTAAGAACACAATGGCCTCCATCATTCTTAAATGGACGACGTTTGGAACCACCAAGACTCTTCCTAAAGCTGGCTGCCTGGCCAAACTGAACAATCAGGGGAGAAGGGCCTTGGTCAGGGAGGTGACCAAGAACTGATGGTCATTCTGACAGAGCCCCAGTGTTCCTCTGTGGAGATGGGAGAAACTTCCAGATGGACAACCATCTCTGCAGCACTCCACCAATCAGGCCGTTATGGTAGAGAGACCAGATGGAAGCCACTCCTCAGTAAAAGGCACCTGACAGCCCACTTGGAGTTTGCCAAAAGGCACCTAAAGGACTCTCGGACCATGAGAAAGAAGATTCTCTGGTCAGATGAAACCAAGATTGAACTCTTTGGCCTGAATGCCAAGCGTAATGTCTAGAGGAAACCTGTCACCATCCCTACAGCATTGTGGTGGCAGCATTTTTCAGTGGCAAGGAGACTAATCAGCATAGAGGGAAAGATGAACCGTGCAAAGTACAGAGAGATCCTTGTTGAAAACCTGCTCCAGAGTGCTCAGGACCTCAGACTGGGGCGAAAGTTCACCTTCCAACAGGACAATGACCCGAAGGACACAGCCAAGACTATGCAGAAGTGGCTTCGGTATAAGTCTCTGAATGTCCTTGAGTGGCCCAGCCAGAGCCCGGACTTGAATCCCGATCTAACATCTCTGGAGAGACCTGAAAAAGCTGTGCAGTAACGCTCCCCATCTAACCTGACAGAGCTTGAGAGGATCCGCAGAGAAGAATGGGAGAAACTCCCGAAACACAGGTGTGCCAAGCTTGTAGTGTCATCGCCAAGAAGACTCAAGGCTGTCATCGCTGCCAAAGGTGTTTCAACAAAGTACTGAGTGAAGAGTCCTTATTCTTTTCCATTTTTAATACATTTGCAAAAAGTTCAAAAACTTGTTTTTGTTTTGTCATTATTGAGTATTGTGTGCAGATTGAATGCGGAAAAAAATATTTAATCCATTTTAGGATAAGTCTGTAACATAACAAAATGGGGGAAAAGTCAAGGGGTCTGAGTACTTTCTGTATGCACTGTATGTGTTCCAGAGTGGAGAGACCCACAGTAGCAACTGTCATTGAGTACTGGCAGTGTCTGCTGTAGCAGGTGGGAAGGTGCAAGTTACCTGAAACAGATATATTCTCTCAATGTTCTAATCTCTCAATATTCATCTCAAAATGCTCCAAATTCATGCATGTAGCTGTTGAAGCATTGGGCTAAGCCCCCAATGTCTTCAAATCCTAGAAACGCCCCTGAGCAGTGAGTGGTACCTGAGTATCATCATTAGAGCCGTTCATTGAATCAATGTTGTTTCCACGTCATTTCAATGAATTTACATTGACCCAACTTGGAAAAGATGTTGAATGTACGTCTGTAACCAGTGGGTCACATCTTGGAGATAAAAAAAACAATTGCCTTCACTTTGCAACTTCCACTGCTAGAGAGATGTGCCACACACAAAAGTGCCAATATGTGTGTGTGTGCTTTGTAGTTATTTTGACAGATGTGATGAAGGCCGGCCAAAGGCCCTCTTTGCCTACACATCTACCCACACACCAACACAGTGACGCACTCGCACAGGATCTAACTGCTCATGGGCACAGTGACACACACACAGAGAGAGACACAGCATGCGCGCGCACACACAGGCGCAGTTCGCACGCAGAGACTCGTGTGTGCGCACACGCGCACACGCGCACACACACACACACACACACACACACACACACGCACACACACACACACACACACACACACACACACACACACACACACACACACACACACACACACACACACACACACACACACACACACACACACACACACACACACACACACACACTCTACAATATACCCACCCTTGCCATAAGTGAACACCATTCTCCTTACATTCATTATTGATAGGCCAAGAGCCTGCCAGATCCTCTGTCTTTTGTCCCAGAGAGAGAGAAAGGGCTCAGGGTTGAAACCCTCGCTTATTTGAGAGCCTATTCTTCTCACATTTGAAATATGCATTCTGCCTTCATGCAGAAAATAAGGCTGCGTCTCCATGAATGGCAGCCATGAATAAGTGCTCATGTGCTTTTTCCCCTCCCCACACTGATTAGAAAAGAAGAATGCTAGAGCGGCCTTCATACCTTCCAAGGTGCCAGCAAAACACTGTAGAGATAGTTCTCCGCTGACCCACCTCCGACATACCCACACCCACACATTACCCATTACCCTAACCTTAACCTTAACCCCAATACCGAACCTTAACCCTAAAACAAACACCTACAATATAACTGACCCTAACGACTCTGAATTTAAGTCTACCCTAACTCCTAACCCTAAACCCCTTAGAAATAGCATTTGACCTTGTGGAGACTAACAAAATATCCTCATTTGGTCACATTTTTCCTTGTTTAATATTCTTGTGGGGTTCCCCACGAGTAAAAAAAAATTGCACAGACACCGAGACACATACATACACTGCTAGGGATGAAATATTCAGAATTAGAGTGATAATTGAAAATGGGGGCCAGAATAGCAGTAAAAAGCTGGGTCAAAAATTCCTCTGAATTTACAGTCGACACCCGGGGAAAACAATGCAACAACGAGCCCTAAACATGAAAATTCAACTTACGGAAGAAAGCAGAGTAGAGAAAGAGAAAAAAAGAAAATAAATGTCACTTGATTGGTGGCAAAAGATAACAAGAAGTGTCTGCAGGGTGCCTACCCAAACTCTTGGTGTCTCAAAGTGGTGTGAATGGACCCCATCTGGTTCGCTCGCACGTCCCCGCTCAAGATGGTGCCACTCTCAGGCGAAAAAGCATATAATAGGACGTCCGCTATAGGAGAGACACACAATCTCCTCATGCCCAGAGTCCCGGGTGGTTTCCTCTGAACAGTATGGGTCTGCCTCCCAAATGGCACCCTATTTCACTATTCAGTACACTACTTTTGCCCAGAGCCCTATGGGTGCTATTTGGAATAGGGTGCCATTTGGGACACAGACTGGGAGAGATCCCCAAAGAGCGGTGCCCGCCGTCTCTCTGCCGTCTCCCAGGCTGCATAGAGAGGACACTTTAACTAGTCCAATTTAACATGAGAAAACGTGGGCCAAGGCAAGCGCTCGCTGGGATGAAGGGAGATAGAGGAGTACAGTCCATCTGTAGCTCTAGTGGTTCTTGCGGGGGTGGATGGCCACCAGAGGAACAATGTTAGAAGGTTTTACATGTAGGGCCCTTTGTCTACCTCACACAGGAATACATAACACATACTGCAGAAACTACCAGCCATAGATGACTTGGTCAGAAATAATTAGCCTGATTAGAAGATGTAAACACAGTAGCCTAGAGAGATGGCATGCTGTGAGTCCCAAGTCTGTCCCAAATTAGTCGGTTGGTGACTTTATCCTTCTTTCCCTGTCATATTTACAAGATGAGATCAGAATGAATGTAACGGTAGCGGTATGGAACATATGTGTTGGTGCCCTTAAAGTGAAAATTACATAAGATGACATGTGGAATTGTTTTAAGAGGCTCATACTATGGATCATTTAGCTATTTGATTTTGAATTTTAGGACCCCTTTAGGTATAAAAAAAATACATCAATTTTTTTATTTTTTTTATTAAATATTGATTTCGGCCTTTAGAGCCCATAGAAACGCATTGAATTAAACATTCATAAACGGCTTAAAGGACAGTGAAAAAATAAATCATAAGAAAAAAGGTTTAAATGTGTCTGTCCTAAATCTAGGAGATATTTTTTTTAAACAGGAAATATTTTCACCAATCTACCATCATACTTTTAAAAAATCAGGTACTGGTTACCTTCAGACAAGTCCCGTGACACCTGTGGGGGTCGTAGAGCAAAACGGAAAACACCACTGTGTTTGTGAGATTCTCCCCTGTTCTCTCTAGTTTATAGGTCGAACCATTCAGACGCTTTTCATGAGAGGACCGATTTTCGGGATGTCTCATGGTCTGACAAACACAACTCTAGCTCTGGCACCTTTCACCACAGATGCAGAAGTGCAGCTGGCGGATGCGGTGGATTGAGAAACATCCAATACAAAAATAAAACAGATCTCTAGTTTAAACTGACAGATTTTGATGGGGATTTTAGGGTTATGTAACTTGCCTCAATGGACTCCTGGGGTTAACTCACATTTTCACATGTGGATAAGCAGTTTTCACATGTTGAACATTAATTTCACATGTGAAATCATATTTTCACATATATTAAATGTAGAGTTCACCTGTTAACACTACCTTTTCACTTGAGGAGAATTGTAGTTCACGTGAAATTTGTGGTATCACGTGTTACATTTTTTTTTATTCACATGTGAAAATGACATGTGAATTTGCCATTTCTCATATAAAAAAAACTTCACATGTGGAATTGCAAGTTCACATGTGAAAAGCAATCACTTGAAAATCAATCACATTTGAAAATCAAATGTACAGTTCAAAATCTAACTTGAGACGTTTCATATGTGTTTTGTAAGGGTGTTCCTGGGCATGAGTGTGCTTTTGTGTGTATGTGTGCCCACACTTATGTACGTACCTGTGCGAGCGTGTGTGTGTGTGTGTGTGTGTGTGTTAGAGATTTTTGACAGAGCCTCCAGGCTAATCATGCTTCATTGTTTTTGATGGCGGTGAACAAAGCCCCTTTGATTGCTGTGATTATGAAAACGAGAGAAAACTGATCCAGACCTGGGCTATAGTTATTTCACTGTTGGTGTTAGTCCACCCCCATCCAGACGTACAAGAGACATCTGTGAACAATACAGAATACAGCAGGCATGCTTTGTCTTGACTAAAGTAAGTCAAATAAGTTGTCTTGACTGGAACAGAGGTAACACACATAGTTGGTCTGTTTGTAATACACATGGTTGCTCCAAGCTGGAGGCGTCATTACGATTTCAAACGAATCTGAAGTATTATGTATAATAGGACCTCTCAGAGCTTGGAGAGAGTGTGGAAGAGAGGGAGAAAGAGTGAGAGAAATACACAGACAGACTGACAGACAGACAGGCTGAAGACGACTTTCTCTTCTCTCAGTACAATTAAATTGCTCACCAGAAGGAGTTTGAAAGCTGTGTGATTATACCTTCTATATAAAACCATCCCGAGCACACACACCTCTCTCTTTGTCTCTGTCTCTCTCCCTAAATGCAGTCAAGACAGATACAAAGGGTCACTGTGTACTGTACAGCTATATATGCTCTGAGACTCTGTCTGTTTGGCTGATCTGATCTGGCTCTAGGTATGTAATACTGGGCCCACACACACTCACACACAGATACACACAGACACACACGCAAACACACACACAGACTGGCCCTGGCACCGTGTTCACAGTGAGGTGTTAACCAAGTGAGAACCACAGTAGCTGATTGGACGGCTGGCTCGCCTCCACGTCCTCCCACCCACCCCTCACTTCCTCATCTGATGTGTCAGAAACGCAAACACTGGCCAGGCAGGGTCACCAGGGAGCACAGATGTCGTGTGTGTGTGTGTGTGTGTGTGTGTGTGTGTGTGTGTGTGTGTGTGTGTGTGTGTGTGTGTGTGTGTGTGTGTGTGTGTGTGTGTGTGTGTGTGTGTGTGTGTGTGTGTGTGTGTGTGTGTGTGTGTGTGTGTGTGTGTGTGTAGGGGAGTGTGCGCAGGGGAGTGTGCGCAGGGGAGTGTGCGCAGGGGAGTGTGCGTGTGCGTGTGATAGAGAGAGAGTGAGAGTGAGAGTGAGAGTGAGAGAGAGAGAGAGAGAGAGAGAGAGAGAGAGAGAGAGAGAGAGAGAGAGAGAGAGAGAGAGAGAGAGAGAGAGAGAGAGAACCCAGCAAACTAAATTTGGTTCTGTGAAAGTTCCCAGAACATTCTTCAGGTCACGGCAAATGTTCTCATAACATGAAAGCTGTCCGGTCCTGCTGATAATCATAGACTATTTATATTAAACACAAAACATTAATCGATTCTTTAAAGGTTTCATTAGGTTCTGGGAACAGTCTGGTGAGAACACTGTGTGGACATCACAAAATATATCTTCCCAAAACACAAAATCTGTCCAGTTGTGTGGAGGATTTTACAATGTTTCTTTTAGTGTGCAAAAAACTTTCACCTGATGTTACACAAACATTCCCAGAACACATGTAGTGTGTTCTTTAAAGTTTCCAGGATGTTTATTTAGATTGTGGGACATTGTGGGGATATGACAAGTTCTAGAAATATGCTCAGTTGTGATTCCTAGAATGTTTAAGTTAAATTGCACAGGACATTACTATAATGTTATAGGAATATTACCTGGTATATGTTTTTAAAGGTTCCAGGAACATTTAATTAATCTATGGGAGTTGTCTGGGATGTTGCAAGAATTTTCTTGTGATATTTGCACAGAACATTCCCACAGTGCTGCACAATGATTCACAATTTCCAAATAAGACGTTTTTATGATGTTCATAGCATATTGGTTTCATTTAACACAATATTCCATTGACGTTCACGCAGATACATTTTACCTTGCCTTGGAGGTCCTCAGAACTTTTCAAGAAAGTTTAGAACATGTTCAATTCAAGTTTTACCTAAGTAGCCATGTTAATCACAAAGTCTCTACCTCAATAGCATTTTTCTCCAGCTTCTTACAGAAAACCAAAGGAGTAATACCTAAATGGCTTTTCATAGCCCCCTACACATACAAACCCTCCGCGGCACATTCTGTCTTTGATGCTGATACAGCACAGCGGAGATACAGATTTTGCACCAATCATCACTCAATCATTTGACATTTGTTTTACCATAAAACTCAAACTGAGGTGGTGCATGTCTCAACTGAGGGGGCTAAAGCCCTCTTATGCCCCTCGTGGAGCCTGGCAGCGCTCTGTTTGTTTCTGAATTTCACTTGCTGTCCAGCTCCGGGGAAGTAGAGTCATTCGAGTAGGCGGGATTATCGTATAGACACACCTTGCCCAGAAGGCCAGCCCAAGACTGCTCAGGGTCCCTGACCCCCTTGTTTTCGTTCAAAGTGAAAACACTACACAAGAAGTGTGGCGGCATTGGGTCAGCTTTTGGATTCCTGCTTTTGTGTTGATTTTTTTTTAAAATTGTTATCAAAACATTTTTAAAAATGTTTTTGGGATGTTATCATCCTAATGTTAGATAAATCCCAAACTAGAACTTACTGGGAATCTCAGCTAATGTTCTGGGAATGTTCCCAGTTTGATGGGTAGTGATCATGCTGTTAATTTGTCATGGTATGTGTGTGTGTGTGTGTGTGTGTGTGTGTGTGTGTGTGTGTGTGTGTGTGTGTGTGTGTGTGTGTGTGTGTGTGTGTGTGTGTGTGTGTGTGTGTGTGTGTGTGTGTGTGTGTGTGTGTGTGTGTGTGTGTGTGTGTGTGTGTTGTTGTGAGCCAGAGACAGAAGTTAGTTCCTAGAGGACACAGACTCTTTTTAACTCCCTCCCCAGTGCTTCTCTGCTCAGTACTGGTGGCCTCCACCTTTGTTACTGGACACCACTTCACTCCACACCAAGGGCACCGTGGCAATGGGATCCGTGCCCTGCCCACTCTTCCTCGCACGCACGCATGCACGCAGAAGCCCAGATGTTTATTTTGGGGGCACTGATCTGATCGATGTGGGTGTTTCCCAAATGGCACCCTATTCTCTACATAGTACACTACCTTTGACCAGGGCCATACACTATATAGGGTGCCATTTGGGACACAGTCAGAGAGAACGGGAGGGAGGGCCATATGCCATTACAGGTGAGACCAGTGCTGCCATTATAGCTTTTCCTCAAAGTACCAATGTCTGGGACCTGCATACTCAGCATATTTGTCTCTGTCTGCTTAAATTGAGAAAGAGGGGAATTGAGAAGATGATAATGATTGTTGAATTATTGTGGTTTCTTGCTTTAAATCTGTGATTTTGAGAAACAAAATGTATCAGTTGTTCTCATCAGCAGTCAATTGGAAAAAGAAAGGAAGGGAATATTCAGCTGGCAGATCCAAAGGCATAGGGATCGAAATCAGGTTTAAGATTAGAAGTGGAGTTATCAGGAACCATTCAAAATCTGCTGGCTGTATATACACTCACTAAACACATATGAACTACACTGAACAAAAATATAAACTGAACATACAACCATTTCAAAGATTTTGCTGAGTTACAGTTCACATGAGTAAATCAGTCAATTGAACTAAATTCATTAGGCCCTAATCTATGTATTTTACATGACTGAGCAGGGGCACAGCCATGGGTGGGCCTGGGATAGAATAGGCCCGCCCACTTGGGAGACAGTCCGACCCGATGGGGAGCAAAGTCCCAGCCAATCAGAATGAGTTTTTCCCCACTAAAGGGCTTTAATACACACAGAAAAACGAATCCGCATTATCTTGACAAAGGATAAAATGCTCACTAGCAGGGATGTAAACAAATGTGTGCACAGAATTTCAGAGAAATAAGATCATTGTGCATATGGAATATTTATGGGTCTTTTATTTCAGCTCATGAAACATTTGACCAACACTTTACATGTGGCATTTACATTTTTGTTCAGTGTATAAAAATTGTTATCATATTTTAACAGAAAAACTCAGCTGTTGCTACCATCCATAGCTTTGTATGGAAAATACAATCCTTTGTTTATGAATATATCACTAAATTGGGGGGGGGGAACCCCAACTAATCAACTTCTCTCTTGCATCTAAGTGTCAAGTGAGTAATCATTGTAAAGTCAGTTCTCCAAGTGTCTGAGCATCCCTCTCAATCCTTCACTCCTTCCTTCCCTTACCATGCCAAAACTCAGCACAGAGAAACAGCAAAATCCCAGTCCCCTTCCCCTTATCGTCCCTCCTCCCCTCGGGAGCAGCCAAACAAACCCAGTCCCTTTCAAACATCCCTGTGTCCTTTCAAGTTAGACGAGGAATAATAATGGTAATGATGGGTGACGTGGGAGTGGGTAGTTAGCACCGTTAAGGCAAATAATGGCTCTTAATGCCAGCACTAATGGGCAAAAAATAGATTCCCTTTTTCCCCGAGATGAGGAGCGTTTAAGAGCACTCATTCAGACACTCGCAAGGAGTCCAGGAAATCAGGCTGACTGGCTCTGTGGCTGGCGCTAATGGCCGAGCCAACCGTCGCTCGCCGCCGTCTTCTTCTGAACATTCGGAGAAATCTCTTGTCAGCTTTGCCATCCGCTCACGGTAGGGTTGTCTCCCTCTCAATTGGTGAAGCGCTTGTGCAGGTTAACGAGGTTCATTAAGCGCTTTAAGGATAGTGAGGTGCATTAAGTATAATTGCCACATTTTGCAGCTAATGTTGGTGAAATAGACATCAGGAAGGGCAAGTGGAGGTTTTTAGGGCTTTATATTGACATGAAGATCAATATGGTTTCTGATGGTTGGCTTATCCGCCTCCCTCCCTAACTCAAAGTTGCTGTATTAACCGTCAAGAACTGGCTTTGCCACATCCGTTGAGATGGTTTAATAATGTGAAGATGCACAATACTTAGTGATATTCATGAGTCCCTCCAAACTGCAAAGCCAAACTGTAACACTTCCGTATTCCTATTCTTCATTTTCTATATTTTAATTATATTTTATACATTTTTATTCCATGTTAGTGCTATTACAAACACTTGAACACATCCCCTGTCCTATCTACTGGTCTGAACAGAAAAGGATTGGCTATAGGACAGTTCAGATAAATGCCAGATGGGCTTGTCCATCTTTAGCTAATGTCTACATTTTTGCACAGGAGGATCATTATTTGGCTAATAATTTGAGCCTCAAGGCAAAAAATGGCACAGTGGTGGGGGTTAGATTAAAAAAATAAATAAATGGTGTTTTAAAAAATGCCTGGGCCAATATCTGGTCCCAGTCCGACCCTGGGTCTGATAGTCCTCATGTCCCAGCCCTCCTCCCTTTCCTGCCCTTGACTGGCTGGTCACGGAGGACATCTGGCAGCAGACGAGGTCATCTTTCAGAGGCTAGTGGCTGGAACCTGAACTTCTAACATTCTTTAGTAGCAGGAGACCCCCTAAGGGAGGCTAATATCAAAGAGGACTCTTTCTCTTCCACTTTTTTCCAGAAAGAGGTTTGCTCACTGCTCACTCCCTCCTCCTTCCTTGTACAGAGACAGAGACAGAGGTGTGGTGGCCAGGGGTGGCTGACCCGAGTGGTTTGTGTCATGTACAATGTCCGTGTGGGATTATAATTTTGTGACAAGAAATGTCATGTATTGAGTGTCAATCAATGCAACATAATTGAAAAGTGTCTCTTTCTCTCTCCCTTGTTCTCTACATCTTCCTCTCTCTCTCTCCTTCCTTCCATCCCTCCCCTTTCTCTCTTCATCTCTTTCTCTCTCACTCCCTCCCTCTTTTCCCCCACCCCCTTCTCTGAACTGAGTGGCTCTTGCAAGAAGTAGGACCGGTGTCAACTTTGCCAATGCAGAGTAAGTTTTACTTCAGCATGCTGATCATTGAGACCATTCAGTGGATTGTGTTCATTTGTTCTCTCATTGACCTCCGTCGACTAGTATATTACAAAGCATAAATACTTTTGCAGAAACAATGCCCACTGTTCCTCTCTAAGCTACAGTATTGCTCTCGGATGCATTCAAGGTCTCTTGGTGACAGTCATCTGGTGAGTCATCGATGATTCACACTCAACATGTGAATCAAGTTCATGTAGTGTTTAGAATAGTCTAAATTGTTATATGTCCTATTGTACCATTTCCTAAGACCATTGTGGCACTGTTGAAAATCGTCTCAACAGCAACTTGGTCAATCAATTGCCGGTTCAATGTGTCAAAGTCACACATACAAATCGTAAAACGTGTTTGCCTGGTAACATTGGTGGACTCATATGACCTATAGTACCTTCATAAAGTATTCATAACCCTTGACTTATTCCACATTTTGTTGTGTTACAGCTTAAATTCTGAATGGATTAAATAGACTTTTCCTCGCCCATCTACACACAATAACCCATGAGGACAAATTGAAAAAGTGTTTTGCCAAATGTATTGAAAATGAAATACCAAAATATCTCACAATCACATCCCCGAGTCAATACTTTGGCAAAGATTACAGCTCTTAGTATTTCTGGGTAAGTCTCTAAGACCTTTCCACAACTGGATTCTGCAACATTTGCCCATTATTCTTTTCAAAATTCTTCAAGCTATTTCAAACTGGTTGTTGATCATTGCTAGCCTCTTGAAACTAGGGGGCACTATTTTTATTTTTGGAAAATTGCTAGACAACCATTTCCAGGTATTGGCATACATTTTCAAGTAGATTTCATTCAAAACTGTAACTCGGCCACTCAGGAACATTCACTATCTTGGTAAGCAACTCTAGCGTAGATTTGGCATTGTGTTTTAGATTATTGTCCTGCTGAAAGGACAATTCATTTCTCAGTGTCTAGGGGAAAGCAGACTGAACCAGGTTTTCCTCTAGGATTTTGTCTGTGCTGAGACCCATTCTGTAAATGTTTTATCCTGAAAAACTCCCCAGTCCGTAACAATAACAAGAATACCTATGACAACATGATGCAGCCAACCCTATGCTTGAAAATATGGAGAGGGGTACTCAGTAATGTGTTGTATTGGATTTGCCCCAAACATAACATTTTGTATTCAGGATGAAAAGTGAATTGTTTTGTCACATTTTTGCAGTATTTTTTTAGTGCCTTGTTTAATTTTTAAAACATATTCAACCACAATAAACAATGTTATTGCACACAGTTTGAGTCCATGCAACTTAATTATGTGACTTGGTCAGCACATTTTTACTCCTGAACCTATTTATGTTTGCCATAATAAAGGGGTTGAATACTATTTTCATTTTTAATTCATTTGCAAAATGTTTGGAAAAACATCATTTCAGTTTGACGTTGTGGGGTATTGTGTGTAGGCTAGTGACAAAACATCTCAATTGAATCCATTTTAAATTCAGGCTGTAGCAAAACAAACTATGGGAAAAGCAAAGGGGGGTGAATACTTTCTGAAGGTACCCACTTTCCTATCAACCTATCTGTGCTCCCATCCATCTGCCTTGTCTTATTGTCAATCTGAAGACCAGGAAATGGAGGCACCACTCCAAATAAATGCATGACATTGCGCTGACATGAAAAGACACAGAAGTGGTGACCAGGGAAAAAGGTCACGAATTGTCGGGTGAAGCTGTACTCATGAGTTTCCTTTTCGGAGTGCTTTCAACCGGCAGCACAAGACCTCTCTACTCAAGATGATGGCTCTACTATCTTTACTGATGTAAGGCTACTTTTGTATAAGAAATCACGAGTTGAGATACACACGTTTTTCCCATCAAAAACAGTTTCCCCTTGGCGACCTCTTCTTACTCTAACTATTTGTGTAAAGAGTGCATAGTTCATTACATTGAGTGTATCCTGTTCTTGAAGGATGTTCAACTATTGTCCCTGAAGGGCTAATGCCATGTCCACGACCACAAGTCTCTTGTCGATGCATTTAAAAAACAATTTCATACAGATTTATTTTTAAATGTATGACATTGAGATCACAATGGCAATTGTTTGTGTGGAGCAATTAGCATGACTCACCTACCCTCTAAAGTTCTTAACAATTCCAGCCTTGAAATCCAAGTTCTCCTTCAATTCTCCTGAAATTCAGCCAAAAGGACAAGCAACAACAAACTAATGGTTTGCTGAACTTTTGAACTATCCATTAGGGTGGCAGGGTAGCCTAGTGGTTAGAGCGTTGGACTAGTAACCGGAAGGTTGCAAGTCCAAACCCCCGAGCTGGCAAGGTACAAATCTGTCATTCTGCCCCTGAACAGGCAGTTAACCCACTGTTCCTAGGCCGTCATTGAAAATAAGAATTTGTTCTTAACTGACTTGCCTAGTAAAATAAAGGTAAAATAAATCAAATAAAAGGGCACAAACACATGAATAAGTATGTGGTTAAGGTACAGTGTTGTTCCCTGGGGTGCAAAAAAGTCAAAGCTACACTTCATAGGTACACATACAAACTCATGTGGTACAGTTCGGTATCTTCGAGGTATAATGGGACATTTTCCCACCCAATATTTTCAATATAAGATAGGATCATTACTGCACTTTGATAGGTGGGGGCGTTTGATGGTTACGCAATGTAAGTTGAGCACCTCATTTGACGCTGCCTGTTCTGCAACCTTATTAAGAGCATGTGTCACTAACTACAGTAGCTGCACTGTAATGATGTTATTGTGGATTCTCCAGTCATTTAACGGTAATGTTGCTTGAAGTTTCAGTGAATTTGTATTTCCTTAACTGGAAACATTTGTAAGTAAGTTATTGTCAAATTCACAACTTATAACCAATTGGTTGCCATTAGCAATACATGCCAGTAAACTACTGTGCCTTCGCTGACCCTTCTGTTGACAACATTACTTGCTGTTGGCAGCATACTGTAGAAGTGGCGTTTTATCAGAATACTGCAGGTGTGGCTTATTGGAGGTGTGGCTTTGCACGACCTCTTTCTTGTCTCCCATGAGATGGAGAGTCATCACAGTTAATGTGATCTGTTGTATTCTGATTATAAACACTAATATAGAATACTGTTAGATATCTAGCCTTGTCAAAGATTGACATAAGTGTTTCTGATACTAAAAAAGCTATACAGTATTTAATGTTTCATTAATCACTATTATTGTAATACTTAGTTTGCTGCTACACTGTCAGGCCAGTGAGTGTCACAGATTAGCAACAGTAAATTACTGCGAAAATTACAATAACTGGCTTCCTAAGTGGTGCAGAGGTCTAAACCACTGCATTGCAGTGCTAAGGCGCCACTAGACCATGAGTTTCATTTCCAGGCGATCACAGATGGCTTCCGTGTTAAGCGAGCAGTGTGTTAAGAAGCAGCACGGTTTGGCGGTCTGTCTTTCGGAGGACATGTCTCGACCTTCGTCTCTCTCAAGTCTGTTGGGGAGTTGCGGAGATGAGACAAGATCATAACTACCAATTGGATATATAGGGAGAAAAATGGGGTAAAACTGTAATATATACTGTTCCAGTCAACAGTTTGGACACACCTACGCATTACAGGGTTTTATTTGGACTATTTTCTACATTGTAGAATAATAGTGAAGACATCCATACTATGAAATAACACATATGGAATCATGTAGTAACCACCAAAGTGTTAAACAAATCTAAATATATTTTATATTTGAGATTCTTCAAGTAGCCACCTTTTTCCTTGACATTTTTGCAAATTTTGTGCACAAATTTCTTTACATCCCTGTTAGCGAGCATTTTTCCTTTGCCAGGATAATCCATCCACCTGACAGGTGTGGCATATCAAGAAGCTGATTAATCAGCATGATATTTGCAGAGGTGCACATTGTTCTCGGGACACTAAAAGGCCACTTTAAAATGTGCAGTTTTTTCACACAACACAATGTCACAGATGTCTCAAGTTTTGAGGGAGCATGCAATTGGCATGCTGACTGCAGGAATGTCCACCAGAGCTGTTGAAAGATAAATTCATGTTCATTTATTTTTAAATTCACATCCACAGACCATGTGTAACCACGCCAGCCATCCACATCCAGCTTCTTCGCTTGCAAGGTCATCTGAGACCAGTCACCCAGACAGTTGATGAAACTGAGGAGTATTTCTGTTCGTAATAAATCCCTTTTGTTAGGGAAACAGTAGACCCACCAATGGCTGTGCCCCTGCCCAAGTCATGTCAAATCCATAGATTAATTCATTCATTTCAATTGACTGATTTTCTTATATGAACTGTAACTCAGTTTTTGAAATTGTTACATGTTGCATTTATATTTATATTTTTGTTCAGTACAGATTATCTGCATATGTACCTTAAAAGGTACCGACTAGAACCTTATGACCAGAACTATGTACCTCTGAAGGTACCTTTAACCAACGTACCATAATCTTATTTTTGAGAGTGTATATGTTCTTGATAACAAATGTTTCTGGTGGCGCTGCTGAGACATGAATGCATTCCAGACCAAAAGGTTGCACGTTTAAATCCTGAGAGCGTTAGTGTCAAGTCTCCCTGAGCACTGATACTTTTGTTGTTGGTCACACAATTATTGACTTGATTCTGGGTAACTTTTAGCAGGGCAGAAATGTATTCTTGCCAATGAATCTATGGCCAATCTGTGGCCACAGACCTGGTAAGAAATTCAGATTGCTGACATCCCCCTCACATTTGAAGTCATGTTTTTGGAACACGTCACATGTGACATATCACATGTAAAAAAAAATGTGGTTTTGGAAAACTTCAAATGTAAAATGTCATGTGAAAATGTGTTTTTTCACATGTTGAAACGTGTTCACTTGAAATTTATGTGGTGAGGATCATGTTAGGATGTTTGGACATTTTTTATACCAGTCGTCAGGACTTCACGTGATGGTTTCAAGTCATCCCAAACCATTATAAAGTAATAAAATGTGGTTTTAAAGTTAGTTGTATGCTGAAATACAACCCCACCTAGGATTTGAACTCACAAACTCTGGATATGATTTTCTCTCATCTTTTTGCTGCACCACATAGTCTGTAGCATCCCGAAACACATTCATTACCTACAATACATCGCTGCACTTAACTAAAATATTAGTGCAGATGGCGCTCTTTCGCTATCAGTTAATCTGACTATTCTCTCATCATTGATTTCAGTAACTTATTTAAAAAATGTTAGAGTTTTCTGTATAGTTGAATTTTGTTGGTGGGGCATATTATTCTGTTTTAATGTTACTGCTGAATCACAATGATAAATAGAATAGTTTTTCTTGAGTTTATTGTTAACAAATCTGAGTCACTTTGAACTCCAAAGTATAAGAATACAGGTGAAATCAGTTTTTACTACAGGCATGGTGGCGTAAACCAAGAGGTTTTGAGTTCAAATCCCAGGGGAGGACATAATGATAATTACTGTATAAAGGAACATAATCATGTATGTGAAAGATAAAAAAATCTCAAAAATGTCCGAAACAGTGTTTGTAAATTTATGGTGAGGTCTGGCTAAATTTCTCTAGGAAGAGGATGTCTTTAAACTGTAGTTTTAATTCTAACAGCTCTTAATTAACTTCAACCCATAGTGAAGACTCAGGTGCAGGTGTAATGAATGGATAAGTTCAGCCTTGCCTCAGAGCAATACGAAACATACTTTACGTATTTCTGAGCACCTCCAAGATGTATGAGATCTACTAATGGTCTAGTTACGTGGGACAGAAACGAAAGTAGGGAGGTTGGTTGGCAAGAATGGGTGGGTGTAATCTACGACAGTCTAGCAATCGAAAGGTTGCATGTTAGAGTGGTATCGGGGACAACTGTAGGATTTTAGCTAACCTTTATTCTAAACTTTCACCTAACAATTCCCCTAACCTGCTACGTAAATTCACCTAACCTTTATCGTTACTTCCCCTAACAGCCAATGTACATTTTAAAATAAAATAAAATCTAATTGTATTAGTCACATGTGCCGAATACAGGTGGACCTTACAGTGAAATGCTTACTTACGAGCCCCTAACCAACAATGTAGTTAAAACATATTTTTATAATAATTTTGAATAAATGAAAAATAAAAAATAATTTAAAAAATATAAATCAGAATAAGAAATAAAAGTGACAAGTAATTAAAGAGTAGCAGTAAAATAACAGTACCGAGACTATATACAAGGGGGTACTGGTACAGAGTCAATGTGGGGGGCACCGGTTAGTCAAGGTAATTGAGGTAATATGTACATGTAGGTTATGAAAGTGAGTTATTAAAAGGACTATGCATAGATGATAATGACAGAGAGTAGCAGCGGTGTAAAAGAGGGGGGTGGGAAGGGGCAATATAAATAGTCCTCCAGGCTGTGTAAGGGCTATTTGACCAAAAAGGAGAGTGATGGTGTGCTGCATCAGATGACCTGGCCTCCACAATCACCAGACCTACACCCAATTGAGATAGTTTGGGATGAGTTGGACCGCAGAGGGATGGAAAAGCAGCCAACAAGTGCTCAGCATATGTGGGAAATCCTTTAAGACTCTTGGAAAAGCCTTCTAGGTGAAACTGGTTGAGAGAATTCCAAGGATGTACAAAGCTGCCATCAAGGCAAAGGGTGGCTACTTTGAAGAATTTTAAATATAACATATATGTTTATTTGTTTAACTCTGTTTTGGTTACTACATGATTCCATATGTGTCATTTCATAGTTTTGAAGTCTTATTCTACAATGTAGAAAATAATAAAAATAATAAAAAAATCCTTGAATGAGTAGGTGTGTCCAAACTTTTGACTGGTACTGTACATGTAGGTAGATGTAAAGTGACTATGCATGTATAATAAACAGATTGTAGCAGAAGCCTAAAAATGGGAGTGGGGGGGCCAATGCAAATAGTTCAGAAAGCCATTTGATTAGATGTTTAGGATTCTTATGGCTTGGGGGTAGAAGCTGTTTTGAAGCCTATTGGACCTAGACTTGGTGCTCTGATACCACTTGCCATCCAGTAGCAGAGGGAACAGTCTTTGACTATGGTAATTTGTAGGGCATTCCTCTTTTAGGGCCTTTCTGACACCGCCTGGTATAGAGGTCCTGGATGGCAGAAAGCTTTGTCCCAGTGATGTACTGGGCCGTACTAACTATCCTCTGTCGTGCCTTACGGTCGGAGGCCGAGCAGTTGCCATACCAGGCAGTGATGCAACTAGTCAGGACGCTGTTGACGGTACAGCTGTAGAAGCTTTGAGGATCTGAGGACCCATGCCAAATTTTTTCAGTCTCCTGAGGTTTTGTTGTGGCCTCTTCACAACTGTCTTGGTGTGCTTGGACCATGTTAGTTTGTTGGTGATGTGGACACCAAGGAACTTGAAGCTCTCAACCTGCTCTACTCCAGCCCTGTCGATGAGAATGGGGGCGTGCTCTGTCCTCTTTTTCCCTTCAACATAATTCTCCTTTTTTGTTAAGGCGCAAAAAAACCTACTGGGCAGAGACATCAGTTCAACGTCTAGTTTTGATTTAGATTTGGTTTCATTTGGTTGGGTGAAAAAAAACACGAAATGTTGGCCAAGTTTTGGTGATGTTTGTATCTCATAGCTCAGCACCTCAGCCCGCAGTGAATGGCAGTATGGCACAGTGCATACCCGGGCATGGGGCAGGCATGGCTGGCGCTGATGTACCCTTCAGCTACTGCTGTTCCTGCCACTCACCCTGGGGAGTCGACACGACTGCAGGCCTGTCTCCACCCCCCCCCCCACACACACCCTCCGTCCGTCCCACCCTCTCAACACCTCTCTACACACCAGGCCCGTCTTTCTCCTGCCTGCCCGCCTGCTGTCTCTTCCTTTCTCTATCTATCCCTCTCTCCCTCCTTCCTGCCCTCTAGAAACGACACCAGGCCCTCCGTATTCTGCCTGCCGACTAGGCCACCGCTACTGCTGTGTAAATAACGAATCTGTCACATCAACGGGGGACACTCCCACATGCACGCACGCACGCACGCACACACACACAAACTCCTACTCTGCAAGTGCAGGGTGGCATGTCCTTTAAAACATCCACTCACTAACCTCAAATACTATTTTTTCTTGTACAGCCCACCTTTCCTTCAACCGTCCTAGGCACCGAAAACAGGAATACATTTGTGTCTGGCCTCTGGTTTTGATGTCGTTTGAGTGGATTTGCCCGGCTCTTTCTGTTGTTGTTGTTGTTGCTTTACATCTTTGTTTTTTTTTTATGCTCTCAAAGAATTTAAGTGTAGTATATCATTTGTTTACAGTAAAATGCAGGATTGTCATTTTGGACTTTCATTTACCCCTTCTGTAAATGTCTGTAGGCTACATATCAAATAAATACTGTAGATTGTTATTTTTCTAAATGCATATAGGTGATGAGTTCAGATATTTTTTTTTACATAGAATTCAATCCCAATATCAAGCCAAGCCTAACTAGAGGATAGTACATTATCCTTACTGAGAGAAATTATGTATATTTTTTGTCAAAACAGAAAACAAGTAGTTTAACAGAACAAAATGTTCTATTTAAAGGTGAACATCTGCAGGTGGAAGTGCATTAGGTTATTTTCATATGAAATATTTGTGTGTTTTACAGGTATAGCCAGCGTCACTTCGTATGTACTCCTAATTTTTCTGTACACTGGCGAAGTCAAATGTTTCCTATCTACATGCAACCCACGTACAGAGAATTGGAGAGAGCAGGGTTGTTTGTCGACAAACTCAGTGTAAGCCCCCACTCTACAACAGAGAGACATGAGGAATAGGTCACCAGAAATCCCAGCATTAAACAGCGAGCTCAAAGACAACTCCTCTCACTTCTAAGCCGCAATCGCAACTTCACATCTATCTATTTCTCCAACCCGTCATCATTTACATTTTTTAAATCTGCATTTTTCATATAGATCCCGTCTTATTCTAATTTTAATATCAGTGTTATTTCCCATGACACCTTTTGTTTTATTATACATTATGAATTTCTTGGTCCCTCCCCCCTCCCCCTCCCCTCACTCTAATCCCTGTGCCCACACCACGCTTATGAGCTGAAATATTTTATCAGGTGGAAGCCGCAGTCAAACTTATCATTTTAATCTTATTTCAATAAAAAAAAGAATCTCTCTTCTTCTGGGTTTGACAGCAGCTAATGGTTTTTTTCGTTATCGTAAAGGAAACTTTGAGGACTGAGAGCAGACCATATATTTCTCTCCCTCGGCTGATTCCTAAATCATATGATAGGGAAGGAGCAGGTCATGTACGTCTGGAGGGAAGGACAATACATGCTGAGCATATGCATGCGTATGTATTTTCGTATTGAGGTGGCCTTTTTTTGAAAGGTTATTGATTTTATTTTTAAATATGGGATGTAATGGCTTATTAAACCTGAATTTTGCCACACAATATCTGTGGTGTTTATCATTTTACGGTTATAGTTATGTTTTTTCTATGTTTTTTTCATAAACATATGTTTACATGTCGTTTTTTTTATGTAAGTATATATATTCATTTTTGTTGTGGCGTACAGTACCTGTTTATTGAAAAGCACCTTATCCTTTATGTAAAACATGACTACAGTGTATTTTCCTATATGTCATCCAGTGTGTTCAGCCTATAGGGTGCTACACATAGAGACTGGGTAATGTAATGCTCGGTTATATTCCTACAGACGTGGGGTGGTATACATTGAGTGTTATCCTCTGTGATGTCTGTATCCATTGAATCCACATTAAAGCATGTCTACTTACCTAAAATCTAAGTAACAAATACAATTATCTAGACATAGAACACCAAAAATACTATGGATTCTATAGGCCACGACTATTACAGGAAGTATTTCTATCCTAAATTGGTTAACAAAACAAATCCTATATGGAATTCATGCTCATAATAACAACAGTTGTTCCCACAATATATATTTCATTCATCCTGAGGAGTCTATAGACACACCCGTGTAACATTGGCTATAGTAGTAATGGCCAAATTATTGTTTCAAATATATATTCAGGGTACTTAAATGGGTCCTATAATTAAATGATCCATGGTATGACATCTTAAAACAATTCCACATGTTAGTCTAGTGCCACCCCCCCACACACACACTTTTAGAGGTTTAACTCATTTGTGACAGGACATAGGAGATGAAAATACCATTGCTTTGTAGCAGTGAAATACAAGTGCTTTTTTGCATTGCCACATTGTTGTGATAATGCGGCATTGTAGTACTTGAATATATAACTATTGAGGTTATGTTGATGATGTGCTGCATCCCAGCCTATACATTCATTAGTCTGGCCTGGCCTGTTCACTTCATGAATGTAGTATTCATCTGCATGGACCTGAAGACATGTCCCCGGGTTGCGTCCCAAATGGCACCCTATTCCCTACATAGTGCACTACCTTTGACCAGAGCCCTATGGGCCCCTAAGGCCCTATGGGCCCTTGTCAAAAGTTGTGCACGATATAGGGAATAGGGTACCATTTGGGACTCAGACCCCTGTCATCACTGTCCCAGCCAGCCCATGCCCCCGCCCGCCATGCATTTAATGGCATGTGAATAATTTACATATCTATGATGGTGTCAATGCACATTATCATTGTCTCCTCTATGAGCCTAGCATTGTCTGCATAGTGACCCATTTTGATGAATAGTACAATGCCTTGACACACACTTTGTGCCGAAGTTAAAGTCTGATCAGTCAAAACACATTTCCAGACTGCACACAGACAATACAAAACAGTGTTTGGGGCCACACATCTTTATTGTCACTAGCTGCCTGGTGTATTTTAATTTTTGATCTCTATTTTCTTCCCATTTTCTCTCGGCGAAACAATGATATTTTTAAGAAGTGACAGAAAAAGAATTGCATTTTTAATTTAACTCTCAGCAGAGTACCTCTGAGTCCCTTAACCCGGCATCCGTCTCTTCGCATAACCCAAATGGAGACAGACACATGAGAGAAAGAAGTCCCCTCTCTTCTTCTTTTTTTATATGTGTTTTGTGTTTATTATTAGCTGACTCTGTGCTTCATCATCCTGTGAAAATTCATATCTGCCGAACATAAGGGAGAGAAACAGTGGGGAATCAATCTTTTGTGCTTGGGCAGATAAACACAAGACACAATCAGAGGAGAGAACAGAGAGAGCGAGGAGAGGAGAGAGAGAGGGCCTCATCCCAGCCAGTGATGGATAGCAGGAGTAAAAGTGTCAGGATGGGTATTATGTAAATTAAGGAGGCATCCGAGCATCGCCTTGATGATTATGGGAAGATGTGAATGATGTTTGTGGTCCCCAGGCACTCAACCAGCCTTGTTATTTCTCTTCCCTCCAACCACCCCTGGGGTGCATTCCGCCTGACCCCCCGGACGCTAGTCTCCCGGGAACACACTCCAAAAAATCGGAAAAGACATCTGTTTCATTTACTAAACAAATTATCTGCCAGGGATTTCACACCTAATAGGCAGCGGGAACAGAGTGGGGTGCAGAGCAGAGGGGTGGGGTGGGGTGGGGAGACCGAGACGAGGAGGAGAGGGGACGTGAAGGAGAAAGAGGAGATTCGGTTCGGGTGAGGCAAACATTTTCTTTGCTTTGTCCCCCTGGCCTTATCTCTTCTTTGTCACCTTCCTCCTCCTCCTCCTCTTCCTCAGCTGTTCCTAGGCATGGGAGCCTGGGAGGTGTTTGGCTGTGGCCTGGTGGAGATAGGGGCCTGACAGGGGGAGCAACCTTAACAGCAGGCCCAGTGAGTTCTCTGGGGGCATGTTTAAATCACACCGGTGTCTGGGAACTATGCACTGTGTCTGAGAGGGACAGGGTGATGTCTGGTTCAGCGAGGACATTACCATAAGTATCATTACTGTCGATTAACCAGGGGATCATCTTCAAATACGACTAGTAGTGCTGCTACCAACACAAGGCCAGTACTACTATCTCTACTTATAATGTTACTGTCAAAACTACACCAAGGACTGCCTCCAATACTGTCATTACTACTACTGTTACTAAAACGATATGTTATACAACATTGATAATTATGTTAATAACCATGGTTATTTTCATGATTTTATTGTCAATATTGCTAAGGGTAACGATAAAGATCATTGTAATGTATTCATTTGACAAGCAGTGATGTTTTATGATAATAAGAAAAGTTAAGCCTAAATTACCATTTTATCCTCAAATGACCAAAATCCACCAGAGGTCAAAGTCAACTTGTTTTCCTCTCTACTAGTTTTGTTAGATTTTGCTTCCATAAATCTTAACATTTTGTTTTCCAACAGACAGTTAGTTGGCGACACGACCCCAAAACTTCCCTTTGAAATGGATAGTGAATTTACTGCGTACATAATTTATGTACTGATTTCTAACATAATGCCATATAAATGCACTGTTGGCTAATAGAAACCAAATGTTCCTCTATCGCTGGGTGCTGCGATGCGGTCATGAACGACCCTCCTCAAATCAAATGTGTGTGCGTTTGTGTGTGTGCGTGTGCGCGTGAACACAACTGAAAATTATTTCTGGTCATCTTTTCAACTTCCCGTCCCTCTTTCCTCCATTGTTCAGCCCTGGAAGGCTTTTGCAGGGGTGTGAGTTGCTGCTACTGCTGCCGGCACTGAGGAATGTGTGTACAGGGTCCGAACTACTCCTGTATCCAGAGATTTATTGAAAGCCAAGTTTGAGCCAAGACATCTCCCAGAGGTAGTGGTGCAGGAGGTCAGAGCAGAGCGTCATCTTACTGGGGAGGGAGGGATGGAAAGAGAGAGAGAGAGAGAGAGAGAGAGAGAGAGAGAGAGAGAGAGAGAGAGAGAGAGAGAGAGAGAGAGAGAGAGAGAGAGAGAGAGAGAGAGAGAGAGTGAGAGAGAGAGAGTAAGAGAGAGAGAGAGAGAGAGAGAGAGAGAGAGAGAGAGAGAGAGAGAGAGAGAGAGAGAGAGAGAGAGAGAGAGAGAGAGAGAGAGAGAGAGAGAGAGAGAGAGAGAGAGAGTGAGAGGAAGTAGAAGTAGAGGGAGAAGAAGAGGGAGAGCTACAGGAAGACAAAGTAAGAAGAAACAGTAAGAGAGTGAATATTTTTTTTTGTGAATGTATTCTTCTAGCGATGGAGTCAATGAATAAGTCTACACAATAAAAAATGCTGCTTTAATAAAAAACAACCCAATTTGGGTTATTTAGTAACCCAGCGCTGGGTAAATATTGGATAGAACACACGCAGGCTTATTTTGACCCAACCAGTTGGGTTGCGTGAATAACCTAACATGTTGGGTTGTTTGGATTACCAAAACATGGGTACATTTAAATGGGAATTTCACCCTTCCTCTGCCACTGCATATGGTCATGACTATATTAACAACATTATGTTTTGTCATAAACATCAACATTATCCAAACCACAAGCTAGAACCAGCACATTTTCATTTCACTAGTCGAATGGGGACGTTTCGTCTTCCTGTGTACTCGTCTGCTCATAGTGAACCACAAAGTCCAGCATTCATAGCGAATGCTGGTACTTCCCTGCTAGATAGATGGGACGTGCCTACAAACTTGGTTGATGGTGGTGTTTTACTTTAAACGACCAACACACAGTAATCTCAGAACTTCTCTAGGCAATATATTTTTTGAACTGTTTGTTTTTCAGTAATGTTTGTCATCATGCCTGTGTGGTGTGGTATTTACAAACAAGTGCAGTAATTACTTATCTTTCACCGTTCTGCCTACCAGAGGTTAACTCCGATGCTTGCGGTGGTTTCAGTCATCCTGATGAGCCCTTGCCAGCTAGCTAGTTTATGCTGGCTAACTGACAACAACAGCAGCATGGAGCTCGTTAAAACTTGTAAAAGAAAGGGATGTTTATTTTGATGCGTGAGGGAGAAGTCACTGGGAGAAAATAACTGGTCATCACTACTAACCACAGCCGCAAAGTCATAATCCCCGCCTATTTCTGCAGTTTATCTTCTTAAAATCTGTAACCCTAACCTTAACCGCACTGCTAACCGTATACCTAACCCTAACGTTAAATCAAGACCAAAAAGCAATTTGTTGTTTTCATAAATCTTTACGATATAGCCTATTTTGCCTTTGTGGCTCTGCTATCTAGTGGAAACTGGGCGGCAGTTGCTTTTCACCGTACAGCTGTAGGTAGGCTATCACCAGTGCTTAATTCGATCTGGAACACTTTATCTGCCGGAACAGGATCCAGCACCTATTTGCCCGGATCCAGGACTTCTCACGCCATCATTTATTAATTGTTTCACTGTCCCACTGTAAACACTCTAATAAAAGTGATCAGAGTTAAATCAAGTTTTCTCCAGAAAAAAACATCAGGGTAAAGCGCGGGGATCGTTCTGTGTAATCATCCTACCCTGCCACACTGATTCCAGACCCGCTCTCTTATTTGTAGCCATAGAGGTTATAGTGGTGTACGGTGGGGTAAGTAACTGATATTAAGCGCAGGTCTTGTCTTGGTAGTGGTGGTCAACTCACGAAGAGGTCCCGACGTAATCACACCACATAGCTAGGCTAGTCGTCGCACTACTGAATATGAAACGTGGGCAAGCCAAATAAAACATTGATAAGTAAAGGGAAATCGACTTCGATGAAGTTTTTCAAGACCACAAATCCAGAGAAAGATGGTATTTCAAACCCGAAACGAGCCAGAAGACTCTCAGTGCTGGAGAAGAGGAGTCAGTGGCAAACTGCTCCTGACGGCGATGCTTTAGCAAGCAGCGCTGTTAATGCCGCCAGTTCAGCATCACCACCGGCACCTCCACTAGCTAGTAGGCTTACCAGCGAGTCAGACTCGGTGTTAAGAGTTAAATGGACTTGACATGGGGAGAGTCATTGTGGGAGGTTTTGAAAACTAAGGTAGGAACATATATTTCCTTTGCAAAAGTTTTCTGTACTGTGAAGTTAAAATGAATACGCTTCATATTTTCACATAGGCAGGAGGCCAATATGTTCTCATATGTGTTCTGTTGTAGCCTACATTGGTTTATTTTATTTGAAGTTATATTCCGATATTGTGATATTCGTTCTACTGCTCCATTGACGTCTTGAAAATTGAATGAAATTCGGATCTTGTCAGCCCCACAGTTGAGTATGTGTGCATATGCATATTGCAGGTGTCCTGCAGTGACGACCATAGATAGTAGGCTACTTGGCTGTTTACTGTGTTGCATCGTTGTGTTTGTCACTTTTTGTCCTTATGAGCCCAAGGATAACCTCTCCTCTCGCACTCAGTATATTTTCCGGGACATCCGAATTTACAAATGAAGTATCGGCTATCACATCTTATTACACAGTGTCCTTCACTCCCACTTGCCAGCGTAAGGAGAGGGCTGTAGCTAGTTAGAGTAGCCAGGACTCTAAAGTATGACCAATTTGGTCGGATATGTGACGAAATATTTTGTCGTGCTACCAGGAGTTTTCTTTTGGGAGCACTGTGCGACTAGGAAAATATCTCCTAGATAAAAAATAAAAAAACAGGCCTTCATGGTTGAACTGATGCAAAAAAAACACTACTAAAGGACACCAGTAAGAAGAAGAGACTTTCTTGGCCAAGAAACACGAGCAACGGACATTAGACCTGTGGAAATCTGTACGTTAGTCTGATGAGTCCAAATTTGAGATTGGTGAACCGGGTATCTCCGCATGTGTGATTCCCAACGTGAAGCATGGTTGAGGAGGTGTGATGGTGTGGGGGTGCTCTGTTGGTGACACTCTCTGTGATTTATTTAGAATTCAAGGCACACTTAACCAGCATGGCTACCACAGCATTCTGCAGCGATACGCCATCCCATCTGGTTTGCGCTTAGTGAGACTATCATTTGTGTTTCAACAGGACAATGACCCAACACACATCCAGGCTGTATAAGGGCTATTTGACCAAGATGGAGAGTGATGGAGTGCTGCCTCAGATGACCTGGCCTCTACAATCACCCGACCAATACCCAATTGAGATGGATTGAGATGAGTCAGACTGCAGAGTGATGGTAAGGCAGCCAACAAGTGCTCAACATATGTGGGAAATCATTTAAGACTATTGGAAAAGCCTTCCAGGTGAAGCTGGTTGAGAGAATGCCAAGAGTGAGTCTTCAAGGCAAAGGGTGGCTACTTTGAAGAATCTCAAATATAAAATATATTTTGATTTATTTAACACTTTTTTGGTTACTACATGATTCCATATGTGTTATTTAATAGTTTTGATGTCTTCACCATTATTCTACAATGTAGAAAATAGTACAAATAAAGAAAAACCCTTGAATGAGTTGGTGAGTCCAAACGTTTGACTGGTACTGAATATGTTTTAAATATTTACTTCAAGTGATGTGGTATGGTTAAACTATGATCTGGTATGGTTAACACATTTTCTTGTGGTTTTCAACTACATTTTAATTGTGAGCGAGTCACATCTATTCCTTCCAAATGGTTTTCGCCAATGCCAGTGTACAATTCAATGCCCTCTTTCTCTTGGTATTCATGTGCCATTTTCTTTCACGTGGTAAAGCTGTTTCTAGTGTTGTCAAACCTGGTATCTGTCTCTGTGACACCAGGCCTTCCTAGACACATCACATTATAAACCAGCCTTCCAATCCCCAGGTGAACCTATATCTCTCTCTCTTTCTCAGTGTCTCTCTTTCTCTCAGCCCTCCTCTCTCTCTCTCTCTCTCTCTTTTTCTCAGTGTCTCTCTCTCTTTCTCAGTGTCTCTCTTTCTCTCTCTCTCTCAGCCCTCCTCTCTCTCTCTCGTTCTCATTCTCTCTCTCTCTCTCTCTCTCTCTCTCAGCCCTCCTCTCTCTCTCTCTCTCTCTCTCTCTCTCTCTCTCTCTCTCTCTCTCTCTCTCTCTCTCTCTCTCTCTCTCTCTCTCTCTCTCTCTCTCTCTCTCTCTCTCTCTCTCTCTCTCTCTCTGTTGTTGCATATGCTCCCTTGTTTTGCTTATTTTCTTGTCCGATGCTGTCATTCCTATCCCAGAGACGTGGAGGGGAGTGGGGGGGCATATAGAGGCATAGAGATGGAGAGAAAGACAGAGAGACACAGAAAGAGGGATGGAAGGCACAGAGAGAGAGGGTGACGAGAGGGAGAGATGCTGAAAAAGAGAGAGGGAGAAGGAGAGAGAAGGAGAGGGAGAGAGAGAGGTGCTAGGAACGAGGAGAGAGTGAGGAAGAGATATAAAAAAAATAGTCTGGTCACATTCAGGACTCTAATACCCCTTTCTCCATAACCCAACTCTGCCCTTCTGTGTTAACATACTGTGAACCGAGCACAAGTGACAAAATCAATCCATCACAGTCGGCACAGAGAGGGACAGAGGAGCTAACAGAAATTGATGACATCCCTGCTCGAATTTTACACCGTTTCGGCCACGGCCGCGATTGAAACAGACAAAGATTTATTGTCCAGCCGGGCCCGCTGCTACCCTTGATTGCCTCCTTTTTTTCCAAGACGGGCCTTTTTTGCATATTTATTCCCAAGCTCATCAGGATCTCACAGACGCATTAGAGTGACAATCTTATTTCACCTATGGTGTGGCAGCAGATGCATGGGGGAATTTGCATCCCACGTCTCAGATGAGAGAAATGCCTCCCTGCCCTCCTCCTCGCTTTCTGTTTCTCTCGGTTTCTTTATGCCAGTGGTTTTGCTTTTATATTCATTGGGTGATTACAACGCCCAACTGAATTTAACTCCCTCTTCTAACTCGTTGTTTAGAGGTTTTATTTCTCTCATCGTGTTGTCTGGCTAGCTGTTTTAATACAGGGAATCATTCACACCCTTGTGTAAAGTTGAGATTGTTATGTATGTGGCTGGCATCTGAGAAGTGCTTCTGTTGTGATGATCGTTGGATGGCGTCCCAATCGTTTGCTCGCTCTTAGATGTGTTGTTTTGGCTTCGGCAAGACAGACCTTTCCCTGTGCATGGCCATTATGGCATTTGTAGGGGGGGGGGGTTTTTAGTGCTGCAATATTCGCTTCATAATTTTGTCTATTTATCTGTATGTGACTTTGTGTCTGTCTGGCTGTCTCTCCCTCCGGGCGCTGTGCCGACGGCCGTGGCGGCAGAGCAGAGTGAGTTCCCTTCAGTCATGCCTTGAAGGTTTTACGAGTTCTTATGGAAAATATAAATTTCATGAGGGCACTACAGTGCAGAAACAAATGCTTCTCATCACTAGCATCATGGTAAGGCCCTCAGCAGCAGCTACTGTCTGTGACAGGGAATTGATTAGAATCATTCAAATGTGATGAATAACTTTCATCATATACGTATATCACGCATCCGTCCGGTGAGAGAGTGTGCCGTTCGTTCGTTTGGGACTTGTGCCTCTGTGTTGAGTACCCATTAGGAAGGGGAAATGTGCAATGGAGAGGGCCTAGAGTCTCCTGTGAATTTCTACATATCCCAGACATGCATTACATTACAGAAAATGTCCCTATCACACATGTAAATGGTCGGCACTCTTCATAGCTACTGTCATTAGGATTGAAGGGGACCCTATTAGAGATGATTGTCCTTGCCTGTGACAGCCATACAGATGACATGTACTGAATATCTTTACATGTAGAGCAAATTAAATGGTTGCTAATATGAGGTTGTGACTAAGGACAGGGGAGGGGGTACAGCGTGACGAGTTTGGACCATTCTGATACACGATGATGGAGCGCATCTACGGGTGACACTCGTTTTTGGAGCAAATAATTCAAAAGGTTCATCGTACCATCATACTTCAGCGTGCAGAGAACTAGAAGGTCAGAGATGTACACCGAAATGCAGTAGGAAACGAGCCATTTGCACATTACAGTATTTAGGACTGCCTAACAGATTGATATTTATTATACTCATGCTAGGATGACAATGTAATCCAAAAGCATCATCCATCAGTCACTGTTTTTTTACCTCTCTTAGAATAACAGACTCTAGTACAGAGGAAGACATAAGGCATTGCTGAAGGCCAGGCCATTGAGACTTCAGTGTGTGTGTGTGTGTGTGTGTGTGTGTGTGTGTGTGTGTGTGTGTGTGTGTGTGTGTGTGTGTGTGTGTGTGTGTGTGTGTGTGTGTGTGTGTGTGTGTGTGTGTGTGTGTGTGTGTGTGTCATATGCAGCAGCAACAACAAACCGGTGTTAAAATGATTCCGTTGATTATTCGGGTGTAATATTTACATCTCCTAGACGACCCCGGCGTAGCAACAGTAGAAACAGTCCCTTGGAGCTGTGCGTCTCCATCATGAAATTACCATTCTTACATGCATACACAAATCCACACACACACTTTCTCTCCACCCTGGGATTGCCATGGTTCTGAGGAATCTGGGGATAAACACAGTCAGCAGGGGAATGATGGTGTAAACTCACAACACACTTCATTACCAGAGGGACAAAATGCACACACACACACATACACTCACTGAGAACACAATTAGGATGAGGTCTGGGATCTGGGCACTGGAGGCCGACATTGGGCTGTGTGCCACTTATTCACCTTCCTTCTCACCTCTCGACCGGCCCAGACCCCCCTTATCCCAATCTGCCTCCTGGAGATTCCTCACACACAACACACACACACACACACACACACACACACACACACACACACACACACACACACACACACACACACACACACACACACACACACACACACACACACACACACACACACACACACACACACACACACACTCCCTTACCATGCAAGCGCCAGTTAAACGGAAGCCCCCCATCATAAGCAATCTGCATCTCATGCAATTTGTCATTGGCCCGTCTTTGCACAACCATTGGCTGTTGCTGGGCAACCTGTCCGTCTCACAGACTATGTCCCATGATAAATTAGCTGGTCTGTTACTATGCCAACAGTATTTGTTACTTAATTAAACTGATTCGGATCAGAATTGGCTGAAGGGGAGGAAGAGTGTGCCACACTCTCACTGAGAGAGAACCCAGACTCCCTGAGACTCACACACACACACACACACACACACACACACACACACACACACACACACACACACACACACACACACACACACACACACACACACACACACACACACACACACACACACACACACACACTCACTCACTCACTCACACACACTCACTCACACACACTCACTCACACACACTCAGGAGCCAAGGGAGAGAAATCGAGAGGGAGAGAAAGATGAGAGAGGGAGGAAAGAGAATCCACTGTGGAATGACTGCTATTAGATAGGCAGAGATATTGAAATGGTCAGGCTTTGGTGGGCACGCAGACAGAGAAAACAACACAAAGGAACAACAAGACCCTGTCTGGAATTAGTGGCTTGATGCTTGGTCTGGAGAGAGCTTCAATCTTCTCTTAAGAGAACATGCTCTTTCTCTTTTTCACAGAGAAAATCTATTTTTTTTTCTTCTTTTTTTTCTTCTCTCCTTCCATGTGTATTCAAATGGGCTTAGTGCCAGTGGTGTCGCAGGCATGTTCTGATACACTGGTCATGTGACGTAGCCAATGTTGTGTTCCCAGGGGAAGGAGAAGACGCTCCACCAAAGATAGCATTAGCAATCTGTTCTGTTCCATTGGACACACATACACACACAGTTCTGTGTCATGGACAAACACATGTCCTTTGCTTATGGAACAGAATTCAAAACCTCTCAAAGAGGCTAATAATACATGTATGCATGTTGAAAAGAGCAATCACAATGTCCTTAGCTGTTGGGTCGAAGCAAAGCTATATTTGGCTGTTGATCACAACATATTCCCTGAAATAAATTCAGCTTGAAAGGATATAATGTCTGTGAGTATCAGACCACCTTTCCTCTGTAAAAGGTACATGTTATTGTTTAAATTCCTCCCCAAGGTGGTCCAGCCAAGCAATTGCATGTGTATTGTTGCATACATCGGCAAGCCCGAGCCTGGCTTTGGCCACTAAGCGAAAGAGAAGAGAATGGCAGAGCAATTTGGTTGTCAGAGCTGGACCAAACAGAGAGGAACAGGACCATGTAATCACCCTAATTTGGACCATCACACCCCCAGTGCTCCCCGCTATCAGATCTCCCGGCTCTCCCCCTCTCTTACTTTACCGCCTGCCTTTATTTCCATAACTTCCTGACAAAACCATTTTGTCCCGCCTGATTGGTCCTATTTGCATCGGACACCCGTTCTGCATATAGATTGATGGGTTTAATCAGCGAATCAGGGAGAGCGCTCAAACATCAGTCAATGTCACTGCTGTCTTTCTAGTAGCCCCTTTTTTTCTGTCTATCGTTCCCTCGCTCTCTGCCTCTCTCTTTCTCTCTCTTCTCTCAATGGGCCCTCCTGTTAGATTTCCTGCTCAGATTCGTCAGAAGTGGTCCTGTTTGAGGGATTAAGCTGAGAACTAAGGAGAAACAATTGGAGAAGATGAGATCCAGTAACTTATCAGCTGTTCAGGGAGGGGGAACCCCCTCTCTCTCTCTCTCTCTCTCTCTCTCTCTCTCTCTCTCTCTCTCTCTCTCTCTCTCTCTCTCTCTCTCTCTCTTCCCACCTCTCTTTCTTTGTGATTTTGTGATTCTGTCTCTCCAAACTGGCCAAAACCATCTTAATCTTGAGTATCTCGAGTGCTAGCAGCCATGTGTGTATGTGATGGCAGAGACTGATTTGGGTCTGTATAAACCCCCTGGGGTCTAACATAGCGTACTTGCCTCCCCAGCATCTCCTCCCCAGCTTAGGCCAGTCCGGCGGATCCCCCTTTGCTCTCGGCAGATTAATCATGCCTGCTCCAGCGCCTATAATTGGCTGACAATCATACCTGCTCTGTATACATGAATGAGAGAGTGCCTTATCTCTCTCTATGCTCCTGTCTACTCCTCCCACCTCCCCCCTCACCTCCTCTCTGACCCTGCATCTCTTATGTGTCCCCTGTGGGAGAGAGGGAAGAGGAGGGGGAGGCTGACGTCAGGTCATCAAAGAACCCCCATTCACACGCACGCACGCACGCACACAGACACCCTCACATGCACGCACACACGCACACACACACCACCCTCACCTGTATATCTGCTATCTCTCCCATGTAAACAGTATGTGTGCAGCAGACATGCCTAGGGTCCGAGGTGCTGTATTGGAGACCAGTGTGTGTGTGTGGGGAGGAGGCTAGATAGGTCTAGTTCAAGGAACACTCTGTACACCTGCAAACATTTATGGAGAAATTAAATGGGTTTCGGTTTCACTGCTGGATTTGTTGCAATTATTCACATCACTCTACTTTTTCCACATTTTCTTGTGTTACAGCCTGAATTTGAAATGTACTCAATTGAGATTCTGTGTCACTGGCTTACACACAATACCACATAATGTCAAAATGGAATTATGTTTTTATAAATGTTTTCAAATTAATACAAAATCTAAAGCTGAAATGTCTTGAGTCAATTAAGCAATATGGCCCGGGGGGTGTGGGATATGGCCAATATACCACGTGTAAGGGCTGTTCTTATGCCCGACGCAACGCGGAGTTCCGGGCTCAAACCACCCAGTTTATAATAAGTATTCAACCCCTTTGCTATGGCAAGCCTAAATAAGTTCAGGAGTAAAAATGTGCTTAACGAGTCACATAATAAGTTGCATGGACAAATAGTGTTTAACATGATTTTGGATTGACTGCCTCATACCTGTACCCCACATACAATAATTAATTATCTGTAAGGTCCCTCAGTCGAGCAATGAATTTCAAACACAGACTCGACCTCAAAGGCCAGGGAGGTTTTTCAATACTTGAAAATGGCTGTTGAGCAATGATCAACAACCAACTTGAAGAATTTTTGAAAGAATAATGTGCAAATATTGTCCAATCCAGGTGTGCAAAGCTCTTAGAGACTTACCCAGAAAGACTCACTGCTGTCATCGCTGCGAAAGGTGATTCTAACATGTATTGACTCCAGTGGAGGCTGGTGGGAGAAACTGTAGGGAGGACAGGCTCATTGTAATGGCTCTGATGTAATCAAAGGAACCGAGTCAAACGTGTTTTCCATGTGTTTGATGTGTTTGATACCATTCTGTTAATTCCATTCCAGCTTTTACAATGAGCCCATCCTCCAAGAGACGTATGTAAATTCGATATTTAATTTTAAATACATTTGCAAAGATTTATAAAAACATATTTTCACTTTGTCGTCATGAGGTATTGTGAGTGGATCGTTGAGAAAAATCATCCATTTAATCCATTTTGAAATCAGGCTGTAACAACAAAATGTGGAAAAAGTCCAAGGGTATGAATACTTTCTGAAGGCACTGCACTAATATTATCATGATGTGAAATTTACATTAAATTTTTTTTTAAATTTTACCTTTATTTAATCAGGCAAGTCAGTTAAGAACATATTCTTATTTTCAATGACGGCCTGGGAACAGTGGGTTAACTGCCTGTTCAGGGGCAGAACGACAGATTTGTTCCTTGTCAGCTCAGGGGTTTGAACTCGCAACCTTTCGGTTACTAGTCCTACGCTCTAACCACTAGGCTACGCTGCCTACGAAGAGACAAAGGATCCTCTTCACACGGTCACCATTTTGCAGGGAACACACTTTTTTAAAACACATTCCTAGAAGCAGGGAAGAACTAGAAACAGAAATCTGTTCGGGCATTTTTTTTTTTTTACCCCAAGAAGACAGTGCTACTGGGCTAAAGATGGACTAGAGTTGTTGGGGTGAACATATTACCACCACACCGGCAGTCATGAGTCACGATCGCAGTCAGATTCCACGTGACCGTTGAGTCACTTTAATCTCCTCTTATGCACTCTGTAAAATGCATTGGCAGTATCCAACTCTCCATCAGGTCGCCAATGGCCTGGGACTCAGTGCTCTGTTGTTCCTCTAACAACTCTGACATCAATACAAATGCAATCAAAAAAAATCACATAGAAGACTTTATCATCAAAACAGTGTCGTGCCTTTAAAACTCAAGGAATGTCCACGTACGTTTGTATATATAGAGTGTATGTTTCATTGTAAAAACACGTTACTATCGATGTTCCCGAACAGATTTCTCAAATGAAGCGCTGGGTATCTGCAGGAACATGGTTGGAGAGCCCATGGCATACAGAGTACTGGGTAGCTGCAGGAACATGGTTGGAGAGCCCATGGCATACAGAGTACTGGGTAGCTGCAGGAACATGGTTGGAGAGCCCATGGCATACAGAGTACTGGGTAGCTGCAGGAACATGGTTGGAGAGCCCATGGCATACAGAGTACTGGGTAGCTGCAGGAACATGGTTGGAGAGCCCATGGCATACAGAGTACTGGGTAGCTGCAGGAACATGGTTGGAGAGCCCATGTCATACAGAGTACTGGGTAGCTGCAGGAACATGGTTGGAGAGCCCATTTCATACAGAGTACTGGGTAGCTGCAGGAACATGGTTGGAGAGCCCATGGCATACAGAGTACTGGGTAGCTGCAGGAACATGGTTGGAGAGCCCATGTCATACAGAGTACTGGGTAGCTGCAGGAACATGGTTGGAGAGCCCATGGCATACAGAGTACTGCGTAGCTGCAGGAACATGGTTGGAGAGCCCATGGCATACAGAGTACTGGGTAGCTGCAGGAACATGGTTGGAGAGCCCATGGCATACAGAGTACTGGGTAGCTGCAGGAACATGGTTGGAGAGCCCATGTCATACAGAGTACTGGGTAGCTGCAGGAACATGGTTGGAGAGCCCATGGCATACAGAGTACTGGGTAGCTGCAGGAACATGGTTGGAGAGCCCATGGCATACAGAGTACTGGGTAGCTGCAGGAACATGGTTGGAGAGCCCATGGCATACAGAGTACTGGGTAGCTGCAGGAACATGGTTGGAGAGCCCATGGCATACAGAGTACTGGGTAGCTGCAGGAACATGGTTGGAGAGCCCATGGCATACAGAGTACTGGGTAGCTGCAGGAACATGGTTGGAGAGCCCATGGCATACAGAGTACTGGGTAGCTGCAGGAACATGGTTGGAGAGCCCATGGCATACAGAGTACTGGGTAGCTGCAGGAACATGGTTGGCGAGCCCATGGCATACAGAGTACTGGGTAGCTGCAGGAACATGGTTGGAGAGCCCATGTCATACAGAGTACTGGGTAGCTGCAGGAACATGGTTGGAGAGCCCATGTCATACAGAGTACTGGGTAGCTGCAGGAACATGGTTGGGGAGCCCATTTCATACAGAGTACTGGGTAGCTGCAGGAACATGGTTGGAGAGCCCATGGCATACAGAGTACTGGGTAGCTGCAGGAACATGGTTGGAGAGCCCATGTCATACAGAGTACTGGGTAGCTGCAGGAACATGGTTGGAGAGCCCATGGCATACAGAGTACTGGGTAGCTGCAGGAACATGGTTGGAGAGCCCATGGCATACAGAGTACTGGGTAGCTGCAGGAACATGGTTGGAGAGCCCATTTCATACAGAGTACTGGGTAGCTGCAGGAACATGGTTGGAGAGCCCATGTCATACAGAGTACTGGGTAGCTGCAGGAACATGGTTGGAGAGCCCATTTCATACAGAGTACTGGGTAGCTGCAGGAACATGGTTGGAGAGCCCATGGCATACAGAGTACTGGGTTGCTGCAGGAACATGGTTGGAGAGCCCATGACATACAGAGTTTGGGAGGAGTATCACCTGACAGACAGTGAGAGGCTGCAAGCTCCTCAAACATTGGTTGACGCGTGAAGTGAAATAAGTGTTCTTATAAACCCAGACATTTCTATGTGCAATCCCGTGTGAAAGCAGAGTTCTGATGGTTGCCATTAGAAAGGGTTCATACCATGCAGCCCATACATGTTCGATTAAGACATTCTAATGTTTCGTACCATTCAAAATGACATTTGCCAAGGAACTCTAAATCTAGGACCTGTTTCAAGTAACAACTTGTACGGTCAACATAGCCACTTCATATGAGCATCCTGTCTATTTTATTCAAGTTCAATTATATTCTTCTCACTATAAAATCAAATAATATAAAATAATGGCACGGGGCATATCTAGTCTTCTAAATGAACTAGACCACAGCCCATGGCATGGAGCATAGCCATATAATATACTATACTTTTATAATATACTTTTCATCTGAAATACATTTTCTTCATATCATAATGGTTGTTTAGACCTGCCTAAAATAATGAATGGATTCATTGTGATGGTGTATATTAAATTGATTTATTAGATGATGCTCCAAAGGCACGCATCAGCGGCGATGCGGAAACATGTTTACGTTAACGAATGGTCAATTACCGTGAGACCGGCACTCATTTGCATGACAATAGCCGACTAACAACATTTCATGACCACCACAGCCCTAAGATGGACCAGCCCATTTGGCATTTGTCCGAACAGCCCTATGGCCAGTCCATTTCTGCCTAAAAGAGCTAGCTGCATTGCCGAGCTAGCTGTACTCCCTCCCGGTCTCGCCCCCCCCTACGACTGCCCATCAGGACAGCCTTGTACAACAAAGTGCAGGCTTTTGTTCCATCAGCCATTGTGAGCCAGTACACACATATACACACACAGCCTGACCTTTAGGGGTGTAAGTCACAGCGGTGTGCGGACATGAAACAGCACACTGATGTAATACACACACACACTGATGTAATACACACACACACACAGACACACAGACACAGAGACAGACACACACACACACACACAGACTGATGTAATACAGTCTCAGCTCAGGGACACTCTGCTCACAACGCCACGACAGCCTCTGAGGTCTGTGCTGCTTGCAGCATACAGTATGACAAGCCTTTTGTAACTGTTCTGACAGCATTGCGGTATGCACTTTACAGCAGGGAGCACATGTGGTTTTTGTAGTCTTTATCCACTAAAAGTATAATTTTCTCTCGGGCTACAGCACCCAACGTGTGGCTTTTCTGTCTTGTTGGTACGCCAGACTTTTCAGTTCAATAGGTTACATATCAGGCCACTTAAACTGGAGTGTTACGCCATCTATTTCTCATTATTGTCACATTTGTTCCTGCAAGCAGATAAAAAGATGGTGTATTAAGGAAAACATGCTGTCAGGTTTATCACGGCCACCTCAGCCTTCATCCAGGGCCCTGTAAATGTGGAGGTTATCAGGTTCTGAACGCTGCACTGAGTGACCCAGAGATAATCCTGGGATGAAGGGAGAGGAAAGGAGAGAGAGGGCATTGTGAGGAACAGGACTTGGCACCCGGGCGTTGAGAACCAGAAATGATTTAGAGATTTGCAAATGGAAGCCATTTTCTCCTCCCTGTAACCCTTCCTCTCCTCCTCTCATCCCTCCATCCCTTGGCCTGAATTATGTAAGACAAAAACTTTCCTTAAAAAATGTAAATTAATAAAGCTTTTATGACCATGGAAGTCTCAAGACAATGCCACGGTGAAACCAAAACACCCACAATGATTGTGTGTGTGTGTGCGTGTGTGTATGTGTGCTTGCTACTGGAGCCTACACTCACTTGCCCTGCCAATTAGAGCATAAGCTGACCATGCTGTAAATATTTAAATGTGCGGATCACATATTGTATACTTTAAAGCATTAACCAGCCGACCGAACATGTTGCTCTGTGTAGAGGTCACGACTAGGTTCTTCGCTGCCCACTCTAATGCAATGTGAAGTTACACTTACTGCTGGCTGGGGAGCACAGGCTTCAGTAGGACTCCGCGGGAGGTTTTAACTGATATGAGTTGGCCAGGAGGTTTTTCCTGACCTCTTGACCCGAGCATGACAAACTCCAGGCACCTAGTTGAACGGTAATATGAGACCAGAGTTTTTCCTGAACAGGCTCAGGACAAATGATTGGCCTTAATCCTACTCAACAGAGACACTGTGGATGGTGGTGGTATGTTCCTTTGCTTGTTTTCAGGGTATTGTATTCCCTGGGTATCCCCATTCTTTCATTTGGCAAGTGATTGAAAATGGATGAAACAACATGAGAGTAAGTGCAAGGTAAGAGCATGCACAGTAGAGTTAACTAACAACAGACAGACGAAGGTCCCTATCGTCTGAGGGACAGAAAGAGCAGAGCTCCTTAAGAGTCCCCTCCAGCAGTACAGAGAATATCCTTCATTCCGCGGTCTTCTATCGATTGGTGTCTGATGCTTCGAAATTGCACCCCCCACCCACCCCACACACACACGAAGAGTTTCTAGCTGGTGTCATTTAAATGTAGGCTGGGCTCCCGTGAATGTGTCCTTTAAGCTACATATGCATATTTACGACCAGTGCACTTTGGAAAGGGCCCTTGTTGCAACTTCCATTACACGCCTTTGGGGCTGGTGTCTTAATTTGACTCAAGTTGACACTGGCATCTCTTTCTCTATGTCTCTTTAAAATAATATGTCCTTCATCCTCATTTGGGACGTATGAATAAGTCACAGCCGGTTGTGTTTTTTTGTGGAAAAGGATGGAAAAAAGACAACGGAAAGAGGAATACTTGAACTTTCATAAAAGTTTGGTCTTTGATTGGAAAGGGATAGGCAGTCTTTGTGAACGTTCCCTTCTGTTCCTCCATGATCCAAGCTTGCCCAAGGAGAAGTGGCAGGAATGAAAGCACACACACACGGCTAAAATCGTGTGTGTAGGCCAGGGCTCTGTTGTCCTCAATAGAACAAAAAGCCAGGTCCTGTAACAGTGAATTATTTAATGGCTGCTGCCTGCAAGAAAGACTCTCTTGGCTAACAGACGGCTGCTCTGCTTATGACCTTGTTGCGTAACATTCTTTTCCCACTGCTCTCTCTCTCTCTCTCTCTCTCTCTCCCCCTTTCTTTCTCCCCCTTTCTCCCCCGCCCCCCTCTCCTCTCTCTCTCTCTCTCTCTCTCTCTCTTTCTCTCTCTCTCTCTCCCTCTCTCTCTCTCTCTCTCTCTCTCTCTCTCTCTCTCTCTCTCTCCCCCTCTCTCTCTCTCTCTCTCTCTCTCTCTCTCTCTTCTCTCTCTCTCTCCCCTTTCTTTCTGACCCTCTCTCTCTCTCTCTCTCTCTCTCTCTCTCTCTCTCTCTCTCTCTCTCTCTCTCTCTCTCTCTCTCTCTCTCTCTCTCTCTCTCTCTCTCTCTCTCTCTCTCTCTCTCGTGTGTGTTCAGAGTTGGAGCTTGCGTGTGCTTGTGGTCGCGTTCAGCTGGATAAAGAGCAGTTATGCTGTTAGTTAACGTCCTCCTTGTGGTATTAGCAGGTGTGAAGATGGTTGCAGATTTGGTGGGGGGTGGAGGCGTGGGGTGGGTGGAAATGTATCACAGAGCGAATGGTTACGGCGTGGGGCCTTGGGGAGTGCAAAGTCAAATGTGATGATCAAGGCGGAATAGAGACCGAGGACACGTTTCAGAATGCCAGTTAGATAAAGTTAAAGACTTCAAATTCAGTTGAAAAAAAGGACATCCCCCTTCAAAAGGGCTCCAGACCACGAGTGAAGTGGGAGAGATAATATGTTCTGTGTTAATAAAAAAAGCAGAGCTGGTGTTTTTAAAGGTCACACCTCTTCAACAGGAAATGTATCTGTGCAGAGGTGAGATGTTTCCATCTTTGGTGATTAATTACTGGTGATCGGCAAAATGTATAGTCAAGCGACTGCTGTTGGCACAACAGTGAGATAGACATACTGTATGTACAGAACCTCAGTCCTCACAACATACTTTATTAAGTTGTTAAGTTTATTAAGTTGTCCGTACTATGTTCTTCTCATCAAGCTCAAACGCTTTCTCCTTCACCCTATACCATCGACAGCTATATGTACTGTCTCTCTCTCTCTCTTTCTCCTTCACCCTATACCATCTACAGCTATATGTACTGTCTCTCTCTCTCTCTTTCTCCTTCACCCTATACCATCTACAGCTATATGTACTGTCTCTCTCTCTCTCTTTCTCCTTCACCCTATACCATCTACAGCTATATGTACTGTCTCTCTCTTTCTCATTCACCCTATAACATCTGCAGCTATATGTACTGTCTCTCTTTCTCCTTCACCCTATACCATCTGCAGCTATATGTACCGTCTCTCTATTTCTCCTTCACCCTATACCATCTGCAGCTATATGTACTGTCTCTCTCTTTCTCCTTCACCCTATAACATCTACAGCTATATGTACTGTCCCTCTCTTTCTCCTTCACCCTATACCATCTACAGCTATATGTACTGTCTCTCTCTCTCTCTTTCTCCTTCACCCTATACCATCTACAGCTATATGTACTGTCTCTCTCTCTCTCTTTCTCCTTCACCCTATACCATCTACAGCTATATGTACTGTCTCTCTCTCTCTTTCTCCTTCACCCTATACCATCTACAGCTATATGTACTGTCTCTCTCTTTCTCCTTCACCCTATACCATCTACAGCTATATGTACTGTCTCTCTCTCTCTCTTTCTCCTTCACCCTATACCATCTACAGCTATATGTACTGTCTCTCTCTCTCTCTTTCTCCTTCACCCTATACCATCTACAGCTATATGTACTGTCTCTCTCTCTCTCTTTCTCCTTCACCCTATACCATCTACAGCTATATGTGCTGTCTCTCTCTTTCTCCTTCACCCTATAACATCTGCAGCTATATGTACTGTCTCTCTCTTTCTCCTTCATCCTATACCATCTGCAGCTATATGTGTCTCTCTCTCTCTTTCTCCTTCACCCTATACCATCTACAGCTATATGTACTGTCTCTCTCTCTCTCTTTCTCCTTCACCCTATACCATCTACAGCTATATGTACTGTCTCTCTCTCTCTCTTTCTCCTTCACCCTATACCATCTACAGCTATATGTACTCTCTCTCTTTCTCCTTCACCCTATAACATCTGCAGCTATATGTACTGTCTCTCTCTCTCTCTCTTTCTCCTTCACCCTATACCATCTACAGCTATATGTACTCTCTCTCTCTTTCTCCTTCACCCTATAACATCTGCAGCTATATGTACTGTCCCTCTCTTTCTCCTTCACCCTATACCATCTACAGCTATATGTACTGTCTCTCTCTTTCTCCTTCACATTATACCATCTACAGCTATATGTACTGTCTCTCTCTTTCTCCTTCACCCTATACCATCTACAGCTATATGTACTGTCCCTCTCTTTCTCCTTCACCCTATACCATCTACAGCTATATGTACTGTCTCTCTCTTTCTCCTTCACATTATACCATCTACAGCTATATGTACTGTCTCTCTCTTTCTCCTTCACCCTATACCATCTACAGCTATATGTACTGTCCCTCTCTTTCTCCTTCACCCTATACCATCTACAGCTATATGTACTCTCTCTCTCTCTTTCTCCTTCACCCTATAACATCTGCAGCTATATGTACTGTCTCTCTCTCTCTCTTTCTCCTTCACCCTATACCATCTACAGCTATATGTACTGTCTCTCTCTTACTCCTTCACCCTATACCATCTACAGCTATATGTACTGTCTCTCTCTTTCTCCTTCACCCTATAACATCTGCAGCTATATGTACTGTCTCTCTCTTTCTCCTTCACCTTATACCATCTACAGCTATATGTACTGTCTCTCTCTTTCTCGTTCACCCTATACCATCTGCAGCTATATGTACTGTCTCTCTCTTTCTCCATCACCCTATTCCATCTGCAGCTATATGTACTGTCTCTCTCTTTCTCCTTCACCCTATAACATCTGCAGCTATATGTACTGTATCTCTCTTTCTCCTTCATCCTATACCATCTGCAGCTATATGTACTGTCTCTCTCTTTCTCCTTCACCCTATACCATCTGCAGCTATATGTGCTGTCTCTCTTTCTCCTTCACCCTATACAATTGCAGCTATATGTACTGTATCTTTCTTTCTCCTTCACCCTATACCATCTGCAGCTATATGTGCTGTCTCTCTCTTTCTCCTTCACCCTATACCATCTGCAGCTATATGTGCTGTCTCTCTCTTTCTCCTTCACCCTATACAATTGCAGCTATATGTACTGTATCTTTCTTTCTCCTTCACCCTATACCATCTGCAGCTATATGTGCTGTCTCTCTCTTTCTCCTTCACCCTATACCATCCGTAGCAATATGTACTGTCTCTCTCTTTCTCCTTCATCCTATACCATCTGCAGCTATATGTGCTGTCTCTCTCTTTCTCCTTCACCCTATACCATCTGCAGCTATATGTGCTCTCTCTTTCTCCTTCACCCTATACCATCTGCAGCTATGTATGTGCTGTCTCCTCTTTCATCTGAAGCTATATGTGCTGTCTCTCTCTTTCTCCTTCACCCTATACCATCTGCAGCTATATGTACTGTCTCTCTTTCTCCTTCACCCTATACCATCTGCAGCTACAGTATATGTACTGTCTCTCTCTTTCTGCTGCTGTCCGCTCTGTGTTCGCAACTGTAGAGACCGGTCAGCTGAGGTTAAGGTTGAGGTTGCCAGGGAGACATGTCGGTCTTAGTGGTTTCACAGCTCAGACTAATCTGACCACTTGTGGTCATTGTACAACCAGCTCTAATGGTGATCTTTTCTCAGGCTTACCATTGTGGTTTGTGGCCTATCGACTAGACTACAGCCCTGGCCTAAAACCATGTCGCTCCAAAGAACAGCGGTAGACTACTATAGGCCTAGCCAAAAGTGTCTATGTCACTGCACAGAGTAGCAGTGTAGTTGCCCGGTAGTCTTTTACTGTTCAATAACTTCTCAGTGCCTCAGCCTAATAGGGCCAGGGTTATTTATTAAATGTGTTTTTTTGTTGTTGTTAGTACTCACGACCCACGGTCACAAGGATGGGTTGATGCAAAGGCCTTGTCCTCAACTTAAATAGACCCTTCTCTCTTCTACCACTACTCTCTCTATCGCTCTCCCTTCTTCTACTGCTCTCTCGCTCATTTCCTTCTATCCTTCCATCTCTCTCCATTGTGTTACAGAGACTTCACATCATAGCCTTCCTGGAAGTGTGTATAGGTACTGTATCCCAAATGCCACCCTATTCCCTATATAGGAACTAGGATACTATTTGAGACACAGACCTGGCCTCATGGCCATACATTTTACATTTGAGTCATTTAGCAATTGCTCTTATCCAGAGTGACTTACAATTAGTCCATTCATCTTAGCTGGGTGAGAAAACCACATATCACAGTCATAGCGAGTAAGCAAGTACATTTTCCCCCATGCAGCCTCAATAGTTGTGGTCCTTCTGTAGCTCAGTTGGTAGAGCATGGCGCTTGTAACGCCAGGGTAGTGGGTTCGATCCCCGGGACCACCCATACGTAGAATGTATGCACACATGACTGTAAGTCGCTTTGGATAAAAGCGTCTGCTAAATGGCATATATTATTATTATATATTAGTTCCTTATCTCAGTTTTCAACAAACTAATTAAAACGTATTTGCCAAGGACAAGGTGCCTCTCTCTATAGACAGGAAAAAGTAAAGTCTCTTTCAAAGTAAAACTTTTTTTTTTAAAGGATAGAAGAGGATAAAGGAGCACGTAAACAAAACAAGCGTAAGTTGAATTGAACATGAACCACCCAATGATGCCACTGCCATGGCCGTCCCTGATGGATAAACATGACGGGGGGGCTTTGTTTTGCCTTGTTACCGCCTCGCCTCTCCTATATAACACATGTATATTTAGATGGTCGTTCATTTGCCTCTTTCTCCCGGTATTGTCATTAGCTCCTCCAACAGGTGTGTTGCATGACAGCCACTAACCCCCGCCACCTCCACCGCCACCTCTCCTGACACTGTCTCCTCACCCGCAGGCAGTAAGCCTTAACAATCTCTTTCTCTAGCATGGTGACAGTGGGGCTGTTTTTGTTCACCGTGTGCTAGGTAGTGAGGGAGAGGGTCGTGTATTTATTCATCACCGCCACAGCCGTTATGATGTACACATGTTCTACTTCTATTTTGTTGTTGTGTTTTATTTTTAGGACCATTTTCATCCTTTTATTTCACTTAGTCCTGAATGTTGGAGCTGGAAGCCTAAGACGTTCACGTTACCCTGCGACCGCGCCTGCAACCCTGTACACGTGACTATTAAAGACTCTGAATCTGAATCTAAAACAGAGAGAAAAAAACTCATACAAAAGTTCAAAGTCACAACGAAAACTGCCCTGTGGCGGTTAAAGAGACGCTCGCTCAGTTAAAGGAGATTGTCAAGTCTCCCTGATAAACAATAGTCCGGACTATTAGTCTACCATTCTCATTGTTCTGCACATCGGCATCGCTAACGCCAAGACATAGCTACCGTAAAGAGGGCACATTGTGCACAGTGGACTAGTGGTGCTTGCTGCACAAAGACAACAGACGTGTAGTGCCTATGCTGCACCCTCGTAGAAGGAAAAGCAGGCCTATGTCTGTTTTATGGGGTCCATGTTGTCATTGTCTTCTGGCAGTTTTATGATGAGGTTGGAGAATACCAACAGGCAGTTACAGCTACAGCACTTCACCCAGACCCAGTACCACACAGTCAGGACATCAACTAAAATGGCAGACAGACATAACATCATATAGTCTCAGTCGGATTCAGAATTTGAATCAGTGTCTCTGGTGATTGAGACAAAGAAGAGGGGGGACTCTGCTCTGGAAAAAGTTTGGATACGCAAACCCCTTGAGAGAGCCCTACATCATCCACTGAATATCTCAGCCCTGTATCCGTGTCAGAGAGACAGAACGAGTGAGAGAGAGAGCCTGTCTGAGAGAGAAAGGGAGAGACTCCCCACTGTTCAGCGCTAATGAATATTAAGAGATACATTTTCCTCAGTGTGAAGGGTCCCTTTATTTATTCTCTTTATTGTTTTAAAACTCTCTCCCTCCCTCTTTATCTCTTGTGTAATTGCTCTCTCTCTCTCTCTCTCTCTCTCTCTCTCTCTCTCTCTCTCTCTCTCTCTCTCTCTCTCTCTCTCTCTCTCTCTCTCTCTCTCTCTCTCTCTCTCTCTCTCTCTCTCTCTCTCTCTCACATCACGTTTCAGCGAACCACTCATTTAATTTTGCGTTCCTCAACTTGCGTAAAGCTTGCATCATTACAGGATGCTGACCCATCTAAAACGCAGGAGAATTAGTGAATGTGATACACAGGAAAATAGCTTAGCTACAATCAGAAAACACATCATCTAATAACAATGTTTTTTTGTAACATATGAACTGGCACTGTGAGATCCCTCAGTATTACCTTTGTTACCTTTGTTGACGCCATAGAATTAGGAATCAGAATACCTAATGGGATCTCTATGGTTGACACGTGATCACTATGACTGCAGCTTTGTGTGTTTTCCCATACTGATAGTCATCTGAAAGCAGTTTTATTTATAGACCTTATTAACCTTAGAGTTCCTTGGCAATTAAGCCATCACAACTCCACTGATTCAACAGGCCTGAATTAAAAACATTTTCCAGCTATTTACTACACCGGTGATCTTTTAAAAAAAACACTGACACACACACACTGCCTCACACAGCGGCCGGGCAAACAGATTATTTTTTTTATCAATGTCAAACTTCAATGGCACTCCGCATCTGATAAGGTATGGTTTTAATAAGTGATGCAGGAGCAGCCAGCCAGCCAGCCTGTATGGTCCAATTTAGTCCCTGTGTGTGTGTGTGTGTGTGTGTGTGTGTGTGTGTGTGTGTGTGTGTGTGTGTGTGTGTGTGTGTGTGTGTGTGTGTGTGTGTGTGTGTGTGTGTGTGTGTGTGTGTGTGTGTGCGTGCGTGCGTGCGTGCGTGCGTGCGTGCGTGCGTGCGTGCGTGCGTGCGTGCGTGTTTCCTCAGTCTGGATGAAATCAAGCTACCAAAAGTGCAGATAGTGGGCGATGTCATCAGCACTCCACCCACAAGTCTCCTGAAAATGTGTGTTTTAGGACCAAGAGACACCTTTTCATTATAGCGTTGGAGGAAATATGTTCCTAGCGTATGAGGAACGTGCTTGCTGGCTTCAAACGTAGCTAATACTTAGGAAAAGTACGTTTTGTTTGGTAATGCTAACCCATTTGCAATCCCTTTAACCTTGCTAGCTAGCTTGCTGGCTTACTACAAAGGTTAGGTGGCTAGTTAGCTACAGTAGTTAGCTATTTTGCCTATTCCACCATTTGCAGAATGCATACTTGCTTTTGAATATAGTGCGGGAAAAGGGAATCTGGACAGAAATGTGGACATGGTGGACACATTTAAATGTAAGAGTATGCGCATGATTTGTTTGGAATTCCATGATCCAAACTCCATGATCAGAATAGAAAAACGGCATTAACTGTCAAGTCTAGACTTGGCCTTAGATGCTGGCTGCATGGAAGGAGTCTATCATGTTTTCAGAAACCCTCACTAGAGGTGCTAATGGCTAAAGAAATGCCATGGTCAGAGTCACAGCCAATCTGCACATTTATCAATGATTACTGATGGTGCAATGATATGACTGAGACATTCAATTCATGGTGGATGTATTTGTTATTCTTCTGACATAAGCTGGGCCTTTTCTTACTGAAGCACCACCGCATTCATTTATGTATTTGAACTTTGTCCAACAGACTGTCTTTAGTAACAACAAGGAGATGTTTTACAATGAAATTGGCCCCAACTCCCAACTGTTCAGTGTGTTCCCTAAATCAGGTAGGCACATTCATATGATGGGGGAGCGCCTTGCAGTTAAATGCTTCTGGGGAAAAGTTACAAAATTCATTATGAAGTGCATGAATTTAAACATTCTGATGATAACCCCTTGAATAATGATAATAGCCCCTTGAATCTCTCAATCAATCTGATTGCGCCGGGGAGGTGGGGTGGGGGGCTCTGGGTTGGGAAGGAGGATGCAGGTGGGTGGATGGGGACTGAATGAGTTGGGCTTATCTTTGTGTGCATTTCTTTGATCATTTTCTATTGAATCTGTAACCCCCCTTAAAAAACAATTCACCAGAAGCATCTGCTCCTTTAGTTGGCTTCCTGTAGACAGAATATAACGGGGTTGGGTGGATTACTTGAGAAATGTACTAGCCTAATTTGTACTAATACATTTAATGTACTAGCCTAATTTGTACTAATACATTTAATGTACTAGCCTAATTTGCTTACTAATACATTTATTCATTTTTTAAAAAAGTGTTTACACATTCAATAGCCTAGAATAAACAAAGGAAGAAACCATAAGTTATTTTAACCTGGTAACAATTAATTTGCTCTGGTAAATGACTTAAATGTAAATGTAAATTTGCTCTCTGATAATCAATAACAAACTAGGCCTTCAATATTTCCAAGAAAAGTAGACTGAAACAGTATATGCTGAATAAGAATTGTGACTTGCGGCTTGCGGCTTGCTCTGACCTATCCGCTCAAACTTGTCAGCAGCAGACTAAATCTGTCAATCATTTGGAGGAGTATTAGGCTACCAGTGATTGGCACCGAAATGGCTCTGTTTACACAGGCATCCAAATTCTGATCTTTTGCCCAATTATTGGCAAAAGTGCTGATCTGATTGGTCAAAATTGAATTAACGTTGGGTAACAAACATATACAACAAAATGTACAATGTGGACCCAGACGATATCACTTAAAAGTGGTCCTTGATGGTAAAAACAATAACACATACAGTGCATTCGGAAAGTATTCAGACCACTTCACTTTTTCCAGATTTTGTTACGTTACAGCCTTATTATAAAATGGATTAAATAAAAAAATGTCCCTCATCAATCTACACACAAAACCCCATAAAGACAAAGTGAAAACAGGTTTTAAGAAATGTTTGCACATGTATAAAATATGTAAAACAGAAATACCTTATTTACATAAGTATTCAGACCGTTTTCTATGGGACTCAAAATTAAGCTTAGGTTCATTCTGTTTCCATTGAACATCCTTGAGATGTTTCTACAACTTGATTGGAGTCCACCTGTGGTAAATTCAATTGATTGGACATGATTTGGAAAGGCACACACCTGTCTATATAAGGTACCACAGTTGACAGTGCATGTCAGAGCAAAAACCAAGCCATGAGGTCGAAGGAATTGTCTGTAGAGATCCGAGAGAAAGGATTGTGTCGAGGCACACATCTGGGGAAGGGTACCAACAAAGAACACAGTGGCTTACATCATTCTTAAATGGAAGAAGTTTGGAACCACCAAGACTCTTCCTAGAGCTGGCCGCCCGGCCAAACTGAGCATTCAGGGGGAGAAGGGCCTCCACTGTGAAGATGGAAGAACCTTCCAGGAGGACAACCATCTCTGCAGCACTCCACCAATCAGGCCTTTATGGTAGAGTGGTCAGGTGGAATCGACTCCTCAGTAAAAGTCACATGACAGCCCGCTTGGTGTTTGCCAAAAGGCACCTAAAGTCTCTCAGACCATGAGAAACAAGATTCTCTGTTCTAATGAAACCAAGCCTGAATGCAAAATGTCATGTCTGGAGGAAACCTGGCACCATCCCTACAGTGAAGCATGGTGGTGGCAGCATTATGCTGTGAGGATGTTTTTCAGTGCAAAGAGACTGGTCAGAATCGAGGGAAAGATGAACGGTGCAAAGTACAGAGAGATCCTTGTTGAAAACCTGCTCCAGAGCTCTCAGGACCAAAGACCGGGGCAAAAGTTCACCTTCCAAAAGGACAATGACCCTAAGCACACAGCCAAGACAATGCAGGATTGGCTTCGGGAAAAAAGTGTCTGGAAAACCTTGAGTTGTCCAGCCCGGACTTTGGAGAGACCTGATAAAAGCTGTGCAGCAACGCTCCCCATCCAATCTTTCAGAGCTTGAGAGGATCTACAGAGAAGAATGGAAGAAATTCCTCAAATACAGGTGTGCCAAACTTGTAGCATCATACCCAAGAAGACTGTAATCACTGCCAAAGGTGCTTCAACAAAGTACTGAGTAAAGGAGTTGACTACTTATGTAAATGTGATATTTCAGAGTTTTTATTTGTAATACGTTTGCAAAAAAATCTTAAAACCTGTTTTTGCTTTTTTGATTATGGGGTATTGTGTGTTGTCCATTTTAGAATAAGGCTGTAACGTAACAAAATGTGGGAAAAGTCAAGGGTTCTGAATACTGTATCATGATTAAAAGGCAAGACAATATTACAAACAACCATAAATACTTAAATGTACATTGACATCCTAGAAAGTATTCACTGCACTTTTCCCTAACCTTAAAAATTTACATTTACATTTACATTTAAGTCATTTAGCAGACGCTCTTATCCAGAGCGACTTACAAATTGGTGCATTCACCTTATGACATCCAGTGGAACAGCCACTTTACAATAGTGCATCTAAATCTTTTAAGGGGGGGGGGGGGTGAGAAGGATTACTTTATCCTATCCTAGGTATTCCTTAAAGAGGTGGGGTTTCAGGTGTCTCCGGAAGGTGGTGATTGACTCCGCTGTCCTGGCGTCGTGAGGGAGTGTGTTCCACCATTGGGGAGCCAGAGCAGCGAACAGTTTTGACTGGGCTGAGCGGGAACTGTACTTCCTCAGTGGTAGGGAGGCGAGCAGGCCAGAGGTGGATGAACGCAGTGCCCTTGTTTGGGTGTAGGGCCTGATCAGAGCCTGAGGTACTGAGGTGCCGTTCCCCTCACAGCTCCGTAGGCAAGCACCATGGTCTTGTAGCGGATAAACTGGAAGCCAGTGGAGAGAGCGGAGGAGCGGGGTGACGTGAGAGAACTTGGGAAGGTTGAACACCAGACGGGCTGCGGCGTTCTGGATGAGTTGTAGGGGTTTAATGGCACAGGCAGGGAGCCCAGCCAACAGCGAGTTGCAGTAATCCAGACGGGAGATGACAAGTGCCTGGATTAGGACCTGCGCCGCTTCCTGTGTGAGGCAACTCTGCGGATGTTGTAGAGCATGAACCTACAGGAACGGGCCACCGCCTTGATGTTACTTGAGAACGACAGGGTGTTGTCCAGGATCACGCCAAGGTTCTTAGCGCTCTGGGAGGAGGACACAATGGAGTTGTCAACCGTGATGGCGAGATCATGGAACGGGCAGTCCTTCCCCGGGAGGAAGAGCAGCTCCGTCTTGCCGAGGTTCAGCTTGAGGTGGTGATCCGTCATCCACACTGATATGTCTGCCAGACATGCAGAGATGCGATTCGCCACCTGGTCATCAACCATATTAATTTCACATTGGTCACAAGATCAATTAGTAGGAGAAAGAAAAGTATGATTGTGCTGCCTGTGTAAAAACACAGCCTATTGAATGTCTGACTGTAGCCTATTAATGGTCTACTTTAAAGAATAATAATAATAAAAATGTTTAATGTTAATGAAAAGAAGACGGAATGTGACTGACCTGCACAGGTAGGAAATGTCCAAACAACTGTGTGCTGATTGACTAGTAGGCTAGGTGTGAATGTTCTGAAATAGTCATTCTAATCAATACTCTGAATACCTAATACACAGGGATGGACACCTGGTGGGCCATCAAGGGGACAATTAATCAATATCCCTAAATTGATGTTGGTCATCTGCTATTGTCTGCTTGATTTAAAGCAGGGTCTAGTAAGATTTAACAGAGAAAGCAGGGATGTTAAGAAGGGGATTTGTTTTTTCTAAACTGCCCTCTGTAATGATTTTTCTTTCAATCAAATGAGTCATGATGGAAGCCTGGAGGTATTTGTTCGAGGCGAAGACATTTCAACATCATGTTTCGATGATAAAAGGCTACACTGATATCTCGTGCATAGCTGCCGAAACGTATATAGGTGTCCCCATAATATTTAAATTGAGTCAGTGTGATCACAACAATAATTTCAGCGATCCACGGTAGCTGTCTCTCGTAATGAAAAGGCCCCCCATCCTGCTGACGTGAGCTGTTAAGCAGTGCACTTTACCGTACACTTGAGATGCATTTATGGATGAGAAAGTCAACTTACTTTGTCTCCCTAAAATCTCCATGTTTCCATTTCTGTACAAATACTTTTATACCAATGTCATCCTTTTGCCAGATATTTTCACATGAACTGCATTGCTGATTACATTTCTGTAGGCTATATGTACAATATTCTGCCCATATGAACATTTTTAATTTAGGCCCCCCAAAAAAATCCAGCCATACGTGTTTTATTGAAAAGCAGCAAACACTACAGGGAAACTCGAGGTATTGTGGCCTACAGTGCGCCAAAAGTGAGTGTACTGAGAGATCTGTATGCAGTGTTGGACCCTCACTGACGTGTTTTGCAAACATATACAAACTTCAAAATGTGCTCCTCGAAGGACATTAAGCATATTGCATATTCCAGCGTGTGCTTTTTTTCAAAAAGGTTCTGGGTCTGCATAATGGCAACAGAGCTCCATCCCAAATGCCACCATATCCCCTACATAGTGCAGTCATTTTGACCAGAGCCCTATTTGGTAAAGAACAGACCTGTTGCATTATTGGCAGGTTGGTTGTAGCTAAACAGCAAATTAGCCAGTGTTGATTTTTCAGTGTAACATTTCTGGTGTCGACTCAGGAGTTATATTCACTCTGTAAGAGTGCAATTAAAACTCAGTGGTGTAAAATAACACCCAGTGTTGGTGTTAGTAACCAGAGTTATTGTTTTACACTTGGGAGAATAAAACAGTCCCATTTTTTTTAGGATTGTTTTAATATCTGTGTTTTTACATGTACATTGATTGATTCATCTTATACTACACGAAGATAAATAACATACATTTTTCTAAACTAACGCATTCAGTTAGTTCGATTTGCACTCGTTAATTGCACTCGTCATTCTGAATGGATGGCCTAACTCTGGAATAACATAACTCTGGATTATCCTAACTCTGGAATATCCTAACTCTGGAATATCCTAACTCTGGAATATCATAACTCTGGAATATCATAACTCTGGAATATCATAACTCTGGAATATCATAACTCTGTCTGGATTCCAATAGGAATTACACATCGCTTTGCAAGCCAGCATAATGTGACTCGGAGGCCTGATGTGTTCAGTAAACCAGGAGTTCCCTAACACCACTCATTTAGGGTCAAATTAAACCATAAACTAGGCCAATAAGTAAGACCTCATGATCAACAGTGGCCAGTTTTCTAGTATCGGGCCAGACCACCTCTTTGCATCCAGAAATGGCTGAATTATTCGGGGCATGGAAACGTTGCTCAATTGGTACCAAGGGACGTAATGTGTGCAAGGAAAACATTCCCCACACGATTACACCACTGCCGCCAGCCTCTACCGTTGACACCAGGCAGGATGGGGCCATGGATTCCAAATCCTGACACTGCCATCAGCATTACGCAATAGGAACTGGGATTCATGAAACCAGACAATGTTTTTCCACTCCTCAATTGTCCAGTGTTGTTGGTCGCGTGCCCACTAAAGCCGCTTCTTCTTGTTTTTAGCTCATAGGAGTGAAACCCAGTGTGGTCATCTGCTGCAATAGCCTACCTGTGACCAGAACCGACAAGTTGTTCGTCCAAGATGCCGTTCTGCACACCACTGTTGTACTGCGCCATTATTTGCCTGTGTGTGGCCCTCCTGTTAGCTTGCATGATTCTTGCCATTCTCCTACGGTAGCTGTTTTTGCCCACAGGACTGCCGCTGACTGAATGTTTTTTGTTTGTCACACCATACTTGGTAAACCCTAGACCAGCGATCATCAACTAGATTCAGCCGCGGGCCGATTTTTGGTTGAGCGAAAGGTTGGGGGGCCGGAAGACAATTACAAATCATTTGTAGACTGCCATGTGATAGCAAGAAGCCCAAACAGATGTAATGTTTGACTAAAACTATAATTTCTTGCTTACATTTGTGTATGATAACTTGTCTCTCTATTACGCGTGGGAATACTTTGGAACATATTTCTTCAAATTAAATAAATTGGAGTTGATTTCCATCTTTTATATCCAACAATGAAAATGTAAAAAAAACTAAAACCGTTTCTTATGGGGGGGCTCAGAAAATGTTTTGGGCCAAATGAAACCACCCGTGGGCCGAATTGGGGAACCCTGCCTTAGACACGGAGGCCGGCTGTTTCTGAGAAACTGGAACTGGCAAGCCTGGCACCGACAATCATACCACACTCAAAGTCGTTAAGGTCACTCCTTTTGCCCATTCAATCTAACAATAACTGAATGCCTCTAGGCCGTAATCTATGGATTCCACATGACTGGGCGGAGGCCTGGGACTAAGGAGCCAAGCCCAGCCTATTAGAAATAGTTTTCCCCCACAAAATGGCTTCATTACACACAGAAATACTCCTCAGTAACCCTCCCCCTCAGACGATCCCGCAGATGAAGAAGCTGGATGTATAGGTCCTGGGCTGGCGTGGTTACACATGGTCTGCGATTGTGAGGCCGGTTGGATGTACTGACAATTTCTTAAAAACGAAGTTGAAATTAACATTGAATTCTCTGGCAACAGCTCTGTTGGACATTCCTGCAGTCAGCATTCCAGTTGCACGCTCCCTCAAAACTTGAGACATCTGTAACATTGTGTTGTGTGACAAAACTACACATTTTAGAGTAGCCCTTTATTGTCCCCAGCACAAGGTTCACCTGTGTAATGCTGTTTAACCATCTTCTTGACATGCCACATCTGTCAGGTGGACAGATTATATTGGCAAAGAATAAATTCTCACTAACAGGGATGTAAGCAAATGTGTGCACAAAATATGTATATGGAAAATTTCTGAGATCTTTATTTCAGCCTCATGAAACACTTTACATGTTGTGTTTATATTTTTGTTCAGGATAATTCAAATGCCCTGAACTTTTTCTGTCTTCTTTTTGTCCATTGGTATTAATGTCCTTTGTGTTCATTAAGCAGTTACAGAATTCCCTTTTTTCTCCAGGGCTTAACCCACTCCTTTTAGATATTATTTTGACTATGAAAACAGTTCTGCCCTCAAACACTGTATAATGATTATTGAGGCCTGGGAGCTTGTGGAATTTAATTTCTTTACATAAATCTCCACAATAGGAGAGGAAATTAAAGTTACCATTACTGTCAGGGCATTATCGCCTCCTCACTTAACCTGCCATTCACTGTAATGAAATCTCTCTCTCTCTCTCTCTCTCTCTCTCTCTCTCTCTCTCTCTCTCTCTCTCTCTCTCTCTCCAGCTCTCTCTCCAGCTCTCTCTCCAGCTCTCTCTCCAGCTTTCTCTCCAGCTCTCTCTCAAGCTCTCTCTCTCTTCTGATGTACTCAGAGGGAAAGTGTCAGTAACATACATGTCAATCTCTCCTGGCTCGAAGTTGAGAAGAGATTGACTGCATCACCATAGGATTTTGTGCGAGGTATTGATGTGTTCGGACACTCAACGGTACAACACAAGAAATTCAACCAGAGGTCTCGTCACAGTCTCCTGGTCCAGAACAGGCTGGGGCAACACAATATTAAACAGAGCTATGGGGCAGCAGGTAGCTTGTGGTTAGAGCATTGGGCCAATAACCAAAAGGTTGCTAGATCAAGTCCCCAAGTTAAAAATCTGTCATTCGGTCCCTGAAAAAAGATAATTAACCTACTGTTCCTAGGCCATCATTGTAAAGAAGAATTTGTTCTTAACTGACTTGCCTAATAAAATACATGGAACTCAAGCTAGCAAAAAAAAAAGATAAAAGATAAAAAGAACACCTTACTGCACAACTGGGACTGTGAAGAGACGCAGCCATTTTATATATCTTGTATTGTACTATGTATTAGACCTAGATATTGTGTGTATGTACTGATACGTAGGCGATGTTCATGTTCTGCACCATGTATTATGTCATGTTTCATAAGGACGTTTAAGTATAAGTACTTTTTGGATGAACAGAGGGATTGATTGGTCAATTAACATAAAGGGAAATATGATCATCTTGAGATATCCTCATGACACAAGTTTTTATTTGAAAGTCATTGTCCAGATCACAAAAGTATCCTCTCTCACTAAACCCTAGAGACACATTGTCAGGATCTTCTAATCCACAAAAAAAAAGAAGAAGAAGAATCACACAAGCGTGTGCGCACACGCATGCACACCGACACACACACCACACACAGACGGCTCTGCCCTGCCCACCTACACACACAAAACATCCATTACGTTTGCCTGGCCAGGAGTAGCTCATTATTAGGTCATAATGTGAATGATAGACTCATAAAGAACAATGTATTTAGAGAGGGGGAGGGCTGGGGCCAGGGTGGGCTGGGGGGTGATGGGAGGATGATTTCAGCAGCAGAAGATGGATGAGCCTCAGATAGACAGATCTAATTAGCCCAGAGCTCATTGTCCTATATAAGGAATAGTGTGCCATTTGGAATGTACCCTTAGCCTTCCCTTCCCAGCCGGCGCTTCTGGCAAGCCCCCCGTACAGCTAGGGATGCATCCCAAATGGCACCCTATCCCATGTATAGTGCACTACTTTTGACAAGTTGTGTCAGAAGTAGTGCACTACATAGGAAATAGGGTCCAATTTGGTACGAATACCAGGAGCTAGTTTTGGATGATAATCCAGCAGCATTCTTAATGACTACCACTGATAAAATTAATCTTCAGGGAAGAGTAATCCACACTCCCTCCCTCCCTCCCTCACACACACACACACACACACACACACACACACACACACACACACACACACACACACACACACACACACACACACACACACACACACACACACACACACACACACACACACACACACACACACACACACACACGCACACACAGTAAATGTCCATTTATGCTTTAGTGAAAACTCCACACTGAAAAGATCAGCACAACACTATTTATTCATGCCACAGTTTTGTTGTCATCGCCCTGTGCATTAGATACTGCACGTGATTGTGTTTTCTGTGTTTGTGTGTACATTTGACATTACACAGGGCACACGACACATGTACCATGCTGTATGTAATTAGATGTAGAAAACAGGAGAAAGAGAGAGAGAGAGAAATAGAGCAGGGAAAGAGAGAGAGTAATATGTGGATAGCACAAACGTGAGAGAGAGAGAGAGAGAGAGAGAGAGAGAGAGAGAGAGAGAGAGAGAGAGAGAGAGAGAGAGAGAGAGAGAGAGAGAGAGAGAGAGAGAGAGAGAGACATAACAGGCAAATTAATCTCAACCTTTAGGGAGAGAGAGAGAAAAAAAAAGCATTTGCCCTTTGGACGGCTGCCAATGTCTGCCATCATAGAATTTACATCTGTTTACTCTCCTGCTTAAACCTACTCCTCTATTCCTCTGCAGCTGAGCTTCTCTGACCCCTGCTCCCTTTCTCTCTCCCTCCGGCAGTAGACCACTTCCCTTTCTCTCGTCCCCTTAGTCTCTCCATCTCTCTCTTTCTGTCTCTCTCTCTGTCACTCTCTCCCGCCTGCTCTTTCTCTTCCCCCACCCTCTTTCCCTCTCCCAAGGATTAATATTTTCCTTTTTGTTTCTCTCATTATTGTGAAAGCTCAGATGTTTAACAATTCAGCAGACAAGGTTCAGGGAATTCGTTTAGAAAATATGTTTTAAATTAGACTTTACTGGCTGCCTGGGAATTCTTGTACACTCTTAGAAAAAAAGTGTTCCAAACTGGTTCTTCTGTTGTCCCCATAGGAGAACCCTATTTGGTTCCAGGTAGATCTCTTTTGGTTTCCACTCTTTTTTTCGAAGAATGTGTGATGAGAATATTTTTTTACATTTTTATGGCGCTGATTTTATTAGTAGCCTCTTTTATTCCTTTGCCCCTTTCTTTCTTTCTCTCTTTCTCTCTCTTTCTTTCTTTCTTTCTTTCTTTCTTTCTTTCTTTCTTTCTTTCTTTCTCTCTTTCTTTCTTTCTTTCTTTCGTTCTTTCCTGCTGCACAATTCTCATTGTATTCCCTCTGTGTTTCTCTTCTTCTCTGGGATACTCATCTGTTTGTTGTGTATCGTAGTGAGAGTTATAATTCTGCTTCTTTAGAATGTAAATTCTAACACACAATGACGCGGAAGGAGTACTGTGCCACAAGGGGGAGGCAGGGGAGGCCATTTGGCGCTATCCGTTTCTCTCACTACATTCAAAAAATTGCAACCCATTTCCAGAGTCAGGTTGGATTATTGATGCTGGGTTATTGAGCTACTGTCAGAGATGGGCAGTGATGCGTTACACTTTTTTATGCCATTAATCACGTCGCTATTTTTTCACCGCATGGAAAATTGTAAATGAACCCAAGTTTGGATAATACAAGGGCGTGGCCTATTTGGGGGTGTGACTTTGAGATAATTATTTTAGGCCAACCGTGAGAGTAAATGTCATTCCTGTTCATTATTTGAAACTTGCTTAATTTTTTATAGCATGTTACATATTTCAATATTAAATTAATAAGGTTGTCGAATGATAAAAATGATTGAAGTTAATGAATTGTCCTTTAACTTGCTAGAATTTGGCTGTAACTGTCACGCCCTGGTCGAAGTATTTTGTGTTTTTCTTCATGTATTTGGTCAGGCCAGGGTGTGACATGGGTTTTTGTATGTGGTGTGTAGCTTAGTGGGATTGTAGCTTAGTGGGGTGTTCTAGGAGAGTCTATGGCTGTCTGAAGTGGTTCTCAATCAGAGGCAGGTGGTTATCGTTGTCTCTGATTGGGAACCATATTTAGGCAGCCATATTCTTTGGTTGTATTGTGGGTGATTGTCCTTACTGTCCTGATGTCCTTGTTCGATGTTAGTTTGCACAAGTATAGGCTGTTTTCGGTTCGTTTATTGTTTTTGTAGTATTTGTGATTAGTCGTGTTTTGTTTCAATAAACATGGATCGCAATCGACACGCTGCAGTTTGGTCCGACTCTCCTTCACCATATGAAAACCGTGACAGTAACAAAAACATTTTCACATTTAAAAAAAACACTGTATTGAGTTACAGACATACGGTTTGATTGAAACGGATGGAAATGCAGCATTATCTACATTAGAATGTATTAATAGCATTCTTGCGATAAACAACACAAAAGTCACTAATATAGTAACATTTTGTAACGTTACAGACTGATAATAAAATGGATATGATCGTTTCCTCCCCTCATCAATCTGCACACAATAGCCCATAATGACAAAGCAAAAGTAGGTTTTTAGAATTTTTTCTAATTTATAAAAAACATTAAACCTGTAATATAATATTTACATATGTTTTCAGACCCTTTACTCAGTACATTGTTGAAGCACCTTTGGCAGCGATTACAACCTTGAGTCTTCTGGGGTATGATGCTACAAGCTTGGCACACCTACATTTGGGGAGTTTCTCCCATTCTTCTCTGCACATCCTCTCAACCTCTGTCAGGTTGTATGGGGAGCATCGCTGCATAGCCATTTTCAGGTCCCTCCAGAGACCCTTCCCCAGCCTCAACACAATCCTGTCTCGGAGCTCTACGGACAATTCCTTCAACTTCATGGCTTGGTTTTTGCTCTAACATGTACTGTCAACTGTGGGACCTTATATATACATGTGTGTGCCTTTCTAAATCGTGTCCAATCAATTGAATTTACCACAGGTGGACTCCAATCAAAAAGCCGTTCTAGCCCAGAGCTAGTTAATGCTACTCAAGGAGCCTTGCTAACTCTTCCCACAGCCCACAGACCTAACAAGCACTACTCAAGGAGCCGGGCTAGCACTTCCCCAACCCACAGTGCTAGCTAACACTACACCCATGTTAACTCAATCCACTAGCCCACAGAGCTAGCTAGCACTACCCAAGAAGCCACGCTAGCTCTATTCACCAGCCCATAGTTGAGCTAGCTAGAGCAACCCACTCTTCCCCCAGTCCACAGACCTACTGTACAGTTAGTTCCCCTCAGGACACACTCAGTGAGTTCCTGCAGTATCACCTCCCATCACTGAGGATTAGGCGCTAACTAACCCTGCTTTAATTAACTCATGATTAGGTATTAATATCAGGCACTGGTTCCCGGCTGCAGTTGTTGCCTTAATAAGTGGATTAGCTTTAGCCTCTCAATGCTCCCTCTCTCTCTATCCCTCTCTATCCCCATTGCTCTCTCTATCCCTCTCTCTCTCTAACCCTCTCTATCTCTCTCTATCCCTCCATATGCCTTTCTCCCTCCGTATCTCTCTATCTCTCTCCCTATCTATCTCTCTCTCTATCCATCTATCCCTCTCTCTCTATCCTCTCTCTCTCTCACTCCCTCTCTATACCTTTCCCTCTCTATACCTCTCCCTTTCCCTCTCTCTCTATCCATCTCTCTGTATCCCTCTCTCTCTATCCCTCTCTCTCTCTCTAAACTCATCTGTCTCACACTTCTCTCTCTGTGTCTCTCTTTTTCTATCTCTATCCCTCCCTCTTTCTCCAGCTAAGAGATATCCCTCCCACTCTACCTTTACTTCTCTTCCCCTTTGGCTTTCACTGGCAATTGTCCAAATTAGACTTTTCTGCTTACAAGTGTATTATTGTGGTCAGAGGGGTTCTCTCAGTGGTACATACTGTACACTCGGGTATACATACGTTAGTCAGGTCTTATGCCATAAATCTGAGCGTTTCGGTAAGGAAAATGTCCAAACTATTGGTAGCTAATCTAATGCAATCTAATACTGTACATGGTCAAACCACTGTTAGCTTCTTATGTAATGCAATACATGTTCTAGAACAACATTTTCAGTTAACCAGTGGCTTTTTTTAGTTTGAGATGAGTGAGTTTTGAAAGCTATTTCCTTACACATTTTGGCTCTCCAGGAATGATGGAAATCCGCTACTTCCTGAACTACCTTACCTGCCACGTGTGACTCCGGTTTAGCTAGTGTTAAAGATCTCAGACATATGTGCACTTAGCTTGACTCAGAACCAGTGCTTGAATTGGGCCAGCACACAGCAGTATTGAGTACCGGCATCTCAAATGTTCTACTGCTTGAGTACAGACACCTGTTATAGAATATTATATGCAATACCTAAATATAAATAGTACAGGCACCCAAAATGAGTAATAAGTACTTCAAGCACTGCCCAGAACCCTTATCCACATCCTCAGCATACCAAACGCTATGCCGAATAAGTAGACCGACACATCATTGCCATGCAATGAGGCCTTGCAGCCTGTTTAGAAGGCCTCCCATTTGCACAGATTCTCTTTAGAATACACTAAACACCTAAAAGACAGAAGCAGCAGTACATTTGTCAAAAGACCAAGTCATGTATTTGACATATGTTAATAAAGCCTTTTACACAAAATACTTATTTCCAGGGCAATAAAAAAAAGCCACCTGCATCAATTCCAGGTCCAAAGAGAAGGTTTTGGTGGGCGGACCACATTTTAATGACAGCTGGATCGGGAAAAACACACGGTTGGTGAACGCCGGAGCTGACCACAACAAAGGCAGTGTGTTTACTGAAGTATTTACAATGAGCCGGCTCTGCTGAGGAAAACGATACTGGTACTGGATTCTTTATATGTGACCATATGGGATTGGTAAAGGTGCGAGCCAACATCATCTAACTAGATCCAATCTTCTGTAAACTCTAATAAGCTCATAATAATGAGCTAGGATGGGTTTCCATACGATGCACACTCCAATGTATTTAACATCACGTCAAATAGATTTCAATACATGTAGATACATTTGCATCTCTGCTAAAATGCTGAACGTGTTCCACAGACGTGTGTACATTCCGTTTGCGTCTTGGTGCATGTAATTCCTGACAATGTTCCAGAAATGCATTGCTACGGAATCTAGTCGACAGGGTGGTTCCTAATTTCGCTTCTTAAATGACTCTTTACGTATTGATCAATGGGAGATACTATTTGGGGCCGCCAAGCCAAAACGTTGGCCGTGATATCATTTAAGTTGTGATGGTGAGTAAAAAGAGCAAATCGTTTGACTTCACCTATTTTTTTTTACATCCTGTCATAAAGAACACGTGTTCAACTTCATAAAAAATAAAAACATGTTTTCCCATCTCAAGAGGGGGGAAAAAATACAATAGTAAGTGTCTCTATTCAGCTTAATTAAATCATGAAAACACTCTAGTGCCCAAGATCCGGCACTAGGCTGTTTTTATAATTGTTCTATTTGAGTTTCTATCGATTTAAACAAAACCTATACATCGCATAACGCTCCACAATTTGTAAAAGTGTAAGTCTAGGTCTTGTGCTTCCAACGAAGGGTAATATACAGTGGATCGTTATTGCTGTTATGGTGCGTTTGTAAACAAGTGGGAAGTGGAGGGAATTTACCAGATTTGGGAAAACTCCACTTGAATGGCCCTCCGTGAATCACCTTGTGATGGGGGAATGGAAGCTTGTTGTGTGCAACAGGGAGGGGCAATTGAACGCAGTATTATTTTAATACGAGAGTTCAGTTCATGTAACAGGGTTGACCTTAAAATAAGGGACAGACGTAAATGAATCACTAACTACATGAAATAAATAATCATCTTCAGAAAGGACATTGTCAAAGAAACTAAATAACTAGGGCTTCACAATGATGGTGAAAACTTGGAGAAATGTTGGGGGTCAGTGGGTTAGAATCTTCCTAGAGGGAGGGACATGTCACTCACTGTACGGTTCCGTATATATTTTCTTAGTCAACCTTGTGTTCTGTTTTGTTGTGTTCTTGAACGTAGCCCTGTTTCTTTGTGTTCTTGAACATAGCACTCTTTAATTTTTGTTCATTGATTTCACCTGTGTTTGTTAATCACCTGGTCTCATCATCTACTTATTTAGTTCAGTTGTTCGTTTTGACTCTACTAAGCCTTTTCCTAGCTCGTTTGTGAGAACCAGCCTTCAGTCCTAGTTGTTTCACCTGCCTGTTTGCCTACCTGTGTATAACAATTGCCTTCCTGTGACCACGAATCTGGCCTTCTACGAAGGTGAACTAAACACCTGCCACGCTCTGCGTGTGAATCTTCACCTTTTTCTCCCTGAGTTTCATTAGCCACAATGCTGAATTTTGCCACTTTAGCAAGTCTTGAATTCAAAGGAAATCTGATTTATTGAATTCTCCATGTGCATGCATCTGTTATTAAAGGGCAATTCATTTGATATAACATGTTTTTCACAACAACAACAAAAAATGGTGCATAATTTCTACTTAACATATCAAAGGGACGCAAAATGCACTCATTTCATGGCACGACCCCTTGGATGTTGGCTGCAATGCTCTTAATGTTTGTTTATTTGTCATGACGCACATGAAAGACATGGCGTCACCACATGACTGATAATGCATCATGTTTGTAGTCATTTAGATGCATGTTAGTGCTTTTGTACAATAAATCATTTAAACAAAATATATAGCTGCGGCAGCCTACTAGAAGATTGGGAGGTGTGGCTTGTGCTTTTTGGAAAGTTAATGCGTTCTGTGATTAAGGTAAGCTTGCACACTGCCAGTTTTGCATTATTGAGATATGAGTACATGGAATACCAAAGAGCATACTGAAGTCTCATAAAGACAGTCACCATTTTATAACAATATGATTTGGCCAATTTATTATAGTTGTCATGTTTTAATAAATATCTTTCTGAACTTTTTGACTCGTTCCGTCAAAATAACTAATCTTTTGACAAATGTGAATGCCCAGAGTACTCAGGACCCGCTACCGGCGAGCGATGAACTGAAAACTCGAAAGATTCATGATTATACAAGCCTCTTGTTCACATCTCGTTCACCATACCCCCTATCAGCAAACGATGACCACCTCGAAAACAAAGTCATGATGTCGTTCACCATAGGGGGCTTATTGGAGCTGTCATTTGTGTCTGAGACTTTTAGACTTTTAAGTGATGTACACGATTGCTAGGCACACAAATACGATTATTTATTGCTACATTTGAAACGAGGTCTAGTTGTGGCCACAACCAGGCTAGATTGTGAACGACTCTTGGCGGAATACATTGCTTGACTGCTGTGAGGGTGATGAGAACAATGTCGTTCACGAACTGCAGACCCCCCAAACAATTTGTTCTCCAGTTCGAGTTTGTTGAGCAGAGACTGTGTATGTTATGGTTCTACAAAGCTGTGTCCATCATCACATTCAATAATCCATTTCATTCATTCTTGCTGCACCATCTGATCAATTATCAGATCTAAACATGTTTTTTTCTTCTCTATGCTCATGATCTATTTCCCTACGAGCATATGACAGACAGTTGGTGGTCGAAGCACCTCTGTGCCTGGAGCGCTGAGCCGGAGGAGAGCGTATTAATCCTGCTGTAGGACTCATTGCGGCCTGCACTATCAGGTTAAACAAATTACTCAAATGAACGAGTCACTCAGAAAAATGAATCATGACTCTCGAATCAGTAAATAGAGTCGCTCAAATAGAACGAATCGTTCACGAACTGCATGTCACTATTAAATGCATGTGGGAATATATTTTACAAAACATTTCCAAATATATCAATAACTTCATGTGAAACCATATTATAAAATACATTATTTAATGTATTTCACAATGTATTTTGATATATATATTTAAATACATTCCTTAATATATGTTGTAATGTTTTTAAAATGTATTAAACATTTTAAAAATGTTTTTTAAATGTTTCTAAAAATACATTTTAAATGTATTTTTTTCCGTACGGGTGATTGATAGAGAATTAGGCCTAGACTCGAAACACTCTTAGAATGATAACATACACAGAGAACAAAACATGAAGAACACCTGCTCTGTCCATGACATCGACTGACCAGGTGGATCCAGGTGAAAGCTAGGATCCCTTATTGATGGCACTTGTTAAAAGGGGTGTGCGAACATGGCTGTACAGGCAATCGTAATCATAACCGTAAATTGACAGTTGATAGCCGGATCGGATGATACTTGTGATTGGAAAAAGCAGAAGTGTTTTAATATGCTTGAATAGAATTGGCCCAGTGTCATCTGGGTTTGACAGGTAGGCCGTCATTGTAAATAAGAATTTGTTCTTAACTGACTTGCCTAGTTACATTTACATTTAAGTCATTTAGCAGACGCTCTTATCCAGAGCGACTTACAAATTGGTGCATTCACCTTATGACATCCAGTGGAACAGCCACTTTACAATAGTGCATTTAAATCTTTTAAGGGGGGTGAGAAGGATTACTTTATCCTATCCTAGGTATTCCTTAAAGAGGTGGGGTTTCAGGTGTCTTGTCTCCGGAAGGTGGTGATTGACTCCGCTGTCCTGGCGTCGTGAGGGAGTGTGTTCCACCATTGGGGAGCCAGAGCAGCGAACAGTTTTGACTGGGCTGAGCGGGAACTGTACTTCCTCAGTGGTAGGGAGGCGAGCAGGCCAGAGGTGGATGAACGCAGTGCCCTTGTTTGGGTGTAGGGCCTGATCAGAGCCTGGAGGTACTGAGGTGCCGTTCCCCTCACAGCTCCGTAGGCAAGCACCATGGTCTTGTAGCGGATGCGAGCTTCAACTGGAAGCCAGTGGAGAGAGCGGAGGAGCGGGGTGACGTGAGAGAACTTAGGAAGGTTGAACACCAGACGGGCTGCGGCGTTCTGGATGAGTTGTAGGGGTTTAATGGCACAGGCAGGGAGCCCAGCCAACAGCGAGTTGCAGTAATCCAGACGGGAGATGACAAGTGCCTGGATTAGGACCTGCGCCGCTTCCTGTGTGAGGCAGGGTCGTACTCTGCGGATGTTGTAGAGCATGAACCTACAGGAACGGGCCACCGCCTTGATGTTAGTTGAGAACGACAGGGTGTTGTCCAGGATCACGCCAAGGCTCTTAGCGCTCTGGGAGGAGGACACAATGGAGTTGTCAACCGTGATGGCGAGATCATGGAACGGGCAGTCCTTCCCCGGGAGGAAGAGCAGCTCCGTCTTGCCGAGGTTCAGCTTGAGGTGGTGATCCGTCATCCACACTGATATGTCTGCCAGACATGCAGAGATGCGATTCGCCACCTGGTCATCAGAAGGGGGAAAGGAGAAGATTAATTGTGTGTCGTCTGCATAGCAATGATAGGAGAGGCCATGTGAGGTTATGACAGAGCCAAGTGACTTGGTGTATAGCGAGAATAGGAGAGGGCCTAGAACAGAGCCCTGGGGGACACCAGTGGTGAGAGCGCGTGGTGAGGAGACAGATTCTCGCCACGCCACCTGGTAGGAGCGACCTGTCAGGTAGGACGCAATCCAAGCGTGGGCCGCGCCGGAGATGCCCAAGTCGGAGAGGGTGGAGAGGAGGATCTGATGGTTCACAGTATCGAAGGCAGCCGATAGGTCTAGAAGGATGAGAGCAGAGGTTAACCTGTTAAGTCGACCCTCTACTTTTTCGAACATTCTGTTAAAAATCGCGCAACATTTCAGCGCCCTGCTACTCAGGCCAGGAATATATTATATGCATATGATTAGTATGTGTGGATAGAAAACACTCAGACGTTTATAAAACTGGTTAAATCACGGCTGTGACTATAACAGAACGTGCGTTTCATCGAAAAGTGCAGGAATATCTGATCACTGAAAATGGAAAAAAATATCCATCCGCGACTTCAAGGAATTGTTCAAAGTGAATCGAATTAAATGAGGCCGAGGTTGCAGTGCCTACAGCTTCCACACGTTGTCTAGAGTCTTGTCATTTGATTCGCTATTGATTCTGGTCTAACCGAATCAAGGGAATCGATTCCCTCCGGTCTCCGACCGGATGTTTTGGTAGAGCTCTTCCAAGACATTTTTTCAAAACAGACACCTATAGAATTGACATCGCCTCCTGATGAATTGTATCGCTTATTAACGTGTACTAATACCTAAAGTTGCATTACAAAAGTATTTAGAAGTGTTTTGTGAAAGTTTATCGTCGACTTTTTGAATTTTAAAAAATGACGTTACGTTATGAAACGCTATTTTTTTCCGTTTATCACACAATCTTCGTAGATCGATATCTAGGCTATATATGGACCGATTTAATCGAAAAAAGACCCAATAGTGATTATGGGACATCTAGGAGTGCCAACAAAGAAGATGGTCAAAGGTAATGAATGTTTTATATTTTATTTGTGCGGTTTGTGTAGCGACGACTATGCTAATTATTTTGTTTACGTCCCCTGCAGGTCTTTTGGGGTGTTACATGCTATCAGATAATAGCTTCTCATGCTTTCGCCGAAAAGTATTTTAAAAACCTGACTTGTTGCCTGGATTCACAACGAGTGTAGCTTTAATTCAATACCCTGCATACCCTAATACTATTAGCATTTAGCGTAGCACATTTGCATTTCCAGAGCTCTAGATGGGACGCCTGCATGCCAGGTAGGACCAATAGGTTAAATAAAGATGACATTTAAATTGACTTCAAATACATAACATAGGAGGCTCTTAGTTCTCACCCCTTTCCATAGACTTACACAGCTTCCGGAGGACGTCCTCCAACCTATCAGAGCTGTTTCAGAATGAACGGACATGTTGTCCACCCAGTCAAAGGATCAGAGAATGAATCTAGTACTGAAAGCATGAGCTACAGCTAGCTAGCACTGCAGTGCATAAAATGCGGTGAGTAGTTGACTCAAAAGAGAGAGAACAAATTCATTTCTTGAAAAATGAAGGAGAAGCAAGAAAGAGAGAGAGAGAGAAATTGTTTTTTTTTTTTCAGTTTCACTTACTTAGCTAGCAAATGCAGTTGGCTAGTTTAGTTACTCAAACACGCGTCTCAAACAGAGGGACGCTATGTTAATCATCTGGCTATGACTATCCAACACGACACTGGAACTCGTCCAAGTCAAGGTAAGCTTTTGGTTTAATTAATGTATTGCCACCGGGGACTGCTTACTGCTTACTGACTATACACTGTAATGTTACTGCATGATTGTAGAGGGCTTACTAACGCATTAGTTCTATTAGCTATGTTGACTAGGATGTTACTTTTGCTAATATGGGGACCATGATGTAGGCTGTGTGTAGTGGTTATGACATGGTTTAGCTTGGAAAGGTTTTTTATGCCTGGTCACATACAGCTGATGTGTTGTTCATTGAAGTCCACAAACGAAGGGGAAATGTGAGAGGGAATACAACATGGCTGCTATGAAAGGGAACTTTGTTTATGCATGATCAGGGGTGTATTCATTGCACCTATTCTGTTGAAAAACGTTTCCTAAAAATATCTGGAAGAAAATACCTGAATTTGCCCAATAGAAACTCTCGTTTGCAACGGTTGGACTAATGATTACACCCTATATCAGCCAGATGCAGGCAAGAGTGCGCAAGCCGGTATTGAATGTTTCGCAGTCTGTCCATGTGTCACTGTCTATCATCTCACATTTTTCTCTCGATCTGTCTGCACCTACGTTGTAATCTTTCGTTCATAGGCTAGGTTGTAGCAACCTCATGATGGGTATAGGGAAAATTCAAGTATCTTGTAGTAGCCTAAACCTATCAATGTTACATTGAACTGGGTGTATGGGATATGAATGACAGTCATCCAACATGCTGTAATAGAAATAAGGCCAAAAAATTGCCCTCCCTCATCTTAAACGGCACTGACTTCCACAGGATATACAGCGTGCAGGAATAAACCCCAAACCAATGGTATTAGAAGCATCATGCCCCGAAGGGCCGCACCACATAAACCAGGTCCAGAGAAGTCTCCAATCTTGTCCAATCAGCACATAACGGTCACGTTCCAAACTAACTGCATCGCAGACGCATGCCAGATCACACAACATCCCATGGTATACCAATCTGATTCCCGACTGTGCAGGTGAAGGCGGCGGTGCACGACCATTGGTTGTACCTCAGTACCATTGGTTGTATCTCAGTACCTCCAGGCTCTGATCAGGCCCTACACCCAAACAAGGGCACTGCGTTCATCCACCTCTGGCCTGCTCGCCTCCTTACCACTAAGGAAGTACAGTTCCCGCTCAGCCCAGTCAAAACTGTTCGCTGCTCTGGCCCCCCAATGGTGGAACAAACTCCCCCACGACGCCAGGACAGCGGAGTCAATCACCACCTTCCGGAGACACCTGAAACCCCACCTCTTTAAGGAATACCTAGGATAGGATAAAGTAATCCTTCTCACCCCCCCCCCCCCTTTAAAAGATTTAGATGCACTATTGTAAAGTGGCTGTTCCACTGGATGTCATAAGGTGAATGCACCAATTTGTAAGTCGCTCTGGATAAGAGCGTCTGCTAAATGACTTAAATGTCATGTAATGTAAATGGTTGTTGCAATGATACAACGTCGACCTGGAATGTGACCAATCGGTTGGGAGACGGTCATTACCCTTTGACCTTTATTGTGCTTATGTCTGTCACCAGACCCTTGACATAAGAATGACAGTAAATTACAGGCCTCAAAAAGAAACACAGTTTGTCGTTTTTTTTTTTTTACAAATCAATAATCACAGATAATCACGCTGCTGCTCCCTTAAGACCTGACCAGAGAGAACCAGCCTATCCAACGTAAACCTACAAGGAGCCAGCATAGCTAGCGATACTTCTCAACATCATGAAAAAATACCTCTTTCTGGTCCTGTCTGCGTGTCATAACGGGAGTCTGTCATTTGCACACAGTCCTCTTTTAATTACCCGCGCTCTCAAGGCGCTCTTCGGGTGAGACCTGTGAAGAGACAGAGTCCCCCGCTCTCATTCACAGAGCGAGCATCCCAAATGGCACCCTATTACCTATATAGTGCCCCGGGGGCCTGGTCAAAAGTACTGCCCTATGTCGGAAATAGGATGCCATTTGGAACGCACCCTGACAGCCGTCCAGCCGTCCATGTTAAAAGAGTCAGGAGGAAAGAATAGACCCTGAAACATCAAGGTTTAACCCCAGACTAGAGCCGGCAAATTAGACTGTGTCTGTCTGGTTAGACTGGAGAGCTGGTTGGTCATATGGACGAATGGCGTGTTCTTCAGTTCACCTCTCAAGACACAGTGTCAGAAGGACATTTACACACGCTGTCCATGTCTGTCTGTGGCCGCCAGGTGTGCATCCCAAATGGCTGCCTAGTTCCTATATTTATTTTTTATTTTACTTTTATTGAACCTTTATTCAACTAGGCAAGTCAGTCAATAACAAATTGCTATTTACAATGACGGTCTACCCCGGCCACCCTATGGGACTCCCAATCACGACCGGATGTGATGCAGCCTGGATTCGAACCAGGGACTGCAGTGATGCCTCTTGCACTGTATAGTGCACTACGTTTGACCAGGACCAATTGGCACTCTTTACCCATTATGTACATCACCTGTGGCTTTCAGTTAGCAGTTAGATAGACTCGGATAATTAGGGAGCTGTGAGTGTATGGAGTGGAGTGGGGGTTAGGGACGGCAGTCTACAGACGTTTGAACATATTTCCATAATTTCTGCATAGACACCCAAAATGTCTGCCCTGTTTCTCAAGCTGCGGTTGTAGGCTAATGGGTGGCAGTGTGTCTGTGTCTGAGTGTTTTTCTCCCCCCACTGCCACCCGACGTGGCTCTCTGTATTTTTTATTTTTTATATGCTTTTTCAATACCAACAAAAAAGCTTTGCCGCTGAGAGAGACAAGTTCAAACGTTGTTTCAGATGAATCTGTTCCATTGACTAAGAAAGCGTAAACAAAGTGCAGTCCAAGAAGGGAGGGCAAACAATTCAGCAATAAGAATTCCATCTTGTCCAAAATTCCAACACCACTAAATAGCGAGAGGAAACAGTGTGACTTTACCAGGACTCTCTTTTAATCCTGACCCGTGTACACATTCTTTTTCCTCTCCTTCTTTCTTTTTATTTATCTCCCCTTCACTCCTGTGATCCCCTACAGTACACCACACCCTGACCGCCATCATTCTCTCTCTCTCTCTCTCTCTCTCTCTCTCTCTCTCTCTCTCTCTCTCTTCTCGCTCTCTCATCCTCACTCTCTCGCTCTCTCTCTCTCTCTCTTTCTCGCTCTCTCATCCTCTCTCTCTCTCTCATCCTCACTCTCTCGCTCTCTCGCTCCTGCTCAGCTGGGCTTGCATAAATGCCAGCCCTGCTACCTGAAAGCATTTGCTTTGATTTACGAGGAAGTTTGTGCCGTTCACATGATAAATCTTTCACCTCCATGACACTCCTTCCCTGGTATTCATCCACCACAGACATGTTTGTTAAGAGCGTTTTGGAGCGGGGCCAGGGAAAGGCACTCAGGGATTATGGTTAGGTTTAAGCAGGAATGAAGTGTGAATTACAACCATCCTGCCTGCTTCACAGTATAGAGCACAGAACACATACAAAACCACACTGTACGGCCTGCAAGCAACCCTGCCTATCTCCCCCTATCTAATATAATAAATATAATACCATGTTGTTCATGCTTGTATTAACAAAAGTTCTGGTATTAACAAAAGCACTGAAAAGTTGGATACATCGTCAAGCTGACAATCACATAGGCTAAAACAATCACATAGACTAAACACTCCCTTTTCACCTATTTCGTTATTTCTGCTCTCTCTCTCTCTCTCTCTCTCTCTCTCTCTCTCTCTCTCTCTCTCTCTCTCTCTCTCTCTCTCCCTAACCCTTCAATCTCAGCATAGTGGTCCATTTTCTCTCTCATGATTTATATTGTTTCTTTTAGTATCGCATATAATTTCACACATCACATCCGAATAGAACAGAAGAGCAATGTAAGATTAAGACTATAGACAATAAACCATTACCTGTGAATCCTCTGAGTCTGTATGAGGTCCTTCAATAAAAAGTATTGGTGAAGTAGGCAGGCAGAGATGGAGATGACATAACAGCGGGCGGTCGTCCTATTCTCCTCCCCATCTGGATGGCTGTTTCTCCACGCTCCCTCCCTCCCTCCCTCACAATCCCTCTGTGTTGAGACTTGGCTTTAATCACCCAGCAAGGGGCCGTATGCAAAGGTCAGCTCCATTGATTAACTGTGAAAAGGGAGAGAGGGAGCGTTGTCATCTTTCATGCCTGGTAGTGATATCTCTATATGGCTCCATGGGAGACTGGCTTGTTTAGGTTTTCACTTACGGGAGTGATTGAACACATACTTAGCTCTTTTTTTTTGCTTCCTCCAAAAACATAATGCAAAAGCTTTTGTCCATTTTTTGGGGGGTGTGTAATTTCTCATTCAGTAAGGCCTCTCACTGGCAGAGCAAGTGGTCATATTGGAATGTCTGGCCTATATTGACAGCAATTGATGAGTCATTTACCAGTGAGAGAGCACTTCAGCTCTCCAAGGACCAGTTGTGAGGACATCTGATATACTCAACTCAACTTAAGTCCACTTGCCACAGACCATCATCTTAGGTTGAGTCTGAAATGGCACCCTATTCCCTATATAGTGCACTACATGAAGTAGGGAGCAACATAGGGATTGGGGCACCGTTTCAGAAACAACCGCACAATAGAAACCCGATCGGTCGGCCTGTTTCAAATGTCACCGGATCCTAATCATTTCTGCGGAAAGTCTTTGTCTGACTTGGCTTGACGGTGGTCAGGCTCTCCCTGGTTGAATCCCAACTGGCACCATATTCCTCTTATAGTGTACTACTTTTGAGCAGGGCCCATAGACACCCCCCACTAACATTCCGGGGGAGATAGGTGTCAGCTATCTCTCTGGGAGGCTAATAGAGCAAGCCAGTAATCCTTCCTCCTCTCCCCAGATTTTTGGGGGTATTTGAATTGGGTAAGCTGATATGGTCATTCACTTGAGAGTGTGGCTGCATTCCAAATGAATTTCCACACAGCTTCTGTCCCGGGAGGCTCCTTCAGACAGGAAGCTTCTGCTAAAGTAGGCTACTCTCTCTCACTCTTACTGAGCCTCGTTCATTATTGTACATGCCTATTCTGCACTGAGACATTCAGATACAGAGAAATTGAAAGATGTTGATTTTTGGACCTCAACAATCAAAATGAATCGGTCGGTGTCTGTCTGATTGTCACAGGGATGACGCAAACGTCATGTGCATGTGTTTATTCGTTTTGCATGGCCACTAATGATGTATTTTTCGGAATTGTAATATGCTTCGAGGTTCTGGGGTTTCTGATCAATGGCTCTTAACTTCCCCTGATCGAGCTCTCTATCGCTGACTCTTTCTCTCTCACTCACACAGGGATGGGAAAAATGACAAAATATCATAAAGATCAATGTATCAAAATAAACTACAAAATACTGGTATTTTGTAATGTTAAAACACATATATTTAGTATTTTCAAATCCAAACAGACATTTGGAAGGACCTAGCCTTCTGAATGCAATGCAGGGTGAAAGGGGGTGTGGCACAAAATGTGAACCGCTGAAAAAATGGCATAGAAAAGTATTTAGTATTTTGAAAATACAAAATACATTGGAATGTAGTTCAGAAAAGTGTACTTTAAATTACAAAATACTCTGAAGTAATTCAAATACGTATTTCAAATACATGTAACATAAATACTAGCCATCTCCCCACACGTAGGTCATCCGTAGGTCAACTTTAGGTCTGGCATCTTCTACCTGTCTGGAGTTCACAACCTTCTTATGTCTCTCTTCACCCCCCCACTCACTCCCCCACTTTACATCCCAAATGACACCCTATTCCCAGTGCACTACTTTTAACAAAGGCCAATAGAACTTTGGTCAAAAGTAGTGCACAATATATGGAATAGGGTGCCATTTGGGACACATATTTAATGTTTTCATCCACCCATCTTACTTTCAAATGGACAAATTACACATCCATGTTTCTCTCTCTATGTAATGTCCACTAGTCTAGTGCATGTCTGACAATCTGTCAGCCCACATCTATGGGGGAATTCAATAATTCATGGAATAAATTGTTTATCAAATCATGAACTGGACCAGCGTCGCTACATCTTCCTCTACCATTTAGGGAGTGGACTATGACGATGGTCTTTGGCATCCTTTTTACTATTGACAAGGGCCCAGAGCGCTCTTTTCCAAAAGTGGTGCACTACTAGGGTGATACAGTGCCATTTGGGACGTATCCTATTTGTTTAGGGTTTGAGGGGAGAGCTCCCCCTTACCGCTGTCACCCTGGTTCACAAAATGACTTAATTGTGCATGTTGTTACCGTTTTCAGAGCCAAACCTAGTATAACACAGCCACATACTGTAAAAACCCTTTCTCTTGAAATGTTCACATTACATTTCTTTATTTTCTACCTTCTCTCTCTCTTTCTCTTCATTTTCCCTCTTTCCTATTCCCTGTGATCTGTGTGCAGTCAAGGTCAGGTCCAGTTTGATGTCATAACCACCCCCGTCCCACTCATCTTCTCCCTGTAGATGTCGTCCGCATTGCCATGGCGATGCCCCAGTGACACCGGTCATCAGAAGGGCTCGGTTGCACGGTTGAGTGAGCCCGTGCACCGGGGTCAGCTGGAGAGACGGGCTCTGCTGGACTCCATATGCAAGGGGAAGGCTAACCGCTTCATGACTGACTATACTGAGCCTCAGAGATATCTCTATATTCAGGCATACACACACACAGAAGGACTGACACACAGACACACACACACACAAATGCATGCAAACACACACACATATATACACACACACAGAAGGATACACACACATAGATGGACACACATACACACAGACACATATGCTAACACAGACACTACATAGACACATAGACACACACCCACACCACAGCCGACCCTCTGCCCAGTCTCCCACCGCTCACCAGGTCTCCAATCCACCTGGTGTCACAACAACTCTCCAGGGGAAGGTCACAGGGTTACATTCAAATCAGGACTCAACCGCTTTTCTAACTGTTTTCATTTGGGCTGACTTACAGTTTAGACCTGGATATTTACATGAATGATGCGCTGTGAACGGAAAATGGGATAAAAGGACAAAAAAAAGTGGGGTTTGTTTTTCTGTTTATTGCTGATGATCCAGCTGCTGTTTCAGCATGATGCTAGTGATTACTGCGATGCAGATGGTGTATCAACATGAAGACCTGGAGATATACCGTGGTAGAGACTGTGTGCATTTAAATAAAAGCTTTCTTTTACTTTTGTTAAAGTTGCTTTGTCAGCAGATATGGTAGTTTATGTATTAGATATGTACCAGATATGGGCTTTATGTATTAGATATGTACCAAATATGGTAGTTTATGTATTAGATATGTACCAGATATGGGGTTTATGTATTAGATATGTACCAGATATGGTAGTTTATGTATTAGATATGTACCAGATATGGGCTTTATGTATTAGATATGTACCAGATATGGTAGTTTATGTATTAGATATGTACCAGATATGGGGTTTATGTATTAGATATGTACCAGATATGGGGTTTATGTATTAGGTATGTACCAGATATGGGATTTATGTATTAGATATGTACCAGATATGGGGTTCATGTATTATATATATTATCTTTGAGAAGATGTTTATTCTGACTTAATACAATGTGTCAGATATAATTGTTTTGAGCCATATATGCTACTGATAGCCTAACATTCATAATACTTTCTCCACTCCACTTTAAATAAGTAGGCTATTTCCTCCTGTCCCATTTTCTCTTCCTGACCCCCTGCGCAGTTCCCTAGATTCCCAAACCCTCGATAAAAGCCCCAGCCGCAGCTCTGGGTCAAGGAAGCCCGTTGGAGGGCCTGGGGTCTGGAGACTTTCCATAAATCAACCCTGACAAAACGACCAACATTAACCTCTGTATTCTCATTTGATGCCCAATTGGTTTACACAGAGTGGTGCAACCATAAATAACCTCCTCCAAACCAGCTGTGCAACAGGACAAACGCTCCCCTTCCCTGCACTCTGCTCCACTCTCCTGTCTGCTATTCCCTCTCCTCTTGTTTCCTCTTTACTTTTTCTCCATCACACTCTTGTTCTACACTCTTAGGGAAAAGGGTGCTAAGTAAAACCATAAACCACTATAAGGTTCTTTGGTATGTCCCCAAATGGGAACCCTTTTTAGGACCCCCTGTAAATGGTTCTACCTAGAACCCTCTGTGAAGGGTTCTACCGAGAACCTTTTAATCTTAGAAGGGTTCTTCCAAGAACAGTTTATGAACAGTTCCACCAGCCTTTAAAATATGAACATGACAATATGTTTCATAAAGGCCTTTCTTTGCGCCCCGAGTTATGCCCAAACACAATGATATTAGTCAACTTCTGGATTACAGGTCACAATATGCTGGCTTGTAAAAGTGACATGTAATTTCTATTGGAATCCAGCCAGAGTAAGAATATCCAACAATTGGCGCTGTCAATAACCCACAACCTGCCAGGGTAGGGAAGATGACACAATCACTATCAACTCTGGTCATTAACGACAACACTCCAATGTGCTGTCATTACTCTAAACTTTTGAGGAAACCCGTTGCACTTAACACATCTGAGCACAGTTACTTTCAATGATTTTGTAGTCTTTACTCAAACCGTTAGTCACCATGACCCTTGTATAAGCTTGAAAATGTGGATTAACATTCCCACTAAGCTACGCCTCCAATATAATTTCCAAGTGTGCCTTGCCTTTTCGAGTGAATTGTAGATTACCACCCATGATTGTATTTGTGGAGACAGAGACATGGATGTTGAATTCATTGACTTTCAGTCCTGTGTTTTCCACCAAGTGAGATCCTAGGTGAATGTTTTAATTATGACTAAATGCTGTATAACAGTACATTATGCATCTCATAAAGCCTCATTTTGAGGCCTAGCTTTATCTTAATACTGTGGTCTGAAACTCATGGTTGAAAGGTCACATCAGGCTTAGAGTAGGGTTAAAAAATTCCAGAAACTTTCCCAAAATTGCTGAATTTTCAAAAAATCTTGGTTGAATATATTTGAGGAATTTTCCAACACGGATTTATGGAAAACCTGAGAAATGTACCAGAATTTTGCAATCCTATCTGTAAGTCATTCCAATAGGAATTACACAACACTTTGCAGGCCAATAATATTATACTGAATTGATAAGTGATGTGTAATTCCTATTGGAATCTTGCCAGATTTAGGATATCCAACAGTAGACATTTTTATTCACCCACAATCTGCATTCATAATGACTGCCAATATTAAGAACAGTGCATTTGAACGGGAACAACCATTTCAGTAAAGGGTGAAAATCTAACTAAATGATTGGATTATTTTAGAAAAATTTTAATTATCTTCATGTAGTGTAAGGTTAATCAATCAACCTGCTGTAGAGCATTCTGGGAATGTTTTGATTTGTTATCATCGCTTAACAAAATAGAGCTGATTGTCACGCCCTGACCTTACTTAGTTATCTTTGTTTTCTTTATTATTTTGGTTAGGTCAGGTTGTGACGAGGGTGGTTTGTCTAGTTTTTGTATTGTCTAGTTTTTTTTTGTATGTCTAGGGGTTATTGTATACCTAGGTGTTTAAATGTCTATGGTTGCCTAGATTGGTTCCCAATTCAGAGGCAGCTGTTAATCGTTGTCTCTGATTGGGGACCATATTTAGGTAGCCATATTCCTTGGGTATTTTGTGGGTTATATTCTATGTTTAGTTGCCTGTTCTGCACTAGCCATATTGCTTCACGGGTCGTTTAGTTCTGTTCAGTGTTCTCTCTTTTATTAAAGAGTTATGTTCACGCTGCGCCTTGGTCTCCTCTTTATGACGAACGTGACACTGATGTGTCTTCTCATTTAGTATTGAGTCAGTACCACAAACATTTTAAGCAATAATGACTTTTCATTTGCTTTGAGTTCTAATTCTTATAAGTATTTTAGTTAAAAAATGCTTTGGGGTTTAGAGTGTTATTTTACAACCACTGAGTGTTAAGTTCAATTAAATCAAGGATCAACACTAGAAATGTTACAATGAAAAATCCACACTAGTTTAATCTGGCCTTTGCTACATTTACTGTGTTACATATCCTCCTGAGACCCAATAATTCATTGTTGTCCTCTCTAGTGGACATCAGTTCTTGGTCCGTATCTCTGAGGCCATACCAGCCACTGTATTAAAACCCCCGAGAATCAATGTCAGAGGCCCCCTACAGATATTGAATTCGCATAATAATAATATCCCCATAAAAAAAATAATCAGTATAAGCTAGAGATATCTGTTTTTACATTGGATGCGGTCACAATCCACCCCATCAGCCGATGTCACACTTCGACATCTGCAGTGAAACGTGACAGAGATAGAGCGGTGATTTTCAGACCATGAGACGTCCTGCTAGTTTGGCCAATAGACACTCACAAACATGTACATGTTGGTTGTTTTGATCTAGGACGCCTAAAGGCCTCACAAGACTCGTCGGAAGGTCCACCGGTACCAGTAGTTTACATACACCTTAGCTAAATACATTTAAACTCAGTTTTTCACCATTCCTGACATTTATTCCTAGTAAAAATTCCCTGTTTTAGGAAGAATGTGAAATGTCAGAATAACAGTAGAGAGAATGGTTTATTTCAGCTTTTATTTCTTTCATCACATTCCCAGTGGGTCAAAAGTTTACATACCAAATACTAATTGAGTGTTTCATTGCCTTTAAATTGTTTAACTTGGGTCAAACATTTCGGGTAGCCTTCCACAAGCTTCCCACAATAAGTTGGGTGAATTCTGGCCCAATGCCTACTGTCAGAGCTGGTGTAACTGAGACAGGTTTGTAGGCCTCCTTGCTCGCACACGCTTTTTCAGTCTGCCCACAAATTTTCTATGGGATTGAGGTCAGGGCTTTGTGATGGCCACTCCAATACTTTGACTTTGTTGTCCTGAAGCTATTTTTCCACAACTTTGGAAGTATGCTTGGGGTCATTGTCCATTTGGAAGACCCATTTGCGACCAAGCTTCAACTTCTTGACTGCTGTCTTGAGATGTTGCTTCAATGCATCCACATAATTGTCCTTCCTCATGAGCTATCTATTTTGTGAAATGCACAAGTTCCTCCTGCAGAAAAGCACCCCCAGACCATGATGCTGCTTCATGGTTGGGATGGTGTTCTTCGGCTTGCAAGCCTCTCCCTTTTTCCTCCAAACATAACGATGGTCATTTTTGCAAAACAGTTCTACTTTTGTTTCATCAGACCAGAGGACATTTTTCTAAAAAGTATGATCTTTAAACCCATGTGCAGTTGCAAACCGTAGTCTGACTTTTTTATGGCAGTTTTGGAGCAGTGGCTTCTTCCTTACTGAGTGGCCTTTCAGGTTATGTTGATATAGGACTCGTTTTACTGTGGATATAGGCACTTTTGTATCTGTTTCCACCTGCAGCTTCACAAGGTCCTTCGCTATTGTTCTGGGATGGATTTGCACTTTTCGCACAAAAGTATGTTAATATCTAGGAGACAGAACGCGTCTCCTTCCTGAGCAGTATGATGGCTGCGTGGTCCCATGGTGTTTATACTTAAGTACTATTGTTTGTACAGATGAACGTGGTACATTCAGGCATTTAGAAATTGCTCCCAAGGATAAACCAGACTTGTGGAGGTCTACAATTATTTTTCAGGTGGCTTGGTTGATTTCTTTTGATTTTTCCATGACGTCAAGCAAGGAGGCACTGAGTTTGAAGTTAGGCCTTGAAATACATCTACAGGTACACCTCCAATTGACTGAAATGATGTCAGTTAGCCTATCAGAAGCTTCTAAAGCCATTACATAATTTTCTGGAATTTTCCAAGCTGTTTAAAGGCACAGTCAACTTAGTGTATGTAAACTTCTGACCCACTGGAACTGTGACACAGTGAATTATAAGTGAAATAATCTGTCTGTATACATTTGTTGGAAAAATGACTTGTGTCATGCACAAAGTAGATGTTCAAACCGACTTGCCAAATCTATTAACAATACATTTGTGGAGTGGTTGAAAAGCGAGTTTTCATGACTCCAACCTGAGTGTATGTAAACTTCCGACTTCAACCGTATATGGAGACTGCGTAGTACCAAGAAAGAAAATACAATGTAAAGCGTAAAACTTCTCTGGGATTTGTGGGACGCTATTCTGAGAAAACACTGAGAGAGAAAGAACAACTCGTCAGATGGTGCATTGGAGACTGATGTGTTCCTGTCCTGTCTTTTCCCAATACTATTGCAGCAGATCAACAAAAAAGCCTAAAAGACAGCCGTGGTGTCGCTCTTCATTTCTCCTGTGGTACATAAGAAACCCGCTACAGATTGGTAGTAATGTAACAATGTAACAGTATAACTTTAATCCGACCGTTCTGGACAGCCCTACTTCTTCATTACACAAAGGAAAAACATCAACCAATTTCTAAAGACTGTTGACATCCAATGGAAGCGATAGGAACTGCAAGGAACTGCCTTTGAATTCTAGATTCCCAATGAAAACACATTGAAAAGAGAGTGACCTCAAAAAAAATGTCCTGGTTGGTTTGTCCTCGGCGTTTCGCATGACAAATAAGTTATGTTATACTCACAGACATCATTCTAAACGGTTTAGAAATGTCATAGTATTTTCTATCCAAATCTACCAATTACATGAATACCTATCTTCTGGGCCTGAGAAACAGGCAGTTTACTTTGGGCGTGCTTTTCATCCGGATGTGAAAATACTGCCCCCTATCCCAAAGAAGTCAGATTCTAAAGGGTTCTATGTAGAAAGCGTCTTGCCTTCCGAACCCTTTATTCTAAAAACAGTTCTTAGGATGAAAAAGGATCTAGGTAGAACTATTTGCCTTACAAAGAACCCTTCTCTTCCAAAAAGGCTTCTTCAGATGAAAATGGTTCTTGGTAGAACCCTATCCTTACTGAAATAACCCTTTTTTCTGAGTGTACAGTAGGTTCATCCCTCTGTCCTGTCTCCTGTCTCGTCACCATCCCTCAATTTATTTATTTCTCTCTCTCTCTCTCTCTCTCTCTCTCTCTCTCTCTCTCTCTCTCTCTCTCTCTCTCTCTCTCTCTCTCTCTGTGTGTGTGTCTCTCTCTCTCTCTCTCTGTTTCTCTCTCTCTCGCTGTGTGTCTCTCTCTCCCTCTCTCCTGGCTGAGTCATTTATGAGGGCCCTGTGACTAGGCCGAGGAGCAGTCCATGCCTGTTTTATTGACGTTGTCATTGTAAAACCAAACTTCCATGAAACCAATGTTGAAGACATTTATGTGTGTGTGTCTGAAGAAATGCTTGAAGCCGCTAAGGCCGATAAAACAAATCACTACAATGTGTTAACTTTTTTGACAAAACTTGAATGTTTTTATTTGGCTGTGAGTAACGCTTTTATTTAGGACAACCATACAATGATACAAAATAGAGACAAAAATATTTATTCTACAGGTTAGTTGAAGATCTGTTTACCCAAATGCGTGGTGCATGTGCAACAAGTACATTTTGCATGGAAATGAAGCAGGCTGCAGCCTTTTTTAAGAAGACAAACACAAGTTGTAAAACAGTGTCAATCAAGGAGTGCAGCAGTTCACTGTCCTTCAATCACAGTGGGGAGGCAGGAACTCAAATCAATGTTCCGTCTGAAGTTATTCTATCTCCACTATAGAGATGCTCACATCACCTGCACTATACAATTGAGCACGGGTGTCAAGCACACATTATTTTAGAGGGGGCACTAAATACGTGAGGATAGAGGGGGGTTGACGTGAAACAGCTTGTTGTGGAAATTCAACACCATGTCGTGGAAATGATCACCTGAAGTCAATATTAAAGGATTGATCCTTTATTATCAGTGCGCTGAAGAGGTTCCAACCAACTCGGGCAGGAGCTCCCCCAGGGCAGTCCCATTAGTTCTCTTATACACTGCTTACACAGACATGCTATATTTGCATGATTTACATGATTCATGATTCATCATTAACTTTAGTTCCTGCACGTGACTGACCAATGCGTCACGAGGCTTCTTCTCTCCAAAGCTGGGACCTTGAAACTGAGATACCTTTCGGTTCTCAAAATAATGTTCTGGGTGTACTGCCAAATAAAGCCATTTTGCATTTTCTAGCAAGTCGAGCAACCTTTCCAGCAGGCACGCCAGCTACGATACTTAGACAATCTACTCTACCTTGGTGAATAGCCTGAAATGGCTTGGTAGCTAGGTATGTAAACTGGCTAGCTAAAGGTAACTTAATAGCATTGCTAGTTGGCTAATATTAGAGAGAAACAACAAAACATTTTTGTTTTATTTATTCATCAAGGATGAATCAATTGGCTACATAGCTTGATCAAATTAATTTACAAACATACCTCCTGCGAGTCCTGCCCATCGCCGGCAGCTAAAATCAAATCAAACACTGTTTGTATCACTCAACACTCTCTCTTCTCCAACACTGACCGTACTATCTGTACACAGTATATGGGGTACTCTTTGCATGGTCTAGTCAGTGTGTCTCCTCCACAAAATACCACTTACAGATCTTTTATAGATAATTATGCTAAAATGTGGACTTAAAAATTAAGTTGGGTAATTAATTTGACATTTGAAAAAAAACACATTATAAAAAACTAAGGGGGCACGTGCCCTTGTGCTCTTTTTGGGCATGACGCCTCTGCAACTGAGTTCCATCAACTCAAGGTGAGACCCTTTGTGTGTGTGTGTGTGTGTGTGTGTGTGTGTGTGTGTGTGTGTGTGTGTGTGTGTGTGTGTGTGTGTGTGTGTGTGTGTGTGTGTGTGTGTGTGTGTGTGTGTGTGTGTGTGTGTGTGTGTGTGTGTGTGTGTGTGAGCAAGAGAGTGAGTACAGGTTCTGCACTACTACATGAATGTATCTGTCACCTTGTCATCAGAGCAGTGTTCCACCACCACCTCTAGAGAGAACAATAGAGAAGGAATATGAGGCTCTGCCTTCCAGCCTCCATAATACCTTGACCCCTGGAACAGGGGCGCACGGCGCCACAACACTACAATGCACCAGCCAAACACACGACAATGGCCCAGATAGAGAGAGAGGGGCGATAGAGATGGAGAGAGAGAGGGAGAGGGAGAAAGAGAGAGAGAGAGAGAGAGAGAAGGCTCTTTTTTTGCTGGCGCTAAACACCTTAGTCTGCAATTTCAACATGTATAAACTGTTACTCTGGAATTTTCCACCTCTTGCACCAGGTTCATCAATTTACTTCTCTAGCATCAGTTCACTTGCTCTAAGGTGGCAGGGGTGACAATATTTGAGGTGTGTCCTTATAAACAAGCATAAAAGTGACAATTCCATGCGCCGCAAATGGTAAGATTTAAGACCAATGACAAGCAGGTCTTAGTGGTAACGCGGTTGGTAATGACAGCGCAGCCTATCCAGCCGTAACGCACACTGCCCATATAGCTATGGAATGTTTAATTTGATTAAAATCAAGCAGAGCTTCCCCTCCCCTCAATGAAGGCTGGCTTTTTTTTCGTCCTGCCCATTGCATTCACCAAGTACTAGTAGCTAGCCAAGCCTATCAATAAAGGCTTTGGCTTGTGAGACTGCTTTGAAATAAATCATAAACACCAAAGCTTTATTTAAAGATCAAGTTTGGGAACAGCAAAACTGAGAGCGGACATCCTCTTTTTATTTATGTGGGCTGTCGTACATTATTTCAGCCAGCTCCCGTTATTATTTTGGATGTGCTTAAAAACCCCTCCATACATGTGTCCACATGTCCATCATGAAACAAGATATGAGATGATGCCGGTGACCATCGTGTTTTCCGAAACATTTAAGTCATTTTACTGTAACTTCGTTTTTAATCACTTGGTTAAAAACCAAGCCCTCATTAGGCTACCCTTACCCAACTATAACAAAGTCTGGATCAACAGTAATGGGTTGTCGGGTGTCCTTTTTATGCTGGCCTTGCAGCCTATCCATAAAAGGTGTTATACATTGTGAGAGTGCCTTGAGTTGAAAATAGAATGCACATCCTAAAACGGTGGTCACCAGTCGGTAGATCTCCAAGGCATTTCTAATCGATCGCCAATCATTTCTGTTAAAAACCCAACATTTTTTATTCGTCTTGCGCTGTTGGCGTTAGGTGCACCCGATTCAGCTGCCCTGAGAGCCAGGTAGGTGACATGTTCTCATTTTGAACCATTTCATATGTCTGAAGGTACAAACTATGCCTTCACGGCAGGCACGTGGAGTAAATCAAGTTCACTATAAGCGTACCACTGGCCAATCGGATGGCTCAGAATACCCTGTCTGCAGTAACGTAGCAGGCATAAAAGAAAGCTACAGCAAAGTTGATACTGTCAGATTTCTAAACATTTAAAACCATGAGTAGAGACTGTCAATGAATACAGCAAAGAGATGCTGTTTGTATGACTGAGTTCATGTGTACGTTTTTACTCAGCACTGTCAAAGCTTTCTATTCAACTCTTTTATGAGCCATAAAAATGTGCGTTCTCCCTACTTCCACTCACGCCACAACCAGCACTTGCAGCTGCAATGAATGAGTAAGAAAGTGTATCGATAAGCTTGCGTTGTTAATATTAGAGGCTTGGGTATTTTCTTATATCAAGGAATATTTCACTTTGTCTGGTCATAGTAACAAAATGAATTGGTGCATGACGCAGAAATAATGCAGTGTGACTCGAGTTTTGCTATCAGCTGGAAGACAGTGTCCCTTTTTGGTGAGTGTCAGGAAAGGGAGAACGGAGGTGATGTTGAGAGGCAGACCCTCAATCTGCTGTCCTCTCCCTCCACTGAGACTGACCATCAGATGCAGGCACCATCAGCCCAGTAAAATAAAAATAAAAATAAAAAATGGTTTAAATGTATTCTCACTCACTGTGTCTAACAAGAATGGTCTGAGAAGAACAGCAATATATTGGCAGGGCAATTTAAGCAAAGCCACTATGCAGTGATAAAGTGTTGGACCTATAGCGCACTGCACACACCTCATTACTACGGTATACTGTATATAATAGGTTAATGTTGCATAGGCTTACGTTTTTCACGTTAAAAAGTATATTGACTCAGACAGTGGCCTCGACTCAAAAAAAGCTGGTGACCACTGTCCTAAACATACACACATATGCCTACCTGCACAATTTATTTTGCTTCTTCAAGTATCCATCACCGTCCCAAAAGAGTGCCTCTCATACGGTTACCAAAGACATGCTCCTCCAAACTTATTTAAGTTATTAATGTGGATTCAACGGTAGGCCTTGGCTGTATCTTGCTATATTGAGAACATGCCTCACACATAAACTCAGCAAAAAAAGAAAAGTCAATTTTTCAGGACCCTGTATCTCAAAGATAATTTGTAAAAATCCAAATAACTTCACAGATCTTTATTGTAAAGGGTTTAAACACTGTTTCTCATGCCTGTGGAACGGTCGTTAAGACACTAACAGCTTACAGACGGTAGGCAATTAAGGTCACAGTTATGAAAACTTAAGACACTAAAGAGGCCTTTCTACTGACTCTGAAAAACACCAAAAGAAAGATGCCCAGGGTCCCTGTTCGTCTGCGTGAACGTGCCTTAGGTATGCTGCAAGGAGGCATGAGGACTGTAGATGTGGCCCCCCAGATATGTCCGGGAACCTGCAGGTGCCTTGGTGAAAGAGTGGGGTATCTCACAGCAAGTACTGGCAAATCTGGTGCAGTCCATGAGAAGGAGATGCACTGCAGTACTTAATGCAGCTGGTGGCCACACCAGACCCCCCTTTGTTCAGGGACACATTATTCTGTTTCTGTTAGTCACATGTCTGTTGAATTTGTTCAGTTTATGTCTCAGTTGTTGAATCTTGTTATGTTCGTACAAATATTTACACATGTTAAGTTTGCTGAAAATAAACACAGTTGACAGTGAGAGACATTTCTTTTTTTAATGAGTTTATAATACAATTTATGGGAGCTAGTATTTTTTATTTAGGAGACTGTCTACTAGCAGAGACAGTGCACTGAAAACACAGTGCTTATAGCTTCTGCTCATTGTTGAAGGGTTCTCTATTAAAGTCATAGTTAAAGTCGCTCTGTCACAGATTGGTGTAAGGTGACAATGGGGAATCACCTGTTCCAAGAATGTACCGGAAGAAGTTAAACTTTCATACCAGTGTTCATTAAAGTAGTTGTTCAACAATTTACGCAGCGGAATAAAAATAGTGGCCTTATAATCATAAACGATGTAATGTAAATACCATCATACCATCAATATCGTTACCTTCCCTTTCTCCATTTATTTTCACACATCCAGTTTTTTAAATTCCCGTCGAAGAAATTCATTATTTCGGGACTCAAAGTATTATTCCTGATATTTGCACATTCCAATCTGTCAATATGAACAGCAGACGGGCTGATTTCAATTGGCTCTATAGCAGTAAATGACTTGACTCTTTAACACCCTCCAACTCCTATAACAATGGCACCACTCTAATTGGAGAGACAGTGTAATTTCTCCTGTTACACCTGGAAATAAAACTTTTGTAATAAAGCTGGTACTACTGGTACTACTTTCTCAAACATCATATTTCTTCTTTGTTTGATTTAGGGTCAAGCTACATTTTTCATTTTGCCAAAGTCTAATTAAACAAAATCAAATGTCTGTGTTCAAAGGAGAAAAAAAGGGGTTTGAATTTGTGCTGTTGAAATGTTTAAGGTGCTGACCTAAACATACCTTGCTCCTCGCTGGTTAATTGCAATTACAGTGAGCATGAACATACTTCACTACACAATTTACCACATCATATATTTTCAGTTGAGAGAGAGAGACAGGGAGAGGGAGAAACAGAGAGAGAGAGAGAGAAGGATGGAGAGAGAGGGGGAGAGGGAAGGAGAGAGAGGGGGAGAGGGAAGGAGAGAGGGATGAGAGAGAATGAAAGACAGGGTGCTGTATGAGATTCTAGAAATCATAAGGATTCTAGGAGTTGTACAGTCACCTAGAAAAGAATAGCTGTGTGATGGATGATATCCAGGCTGCTTTTCCCTGCTTCTCCCAGCTGATTTGTAGCTCAGGGTTAACACCTGAAAGCCTCTATAGCATCTCTGACTGGACTAGCTGATCCTAGACCAGTCTGGAACCCTCTCACCCTCAACCGCGCTGCTTCTGAATCTGTCAAACATGACATCATAGTGGATGGTCACCAAAGGGTGGCAGATAGACCATTTTGTCAGTAGTGAATTAATTTGTTCTCATACTGTAAGTTTATTTTTCCATTATTTTTTTTTCCTTCTTTATTTCAGTCAAGTTTTAGAAAGAGATATTATAAAGTTCATTATCAGTCTTTCTATTTTAAGCGTTGCTGTTTGCAGCTTAATGTCTCCATAGGTCTCCAAATACATAACCCCAGACACACACAGAACCCTGCAGACCTGAACACCCTCTGACCTCACAATGAACATTATGTCATTAGTACCCAGGACTCCCAGAGGAGGGAGGCTGTGTGACATGAATCAGTGTGCCTGATCCATACAGCCGGCCCCCCAGCTCAAACCCCTCTCCCTCCTCTTTCCTTATCTCCCTCCTCTTTCCTTCCCTCCTGCCTCATTCACAGGTCAGCACTGATCTATCATCATCTGTCTCTCTTTCTGCCTGTTGGAGCATCCAACCTCATGTTAACACACACACACACAGTCTGGCCATCCATACAGTACATCCATTCACCTTCTCTGCCCTACTTTAACCTATGTCCCAAGGGGGAAGACGACAGAGAGGTGTAGTCTTTCTGTTCTAGGGTTTATTTTACTGCAGAATGGTGAGACAGAGAAAAGAGAGACAGATTTAAAAGAGAAGAGTCAGATGGACAGAGAAATAGTGAAACGGGGAGAAAAGTGATTGTGATAAAAAAGACAGTGTGATCGAAAAGAAAAGGGAGACCGAGATTTAGAGGTCCTGTACTAACCTCTCCTCCACACAGCCGTTAATCCTAGCATTCCAGAGCCCCCTGACAACCTGAGGTTAGAGGTCAGAGGTTATGTTAACCCTGGTTCCTTCCCCAGGGCCCAGACTCCCGCTGGGAGTCAACTACCCCTGACTCTTGACTCGTGTGATGTCAGACAGAGTCACAGGGGGTCATGGTCAAGGCTTTTGTCTGGATATCATCCAACCATTGCTGCGCTGTCTGTTTAGATTGTGTGTGTGTGTGTGTGTGTGTGTGTGTGTGTGTGTGTGTGTGTGTGTGTGTGTGTGTGTGTGTGTGTGTGTGTGTGTGTGCGTGTGTGCGTGTGTGCGTGCGTGCGTGCGTGCGTGCGTGCGTGCGTGTTTGTGTGTGTGTGTGTGTGCGTGCGTGCGTGCGTGCGTGCGTGTGTGTGTGTGTGTGTTGTTTTCTTTAAGTTGGATTGTGGATGCTGGGTTATTGAGCTATGATACACTGATTGGAGGTGTGGCTTAGTAGGGTCATGGCTTTTAGCTAGTTCTTTTTGGCCACCTATGAGAGTAAATGCCATTCCGATTAATCTGTTTTGTTGCATTGTCAACACATGTCAAGTTTGAGTACTGACACTTTTTTAGTTTTAATAAGGCGTACACAAGAGTACGAGTATGAGTATGAATTGTATATGGAAGACTGTCACGGCTGGCCAAAAATAACTATCTGAAACCATTCCTTTGGTGTGGGTTAATTTAACATCCAGTACATCTTTAATTATACAATTAATAACATTACTATGTAAATATCATAACCAACTGTTAACTATCCCAATAGCGGCATACACATAGGCTCTAGTGGAACTCATCTTGTGCAAGAATGATTAAGTTACAAAAATGTCAGCACGCAACCTCACAATACAACAGAACAGATGAACCGTAGTGACATTTACTCTCACATGTGGTGAAAAATAACTATCTGAAAGCCATGCCCATACTAAGCCACACGTCCAGCCTTCTCGTCATGGCTCAATAACCCAAATAAGGGATCCAATTGGCTGGGTCAAAAATATTCCAACGTGTGTCCCAGCACTGGGTTATTTTTAACCCAGCATTTAATTTAGAATGTACAATCTGTAGGTTGGTGTGCATTCAGAAAGTATTCACAACCCTTGCCTTTTTCAACAATTTAATATGGATGACATTGAGATTCTGTGTAACTCACACACAATACCCCATGATGTCAAAGGGGAATTATGTTTTTAGGCTTTTTTACAAATTAGTAAAAAATGAAAACTGAAATGTCTTGAGTCGATAAGGATTGTGTCAAGGCACAGATCTGGGGAAGGGTACCAAAACATGCAGCATTGAAGGTTCACAAGAACACAGTGGCCTCCATCACTCTTAAATGGAAGAAGTTGGGAACCACCAAGACTCCACCAAGGAGACTCCACCAAGGAGAAGGGCCAAGAATCTGATGGTCACTCTGACAGAGCTCTAGAGTTCATCTGTGGAGAAACCTCCAGAAGGACAACCATCTTTGCAGCACTCCACCAATCAGGCCTTTATGGTAGAGTGGCCAGACGGAAGCCACTCCTCAGTAAAAGGCACATGACAGCCTGCTTGAAGTTTGCCAAAAGGCTCTCAGACCATGAGAAACAAGATTCTCTTGTTTGATGAAACCATGATTGAACTCTTTGGCCTGAATGCCAAGTATCACATCTGGAGGAAACCTGACACCATCCCTACGGTAAAGTATGGCAGTAGCAGCATCATCATGCTGTGGGGAGGTTTTTTTAGTGCCGTGGACTGGGAGACTAGTCAGGATCGAGGATGAACGGAGCAAAGTACAATGAGATCCTTGATGAAAACCTGCTCCAGAGCACTCAGGACATCAGACTGGGGCGAAGGTTCACCTTCCAACAGAACAACGACCCTAAGCACACAGCCAAGACAACGCAGGAGTGTCATATTTTTGCTATTAATATTTAATAAATGTGCAACAAAATCTGTTTTTGCTTTGTCTTTATGGGGTATTGTGTGGAGATTGATAAGGGAGAAAAATAACTATTTCATACATTTTAGAGTAAGGCTGTAAAGTAACAAAATGTGGAAAAAGTCAAGGGGTCTGAATACTTTCCGAATGCACTGTAGGTGTGACTTTTTCTGTAAAGAGAATTGAGAGGCACAGTAGGTTAGAGAAGAGCTCAGCAGTGCTCCTGGGATCCATTGTACTCCACACACATTCCTTGAATCCAGCGCTACGTACTCATTTGTTATCCCCTACCATTGCGATGCTATAGAATAGAAAAGTCCTCTATTTTGGGTTTTGTTCCGTGCCTTTTCACATCCTGACCAAGGTTTCCAGCGTTCACCGGGAAAGCATTTTTATATGTTTTCACCAAGTTTTATGAATTTCAATATTTTGTCGGACATCATTCGACAAAAATATATTTTTTAAACACAGTGGAAAGGTCAGGTAGGGTTCAATCCAAGAAAGGCAAAACACAATGTGAGAAAAAAGAGCTATGAGTAGACTCAAAGTACAGCAGAAATATGACAATCCAAACGCTCTCTAGCACTATACGAATTCCTTTGATAAGGAAATACATAGAAAATGCTGTGTCTGTACTCACTACCTTCAGAGCAAGGACCCCTGTGTGTGTGTGTGTGTGTGTGTGTGTGTGTGTGTGTGTGTGTGTGTGTGTGTGTGTGTGTGTGTGTGTGTGTGTGTGTGTGTGTGTGTGTGTGTGTGTGTGTGTGTGTGTGTGTGTGTGTGTGTGAATTGCATGGGGGGGTGGTAGGTGTAGGAATTGGGGTTCCTCTCTCTGCCTCTCTATTCCTCTCCTCCCCTTTCTCTCTGCGGCGGGGGCATTTATCAGACCCCTAAGTGGCTGTAACAAAAGCAATGCTCCCTGGGAGAGGACCTGACAGCAGTTTTCCTCGTATTGATCGCCTGCGCTCGCTCTGAGTGCTCCAGTTTATGACAAAAGAGTTCACGACACCGCAGTCACAAAGTCAATACCGTGATAAATACTCCCACTCTGCTGGTCCCTTGTCCGGCACTTTACCAGGCATTTGCCCTGACAGTTATTACTCCTACCACAGTAAATCCACTGACCAAAGGAGAAAAAAGAGAAAAAAAAGCGAGTTGTGGGCTGAATTTATGAACTCAGGTTGGTCAAGTTTACTTAATCTAAAGACCTGTTCAATCACGATCAGTGCTAGCAGACCGGAGGATTTGCTGGTCATTGTGTTGTTTTCTCCACATCTTTAAGGAGCCATTTTTTTTGTCAGTGGGATTAACTGTATGTTAAATATGAATGTGCACATTCCCATATACGCATGCACAGAGAGAGAGAAAGAGAAAGAAAGAGTAGAGCATGTGTGTGACTTGTACACACCAACATACTGAAAAATACAGACATACGCTACATGGCCAAAAGTATGTGGACAAAAGTATGCTCGTAGAGTATCTAATTCGAAAATCATGGGCATTAATATGGAGTTGATCCCCTTTGCTGTTATAACAGCCTCCACTCTTCTGGGAAGGCTTTCCACTAGATGTTGGTACATTGCTGCGGGGACTTGCTTCCTTTCACCCACAAAAGCATCAGTGAGGTCGGGCACTGATTTTGGGCATTTAGGCCAAATATATTTGATGGGGTTGAAGTCAGGGCTCTGTGCAGGCCAGTCAAGTTCTTCCACACTGATCTCGACAAACTATTTCTGTATGAACCTCACTTTCTGCACAGGGGCATTGTCATGCTGAAACAGGAAAGGCCCTTCCCCAAACTGTTGCCACAAAGTTGGAAGCACAGAATCGTCTGGAATGTCATTGTATGCTGTAGTGTTGATTTCCCTTCCCTGGAACTAAGGGGCCTAGCCCCCATGAAAAACAACCCCAGACCATCACAACTTTACAGTTGGCACTATGCATTGGGACAGGTACAGTAGCATTCTCCTGTCATCCAGACTGAGAGATGGTGAAGCGTAATTCATCACTCCAGAGAACGCGTTTCCACTGCTCCAGAGTCCAATGGCGGCAAGCATTTACACCACTCCAGCCGACGCTTGGCATTGCACATGGTGATCTTAGGTTTGTGTGCGACTGCACGGCCATGGAAATCCATTTTAATGAAGCTCCCAACGAACAGTTCTTGTGCTGACATTGCTCCAGAGGCAATTTGGAACTTGTCAGTGAGGTTTTCAACCAAGGATCTACTTCGCGGCTGATCCCTTGTTGCTCCTAGATATTTCCACTTCACAATAACAGCACTTATAGTTAACCGGGGCAGCTCTAGCAGGGCTGAAATTTGATGAACTGACTTGTTGGAAAGGTGGCATCCTATGACAATCTCACGTTGAAAGTCACTGAGCTCTTCATTAAGGCCATTCTACTGCCAATGTTTGTCTATGGAGATCGCACGGCTGTGTCCGCGATTTTATTAACCTGTCAGCAGGGATGTCCATATACTTTTGCATATATAGTGTATGTCCATCATTGGTTGAATATGTAGCCTAAGGTATTTTAGATGTTGCTGTTTGAATAGGTTATTTATTTTCCGGTAGTTTACTCTCTTACTCTAAACCGATTTTTAACATATCTTTGTTTTTCCCTCCAGAAATCTAATTTGAATAATGATTAGTGAATAAAATCAGGGATTAAAGTGTGAGCTGTCAGATATGTCTGTTTGTTGTGGCAGCACAGGGCCAAGTTCCATCTCCAACTTTACACACATGTTGATGGTATTACATGCAAAGATCCCTGTACATCCATTTTCAGCAAATGAGAAAATATTAAGAATGTTTTGTAATTTGGAAGAGGTTCCTGCCTTTGCGCTAATCCAACATGTTAAATCCGTTTAGAGTTAAAAGTACCCATATCCCCGCTGCATATGCTCTGAAACACATTAATCAAAATAGCAGATTATGCAGATGTAAATTACAACGCTGCTATGAATGAAAATGTTTCAATTTATCTAGTCAAAAATATTATAAATCTAGAGAGATTAATATTTTTCTATAATAGTTTACAAATACAACATGTGTCGAATTGAGTGGCAAATCATCTTGTTTAGCATAACTCCTAAATCCTATTACAAATGTTAAAAAGATATTAAAAAGTGATTTATTTATACTTGGAGAAACCATAACCAGCCAGAGAATCATATTCAGGCTCTCTTTTCATGTTGTTACTCTAAAAAGGAACATTTGTTCCAAATGTCTTACCTGGCTATCATCATTTGGTCATCTAGAGTCAAGTGGATGACAAGTGGGTCCTCCAGAGTTGCCTGTCCTCTATAGCAAATGTATTATCTTCTCCCTCCAGTCTGGTTACCTGGCTAAAACAAAAGGTGAAATAAATATCTGTGTATGTCACGTTTTTATCCATACCTGGCCATTCTGATAATCTCCTGGTCAAGATACTGTAAGGACCATCAGCAGTGAGAGACTGTATGCCTCATAAATGGCACCCTATTCCATATAGTGCCCTGGTCAAAAGATGTGCACTATATAGTGGATAGGTTGTCATTTGGAACACAACCCCTGTCCGTAGCAAGTAGCGACAGCCCTCAAAGCCTAGACAGGGCCACGTGATGTCAGGCTGTGTTTGGGCGCAGGGATGGGCGGCTAACGGCAGGCAGCAGATCACAGTGTCTATCTAGTGGCTTTATATCCACAAGGAGAATGGTAACTACCTGCAAAATAACCTTCTGGGTGGAGAGGACCTCTCCTATGGCAGCAGCACATGACACAGCAGCCAGAGGACACAGCACCATGAGACAGAGGGGAGAGACAGGGAGGGGGAGGAGGGGGAGATTTGTGGAAGGAAGGAACAGGATGGTTGGGTTGGAGAGTGGAGGAAGGGGTAGAGATTTGTAGTAAGGGAAGAAGAAGGTCTGGAGGTTGGTCTTGAGAGGAGAGTGGGAAAGGGGTAAGAGGGGGAGAAGTGGGGTTAGAGAAGGGGAGCAGGCAGAGTAGATCGGGGGAGGTATTTTGGGGGGGGAAGCAAACATAAGTTGAAGGGAAGAGATGGTAAAGATGGAGAGGAGGGGGTTGCAGATTTTGAGGTTAGCTATGAGGTTGGTTAGGCTAGATGGGAGGGGGGTTATGGGTGGAGAAAGAGAGGGAGACAACACTGCACTCATGCGGACAGGTGCACATACAGTAGTTACACACAATCAAACTGAACGTCCTATTGAGAGTGCCAGTACTTCTACACTGCACTGTAGGTGGAGCACACACACACACACGCACACACGCATACACACACACACACAGTAGGTCTGGGTGGAGAAAGTTACATTTTCTTTTGTACTTTCTCAAACCTGAAAGTATTGCAATCTCAGGAATGTTATGCGTCAGCATATTGGACAGTAAACTGCTAACTAGAAGAACATTCCTCGAGACATTCTTTCAGTGGCAACATTCCAACAGCCTGTCATTCCACTGAAGAAATATAGGATACAGTAGAGTAAGTAGTCTATTTTACTGATGACTTGTGGTTAGTGTAGTTATGGCATTGATTTGATGTCGTATAGGCAGGGCAGAAGATATTGCAAGATGGCATTGTCTTCCACGGGGTCATGCCAGTGGCTGATAGTGAGAATGAAAAAGCTACAGACCAGATCATGATGAAAGACAGGCAGTCCTACATACAAAAAAAAGGGAGAAAAGCAAAACAAACAAACACAAAAGCTGTAATCACGAAATTCCTGAAAGAAGCACACAAACAGTTCAGATTTGCCAAGCGTCTTTAGGGAGATTAGGCAAAGTATATGCTGTGTGTGAAACCACAAAGCCCGACAACAATGCTTAGCTAATTCAAAGGCGGATGTTGCCAGGGATGGGCATACATTACAATTACAAAATACAAGTACAAAATACTCTAAATACAAGTACAAAATACTCTAAAGACCAATGCATCAAAATAAAACATGGGATTGTGTTGTATTTAATAAAAAATACATGTCGTTTTGTATTTTAAAACATCAAAATACATTTGCAAATAGCCAGCCAAGCAGCATCAACATTCTTAGTCATTTTTGCAGGAACGTCTTACTCGCTATGACTGTGATATGTTGTTGTTTATCAACCTTAGTTGAATTCACTCTGGATAAGAGTGTTTGCTAAATGACCAAATTGTAAACGTAAATGTGAAAATTAACAACTGCAATACACAATGGTTATTATTATTATCCTTGTTTTGGGGCAGAGCTCATTACAATAATACATTACGCTTCATTTTTACATATACATTTACATTGAGTTCATTTATCAGACACTCTTATCACACCATAGTGCCACCAGACTTTTGATACCAATCTAGGGTGAAAGGGGCCCACAGAATTGTGAGCTGCTGTAAATAAATGCGATAGAAAAGTATTTGGAAAATACAAAACGACAGTTTTCAAAAGTATTTTGTTACAAACGACATTGGCGCATGGTTTAGCCCAGTGTAATACAACATAAAAAATACTCAGAAGTAATTAAAACACATATTTCAAATACATATAACAGAAACGTGTTGCTAATGAAAATGTCAGCCCCTGAGTTTTGACCAGGAACACTTCTCATTTCCTTATTGCAAGTGTGCTTTTATCTTTTACCTGAAAAAATGCCATCAAACTAAAAGGCGGGAGTGTGTGTGTGTGTGTGCGTGCGTGCGTGCGTGCGTGCGTGCGTGTTTTACAGGTAGTTTTTTCTCTCCATTTCAAGGTTGGTTAGCACGTTAGCATACATTAGCAGAGGGGCACAATGACCGGACTCACCTTAGTCAATATGTGTTACACCTGCGCTGGAGAGTCATCTCGTTCGTTAGGATGTTTCACCTATGCTGTCCCAGCTGATTTTTAAAGACTTTCATGAAAAAAAAACGTATTTCATAAAAAAAACAGATGTTTTAGGCTTAGTTATAGTGAAACATGTCAATTCTAGTCTGAATGTTGACAGTTTGCTGCAAAAGTTATAAATGTTGGTCTTTTAGGAGTAAATCTAGCTCTTTTTGCCACAAGCGGTTCAACTCAGGTAGGTGCCTCTACGTAATCGCAAGGGAGGGGTTTGGTATGAAATACATTTGCTTCTAAATGTGCTTGGTGGTACCACCTCAAGGCATACCTAAAAGCAGGTGACAGTGTGCCTTATTTGGCAATGGTCTTGGTAAGTGGTGTGCCAACATATTTAGCATGATGCTTCCTTGACTAGACTATTGACGTTACAGAAAATTCAAAAGGCAGTTTTTGCTTACCGTTTCATTCACATCACATCACATTCACATTCACATGTGCTTTTACGAAGAAAAAAAACATGTAGGTTATGACGATTATACTTTTATATTTGTAGCTAGATCCATCGTAACAAGAAATAGATGACAATGGTGGTCATGTCAACTCGTATTGTTCCCAACCTCCATGGCTGAGTTCTAATCCCACAAGAGGGAAATATATATATTTACAATATTCATCCATACCCACACATATCTAATTCCAAAAAGTGAAAGCATACCTTGTGAGAGGGGTCGCCCTGGTAGTAGTTGAAGGTTTTTATATAGTACCCAAGACCAATCTGTGAGATAATTTGACCAAAGTGCTTTGAGTAAAATGCTGCAATGCGGGTGGGATTTAATTGAGCCCCTGATCTTCATTTTCAAGGTGGTGATTTTACCTTACTTTTATTGCAGTATTGTATTGGGAAAAGAGTCTACATTTCAAATATTTTTGGGGGGCCCCATGGGGGATTTGAACTTAAACCACAAGTGGTAATAGATGTCAGGAACTCAGCACCTTACCACTGTCAGCGAACTGTCCAGAGCTGTATTTTATTACAAGGCACATAATTATATTATCAGAGCCTGGCAACTTCTGGCAAGTATTCTTTAGTGAGAACGTGTTGAAATCAGGGTTAGGTTGAGGGGTTTGTGGTTAAGATTAGGTTAGGGGTTAGGGAAAATAGGAATTTTTGTGGTCAAACATTTTTGCACTCAAAATTTCCTGACATCTCACTAAAACAAAGCTGTGTGTGTGTGTGTGTGTGTGTGTGTGTGTGTGTGTGTGTGTGTGTGTGTGTGTGTGTGTGTGTGTGTGTGTGTGTGTGTGTGTGTGTGTGTGTGTGTGTGTGTGTGTGTGTGTGTGTGTGTGTGTGTGCCAGGGTGCAGCAATGCATGGCAGCAGTCATGTTGTTCTTCCAGGTCTCTTGGGGTAGGAGGTACACTCATGGCTCCTGCTGATAACTGTCTCACATTGCAGCCCTGCACTGAGGGCCAGCCAAGACCCCCACCCCGCCCCTCCTCCCACTGTCTGTCTGTCTGTCTGTCTGTCTGTCTGTCTGTCTGTCTGTCTGTCTGTCTGTCTGTCTGTCTGTCTGTCTGTCTGTCTCCCCCTCCTCAGGCCTACTGCTTATGGTCACAATAATGAACATGCTTCTACCTCATGTCATGTTGTCTCCCTGTAGTCCACATCAGCAAAACGCCCCTGCATTCACAAACTTACTTCCACTATGAAGGGCCAGATAATCCACCCAGCAACCTTACTTCTAAGCCCATACTTTTCCCCTCCTATTTTCTCCCAGACCTGAGAGTGCCAGTCCCAGCAGAGCACCAATTCATGTTCACTCGCCCACGCGCTCTCGCTCGCTGCTCTCGTCTGTCATCCCTCTATCCCAGGGACAAAGAGAGAAAGAGAGCGGTAGATATGTGTTATGTTGTGGGTCTTCTGCGGTAAACACTGTGGTGTAGCCACTGGCTTGTGACCCGGTGTAGAGATGGTGCTGCAGTGAATACGGCTCCTGACCAATTCTATTTTGTGTGTTTTTAAAAAAAAATGTTTTTACATAATGTCTCCGCCCTCATTTCCTATGACCGAAAACAGCTTCTGGACATCATCAGAACAGCGACCACTAACGAGTGGACGAGCATATCTACTTCAACGAGTCGGTAGCTCTGGATGTTCTGCTTACTCCTTCATGGGACTCGAAAGAAGAATCATGGTGAAAGAGAGGCAGGCGACGCGACATCCTGACAAGATTATGTTGGCAAGCAAATAGACCACCATTGCCCTCTGTTCTTTTGGCAAATGTGCAGTTACTGGAGAACATAATGGATGAGATCAGTTCGAGACTATCCTTTCACGAGGACCTGAACAACTGTAAAATCCTATGTTTCTCAGAGTTGTGGCAGAAAGAGGACATTCAGTACCAGTTAAAAGTTTGGACAAACCTAGTCATTCAAGGGTTTTTGTTCATTTTGACTATTTTCTACATTGTAGAATAGTAGTGAAGACATCAAAACTATGAAATAACACATATGGAATTGTGTAGTAACCAAAGGAGTGTTAAACAAAACAAAATAGATTTTAGATTCTTCAAAGTAGCAACCCTTTGCCTTGATGACAGCTTTGCATACTCTTGGTATTCTCTCAACCAGCTTCACCTGGAATGCTTTTCCGACAGTCTTGAAGGAGTTATCCTCTGCAGAAGAGGTAACTCTGGGTCTTCCTTTCCTGTAGTGGTCCTCAGGAGAGCCAGTTTCATCACAGCGTGTGATGGTTTTTGAGACGGCACTTGAAGAAACTTTTAAAGTTCTTGAAATGTTCCGCATTGACTGATCTTCATGTCTTAAGGTAATGATGGACTGTCATTTCTCTTTGCTTATTGGACCTGTTCTTGCCGTAATATGGACTTGATCTTTTGTTTACCACTCATACCTTGTCACAACACAACTTGTGTTTGGCTCAAATGCATTAAGAACTAAATAAATTCCACATATTAACATGGCACACCTTTTAATTGAATGCATTCCAATGCATTCCAGGTGACTATCTCATAAAGCTGGTTGAGAGAATGCCAAGAGTGTGCAAAGCTGTCATGAAGGCAAAGGGTGGCTACTTTGAAGAATCTCAAATATAAAATATATTTTGATTTGTTTAACACTTTTTTGGTTACTACATGATTCCATACACATGTTATTTCATAGTTTCGATGTCTTCACTATTATTCTACAATGTAGAAAATAGTCACAATAAAGAAAAACCCTTGAATGAGAAGGTGCTTCCAAACTTTTGACTGGTACTGCAAGTCTCATTGTTTTTTCTATGCATCATCAAGACCGGATGGCAGACCCGGGTAAGATGAAGGGAGTAGAGATGTGTCTCTTTGTTAACAACAGCTGGTGACCAATCTCTAATGTTAAGGCAGTGTCAAGTTTTTTTGCTCAGTTAGAATAACGTATGATAAGCTGCAAAACATACATAAACTCAGCAAAAAAAGAAACATCCATTTTTCAGGACCCTGTCTCTCAAAGATAATTTGCAAAAATCCCAATAACTTCACAGATCTTCATTGTAAAGGGTTTAAACACTGTTTCTCATGCTTGTTCAATGAACCATAAACAATTAATGAACATGCACCTGTGGAAAGGTAGTTAAGACACTAACAGCTTACAGACGGTAGGTCACAGTTATGAAAACGTAGGAAACTAAAGAGGCCTTTCTACTGACTCAAAACAAAAGAAAGATGCCAAGGGTCCCTGCTCATCTGCTTGAACGTGCCTTAGGCAAGAAGGCATGAGGACTGCAGATGTGGCCAGGGCAATAAATTGCAATGTCTGTACTGTGAGACGCCAAAGACAGCGCTACAGGGAGACAGGACGGACAGCTGATCGTCCTCGCAGTGGCAGACCACGTGTAACAATACCTGCACAGGATTGGTACATCCGAACATCACACCTGCGGGACAGGTACAGGATGGCAACAGAAACTGCCCAGGAATGCACAATGCTCAGACTGTCCGCAATAGGCTGAGAGAGGCTGGACTGAGGGCTTGTAGGCCTGTTGTAAGGCAGGTCCTCACCAGACATCACCGGCAACAACGTCGTCTATGGGCAGAAACCCACCATCACTGGATCAGACAGGACTGTCAAAAAGTGCTCTTCACTGATGAGTTGCGCAAGATCACATTTACTCCACACACACAAATGCATACAAGGCCCTTCCTCACCCTCCCTTTGGCAAATTAGACAATAACTATTTCTTCCTGCTTCCTTCTTACAAGCAAGAACTCAAACAGGAAGTACCAGTGACGCGCTCAATATGGAAGTGGTCTGATGAAGCAGATGCTAAGCTACAGGACTTTTTCACGAGCACAATCTGGAATATGTTCAGGTATTCATCTGATAACACTGCGGAGTTCACCACATCACTGGCTTCATTGATAAGTGCATCGACTATGTCGTCCCCACAGTGACTGTACATACATACTCCAACCAGAAGCCATGGATTACAAGCAACATCAGCACTTAGCTAAAGTCTAGAGCTGCCTCTTTCAAAGAGAGCGACACTAATCCGGATGCTTATAAGAAATCCCGCTACGACTTCATCCAACAGGCAAATCAATACAGGACTGCTTTGACACTCAACAAATGTGGCAGGGCTTGCAAACTATCACGGATTACAAGGGAAGCCCAGCCGTGAGTAGCCCAGTGATGCAAGCCTACCAGAAGAGCTAAATGCCTTTTATGTGCACTTTTAGGCAAGCAACACTGAACCATGCATGAGAGCACCAGCTGTTCCGGACGACTGTAATCTTCCTCTCTTTAGTCGATGTGGGTAAGAAAGGGGTTCCCAAACATTTTTGGCCCACGACCCAATTTTGATACATCTGTAGAATGTTTTTGTAGGGTTCGCCTGCATGCTTTACTTTCAGTTTGTTCAGTTTCCCAAATATTTCTGTTAAATAGGCAAGGAGACAAATTTTCTTTTCATTTACACAGAAAGTTAATTAACCAAGTCTGGGTTTTTTACATCATTTTGAACGACAACAGTTCAAACCTCTCTCAATGTGAAAAATCATTCCAACTCTGCCCCTCGATAACCACCAAGCCCGATCCCATATCTCCACATAGTTTTGTGAACAGTAGTGCTTGCAGTCGATGTGGTTTTATGTAGTTTACAATCAAAGTTACCTGCAGCAGTATATCTCAGAGTTCTGTGCTCAGCTCTTTTGCAGCCAGTTGCTCTCGGTGTATCATACAATGCGTCTATATGGCAGAGGGAGACACATTCATATCTTGAGTGCAGAGGCCTACCCACCGTCCCGCCATAGATGGTGCTCCATCTGTGCGAAAGCCAACCATTCGATCCCACGGAATCGGTTTTTCGTCAATATAGCCACGCAGCACACTGAACGTCCCCTGTGCCATTTCATGCCCGGGAATCATGTGACAGAACATTATTTCCTCGTGAATAGCATCCCCCGACATGTATATCGAACAAAAGTAATTACATGGGCATCTCAGCCCTCACAGCATAAGCTGGGGAGTTTTTGAGTTGTTCAGTCAGTTTCCTCTTGATTGCTAGCTATAGCGTGAATTCTTCATTTAATGGTGTTATCTGACAAAGGAATTGATGTGAGATTCTGTGCCTCTGCCTCACCATATCACTTGCGGCTGGTAATATCAAAGTCTCTGCTATAGTGTCTTGTTTTTCGTAGCGTAGCGGGTGTAGCTATTCATAGTGGGAATGATTCAAGTGCAACGGTCAAGTGCAGTCTTTTTCCATGCTTGATTTGAATCATTTTCATTTGGATTTTTAAGTTGAACTACGTTACCGGGATTTAGAGAGACAAACACGATATTATATATATGTATATTTTTGCATACACTTTAGAATTTTCAGGGATTTTGGAAATTCTCGCGCAACCCCATTTTCATATCAGGCCCCTAGTTTGGTAAACGCTTCAGTATACAGTGAAATATGTTACCAAAACATACAGGTGGAGTGTGCTGTGCCCTTAGCAATGGTTTGACTGTTGTAAATGGATTGTTTGAGGCCTTTTCTTGATTAATATAATTCTCTCCAGTACCACCACCTCTGTACACCTAAGCACTATAAAGCTATGCAGATCACTCAGGGCCCGATTCAGACTTAGGAAATGTACAGTTTTTATACACATGCATTTTCCTATGCACTTCTCAGTAGTTCAATCGAGTACAGGCTTAAAACTTCTTATGGCTAACGGGATCGGTATGACAACAGCCAGTGAAAGTGCAGGGCGCCAAATTCAAAACAACAGAAATCTCATAATCAAAATTTCTCCACCATACAAGTATTTTACACCATTTTAAAAATAAACGTGTTGTTAATCCTACCACAGTGTCCAAAAGGCTTTAAGATGAAAGAACACCAAATGATTATGTTAGGTCTGCACCTAGTCACGGAAAAACACAGGCATTTTTCCATCCAAAGAGAGGAGTCACTAAAAGCAGAAATAGAGATAAAATTCATCACTACCCTTTGATGATCTTCATCAGATGACACTCATAGGACTTCATGTTACACAATACATTTATGTTTTGTTCGATAAAGTTCATATTTGTCTACAAAAATCTCAGTTTACATTGGCGCGTTACATTCAGTAATGTTTTGCTTCCAAAACATCTAGTGATTTTGCAGAGAGCCACATCAATTTACAGAAATACTCATCATAAATGTTGATGAAAATACAAGTGTTATGCATGGAACTTTAGATAAACTTCTCATTAATGCAACCGCTGTTTCAGATTTCAAAAAAGCTTTACTGAAAAAGCACACCATGCAATAATCTGAGTACAGCGCTCAGAGACCAAAACAAGCCATACAGATATCCGCCATGTTGTGGAGTCAACAGAAGTCAGAAATAGCATTATCAATATATTCACCTTTGATTATATTTGATTATCTTCATCAGAATGCACTCCCAGGAATCCCAGTTCCACAATAAATGTTTGATTTTTTTCGATAAAGTCCATCATTTATGTCCAAATGCCTCCTTTTTGTTTGTGCGTTTAGTACACAATCCAAACTCACGAGGCGTGGGCAAGTCCTTGCGAAAGTTCAGACGACAAGTCATATTACAATTCATAGAAACATGTCAAACGAAGTATAGAATCAATCTTTATGATGTTTTTATCATAAATCTTCAATAATGTTTCAACCGGAGAATTCCTTCGTCTGTAGAAATGCAATGGAACGCAGCTAACTCTCACGTGAGTGCACATGATCAGCTCATGGCACTCTGCCAGACCCCTGACTCAATCAGCTCTCATTCACCCTCACTTCACAGTAGAAGCATCAAACAAGGTTCTAAATACTGTTGGCATCTGGTGGATGCCTTAGGAAGTAAAATATGACCCCATAGACACTGCATATTCGATAGGCAATGACTTGAAAAACTACAAACCTCAGATTTCCCACATCCTGGTTGGATTTGTTCTCAGGTTTTTTTTATACTCACAGACATCATTCAAACAATTTTAGAAACTTCAGAGTGTTTTTTATCCAAATCTACTAATACTATGCATATATTAGCAACTGGGCCTGAGTAGCAGGCAGTTTACTCTGGGCACCTTATTCATCCAAGCTACTCAATACTGCCCCCAGCCATAAGAAGTTAACTGAATGACAAGACAGAGAGATCACAATGTGGAGTTTTATCAAATAGTTTGGGGTATCCCAGGAGCATTATTTGGAGATATTTGGGGTATCTCCAAGTAATGCTCCTGGGAACCAGATTTCCCTATAATGGGCAGCTGGCATCAACCCCCGAAACAGGGTTTCGATGACGGGCCTTCAGTTGGTGGTGGTAGGGAGGTGGAAGGTTGTTGGAAGACTGTTGCTGAAAAGCAGGGGGTGAGTTGACACAAATACTCCACTAGATTTATGCCTATTGGTTGAAAGAAAGGAAAGTGATTATTGCATGAGTGAGCCCATAGGTTTGTCTGCAAGTGTGGTGTATAACAGGCTTTGCAGGCGTGGTTCCCTTGCACTTGCTAAATCAATGTAAAACAACTGCTGAAAACTCTCCCACTTGCTGGCCAACAAAATGTATTGTGTAGTTTTCGTTCAATAGAGTTTTCAGGACATTTATCTAAAGCCATCCCTTTAAATTTGACGTGCCTTTTTAATAAGAACTTTTCTCGACAGACTCACTAGAACATATGGAGAGAATGGTTCAGAATGTTTGGAATGAATGAAAGAAAGCCATGTAAATACAGGCATATTCGTCTCCTTTTAAGCACCATTTGGTCGATTTAAAGATACTGGGATGTTGTATATTAATTTAGGGTTCGGAAAGTATTTGTGAGGAGAACCTTTACACACAAAATATATCGGTGAATAAAAAATACAGTGGTTTGATTCATCCTGAAAGTTGCCATATTCAATTGTTCCATCCATGAAATATTGGAAGGTGAGAAAATTGTGTACAATGGGGGGGTTGAACATTAGTCCTATAAATCTACTCAACAATCCTCAGTAATCATGGAACTGTGATGACAAACGTCCAGTCGTCGTGAACCGTGCGACAGGCTCCAGGTTTAAACTGCAATGTACGATCTGCATTCCATAATGATTCAAACAGGATACTTATTACAAATGATTAACTTGTAATATGTTAGCCTAATATGATCGATCCACTGTTGCTAGCGATCCTCAGGAACAACCACACGAACGTGACAGAGAAAAAAACAGCTAAATAAACCATGTAATGGAATGATGCAAAATGTAAGGAAACTGCCACTAAAGTGACAGTTATAAATGTTTGTGGGTATAACTGATGGTGGCTACCGATAGTGGCTAATACTTAACATGATACATATTGTACAAAAAAAAAGCCTGGGCATATCATTCAAAAGTTATAGAAATCATAAATCAACTCGGTAGGTTTGGCTCTAGACTGTCATTTGAGCAAGGCTCAAGCCTATTATTTGGGTTTTCACGTTGTAAGGGCAGCATTTCATGAACCTTACTATGGAAAATGTTGATATGCTTCAGTTGGCTGCCTGGTTTTACATTAGTCTCCGGTGATCATAAGAAAATAATTGTCATTTATATTTATAATCGCCTTATCCAAATTTGTAAATTACAGTGTATGGAGAATTGTGTTATTTCTATCAGGGGGGAAAAAAAGGTTGATGTTGTACCACTGGTTGCTCGACCTTATCCATTGTTTCATTCTGCGTAAAGGTGTTATCTAAAGGCACACCTCCTCCATAGTGGGGGAATAGCATGCTATTGTCATGCTAAAGTTCAATGTCGGAATTGGCCTAAAAAGTGCGTAAAAAGGAAATCACATTCCATTTACGCTGGAATTCCCCCAAAAGAACACTAGAACACTTTTCTTTTGTAATTACAGTGTGGATAGCCTCCCCCTCTCTCTCTCTCTCTCTCTCTCTCTCTCTCTCTCTCTCTCTCTTTCTCTCTCTCCTCTGCAAGGTTAAACTATTCCCCCATTAGGTGTGGCTCCCTATGTTTATTGGGAGCCTGCTCTCTTTTTTGTGGTTTTCACATGGCAATTAAAATCACCTTCCAGCACTGGGTGGCGGGAGGAGCTGAGAGAGAAAGAGAGAGAGAGATTGTTCCTTTCTCTTTTTGTCTTCCAGCTGTACTAAACATAATTAATGCCCTCAGACAGAACAGGAGCAGGTATGTATTAAAAACAATATTGGGATCCAATGGCTCCGAGGTCCTCACACTATTAAGAGGAACTATTCAGACAGGCCCTGTCCAATCCAACAAAGACTGTGTGGGAATAAAAGGACTTGGGTCAGCTAGTGCTTTGTGTGGTAATTTATATCAAATAGCTGCATAAAATCTGCAACCATAAAAGCTCCAATTACCCATCTGTGATTGTCTGTAGCAGACATGATCTATGGGCCTATCAATAGGAGAGAGCCTTAGTCCCACAGCATAACTAGCAGAACGCCACCCAGTAATTCATGGCCACATGGTGTATTAGTGTACGTTGACTATGTTCGATTTTACAGACCGTTAGAGGAGGCTCTAATAAAGAGACTGATTGAGGAAAGGAGATAAAACACACAGATGACGTGGCGGAGGCCATTAAGTGTTTATCTGCTATAAATGCCCACATAGACACTTTGTTAGCCTAGCTGCCTCCCTCTCTCTCTCTCTCAACATTTCTGTATGTCCCTGTGCAGTGGGACAGTTGATAGCTTGCTCGTCTATGGAATTACTGCATTGAGGATCTGGAATTATTATACTCTGAAAGGCAATCGGGACATTTAGTTAACCAAATGGACTACAGCATATAGGAGTGGATCTTTGTGAGTGTGTGTGTGTGCATTTCATTTACATACCTGAGCCCATATTCACAAACCATCTCAGTGCAGATCTTTTACGTTTTGAGACTGAGGCTTGGGAGTGAAGTGACAAATCCCTTCATGTAAGCACCCAGTGTCTAATTGCTCTTAGAGACACACAGTATTCTCTCTTTCCTCCTTCCACCACTTCCTGGACCTGACCTGTCATCTTAACTCAACACAGTGTGCAGGTATGAAAAAGAAAGAGAGGAAAAAAGAAGAATGGAACTAAAAGAAAGATCCCAAGACATTAGGTCACAGTGAGATATAGCGTCTAGACGTTTATTTGTGTCTAGTGTCTCTCAGGCTCTCAGGTCTTTGAAGGCTGGGACTGAGGCTGGGTGGCCTACTGTCTGGTGTGTCTGTCCGGACAGGTATGGGGTGTATGTGTGGAGTGGAGGGGGGTGGGGGCAGGAGAGGACAAGAGAGTGGGATAGCGTGAGGAGTGAGAGTTGAAGAGAGGAAAAAGGAGAGAGTGAGAATTGAGGGGTGGGTGGATCAAGGTGCGTGAGGAGAGAAGAGAAAGGAGGAGAGAGTGAGGGGATACGTGAGGGGACAGGGGGTTGAACAGAGGAGACGAGAGAGGAAGAGAGTGAGAGAGAGAGATGCGGGGTGGGGGGCCTACTGGCTGGATCAAGGTGTGGCCTCCCTCCCTCTGTACTTTGATGTGGGCAACTGTCAGGCTTCAGTGGCGCCTGATGCCTCTTGGCTGCCTTAATGTCTGCTGCTGCAGCCCAGCAGGTAAACCCTGGGCCTCACCACCCAACCGCTACCTACACAACACACTTTACCTCCCCCCCTCCATCCCTCCAGCCTTTCCTCCCTCCCACCCTGCTCTTAACAGGCCCTGGTGATGCAGATTGAGGTTAGAGGGTGTGGAGAAGGACACAGGGAGAGAGATAGAGAGAGAGAAAGAGAGTCATTAAGTTTGCTGATGACACCACGGTGATTGGCCTGATCACCAACGACGATAAGGCGGCCTACAGGGAGGAGGTCAGTGACCAGGACAACACCCCCCCCCCGTCAATGTCAGCAAGACAAAGGAGCTGATCGGGGACTACAGGAAACATAGGGACGAGCACGCCCCCATCCACATCAATGGGGCTGAAGTGGATCTTTGTGAGTGTGCGTGCATTTCCTTTACATACCTGAGCCCATATTCACAAACCATCTCAGTGCAGATCTTTTACGTTTTGAGACTGAGGATTGCTTCAAGTTCCTCTGTGTCCACATCACTAAGATATTAACAGGGTCCACACACACCAATAGAGTCGTGAAGAAGGCACAACAATGCCTCTTCCTTCTCTGGAGGTTGAAAACATTTGTCATTGCCGAGCTCCTTGCCATCCAGGCAGTGGCGTATGTTCATGGGTGTCAAGGGAAGGCAGGCTTCTCCAAAAAACATACAAAAATCATTTCAATTTACTTCAATTCGCAAGAGGCTGCTGAAAGTATTTCAGCGCAGAAAGCATCTGAGCGAAAGAAACAGCGCCCTTCTGTCTCAGTATGTGTAGGGTATATATCTGATGCTGTCTAGTTAGAAAGAGTATGACATTGTTGCCACTGTATAATTGAATGCAAGGGAAGACAGCGAGCATTTGGCTTAATAAAAAATATATATAATTGCCAATCAGCATTGAGCTAAACTGAGTGAGCTCAGGTGTGAATGGTCCTGGCGCACCAAAAAAAAGGGTCAAGGGAAACCAGTTTGGATTTGGCTTCGCATCACAAGCCAAATGTCATTATTGACAGATAAAAAATGGAATTGTAGCATCTCATTGTGTTGTCATCTAGTGGCTAGCTAGCTAGCTAAAATCATCCATTTCCTAAATTAGCCTTGGATGGAGATAAGGATTTGGACTTGTGGTTTTACTTAATTCTCTGTACTGGCCAATGATTATAACGGTGATTCTGATCCAAATTTTTGATCCAAATAAACTGAAGTAACAAAGAATACAAAGCTACACAATAAATAACAATACCGAGGCTAAATACAGGGGGTACCGGTACCGAGTCAATGTGCGGGAGTACAGGTTAGTCAAGGTAATTTGTACATGTAGGTAGGGGTGAAGTGACTATGCATAGATAATAAACAGCGAGTAACAGCAGTGTAAAAACAAATGAGGGGGGTGTCAATGTAAATAGTCCGATGGCCATTTGATTCATTGTTCAGCAGTCTTGTGGCTTGGGGGTAGAAGCTGTTAATGAGCCTTTTGGTCCTAGACTTGGCGCTCCGGTACCTCTTGCCTGGCGGTAGCAGAGAAAACAGTCTATGACTTGGGTGACTGGAGTCTGAATATTTTTGGGGCTTTCCTCTGACACCGCCTACTATATAGGTCCTGGATGGCAGGAGGCTTTGCCCCCCATGTACTGGGCCGTACGCACTACCCTCTGTAGCGCCTTACGGTCAGATGTCGAGCAGTTACCATACCAGGCGGAGATGCAACTGGTCAGGACGCTCTAGATGGTGCAGCTGATAACTTTTTGAGGATCTGGGGACCCATGCCAAATCTTTTCAATCTCCTGAGGGGGAAAAGGTGTTGTCGTGCCCTCTTCACAACTGTCTTGGTGTGTTTGTACCATGATAGTTAGTTAGTGATGTGGACACCAAGGAACTTTAAACTCTCGATCCGCTCCACAACAGCGTCGTCAATGCTAATGGGGGCCTGTTCAGCCCGCCTTTTCCTGTAGTCCACTATCAGCTCCATTGTCTTGATCACATTGAGGGAGAGGGTGTTGTCCTGGCATCACACTGACAGGTCTCTGACCCCCTCCCTATAGGCTGTCTCATTGTTGTCGGTGATCAGGCCTAACACTGTTGTGTCATTAGTATACTTAATGATGGTGTTGGAGTCATGTTTGGCCACGCAGTCATGGGTGAACAGGGAGTACAGGAGGGGACTACGTACACACCCCTGAGGAGCCCCCGTGTTGAGGATCAGCGTGACATCAGCGTGACATATGTGTTGTTGCCTACCCTTACCAAATGGTGGCGGCCTGTCAGGTTGTCCAGGATCCACTTGCAGAAGGAGGTATTTAGTCCCAGGGTCCTTAGCTTAGTGATGAGCTTTGTGGGTACTATGGTGTTGAATGCTGAAATGTGGTCAATGAACAGCATTCTCACATAGGTGTTCAATATGTCCAGGTGGGAAAGGGCAGTGTGGAGTGTGATTGACATTGCATCATCTCTGGATCTGTTGGGGCGGTATATGAATTGGAGTGTTTCTAGGGTTTCCGGTAGGATGCTGTTGATGTGAGCCATGACCAGTCTTTCGAAGCACCTCAATGCCTACCGATGTGAGTGATGATTTAGGCAGGTTACCTTTGCTTCCTTGGGCACAGGGACTATCGTGGTCTGCTTGAAACATTTAGGTATTACAGACCTGGTCAGGGAGAGGTTGACAATGTCAGTGAAGACACTTGCCAGTTGGTTCGCACATTATTTGAATACACGTCCTGGCCCCCCGGCTTTGTTAATGTTGACCTGTTTAAATGTCTTGCTCACATCAGCTACCTAGAGCATTATCAAACAGTCGTCCAGAACAGCTGGTGCTTGTGTGCTTCACTGTTGCTTGCCTCGAAGTGAGCATAAAAGGCATTTAGCTTATCTGGTAGGCTCGCATCACTGGGCAGCTCGCATCTGGGTTTCTCTTTATAGTCCGTAATAGTTTTCAAGCCCTGCCACATACGATGAGCATCAGAGCCAGTGTAGTAGGATTCAATCTTAATCCTGTATTGACTCTTTGCTTGTTTGATGGATCGTCTGAGGGCATAGTGGGATTTCTTATAAGTGTCTGGATTAGTGTCCTGCTCCTTGAAAGCGTCAGCTCTAGCCTTTAGCTCGATGAGGATGTTGCCTGTAATCCATGCCTTCATGTTGGGATATGTACGTGCGGTCACTGTGGGGACGACGTCGTCAATGTACTTATTGATGAAGCCGATGACTGAGGTGGTATTCTCCTCAATGCCATTGGATGAATCCCTGAACATATTCCAGTCTGTACTAGCAAAACAGTCCTGTAGCATAGCATCCGTGTCATCGGACAACTTCCGTATTGAGCGAGTCACTGGTACCTCCTGCTTTAGTTTTTGCTTGTAAGCAGGAATCAGGGGCATAGAATTATGGTCAGATTGTCCAAATGGAGGACGGGAGAGAGCACGTGACATGCTGGTAGAATGGTTAAAGGGTGGTTCAATTTGCCTGCGTTAAAGTCCCGGTCGCCTAGGAGCGCATCTTTTGGAAGAGCATTTTCTTGTTTGTTTATGGCCTTATACCGTTGGTTGAGTGCTGTCTTAGTGCCAGGATCTATTTGTGGTGGTAAATAGATGGCTCCAAATAATATAGATGAGAACTCTCTTGGAGGATAGTGTGGTCTACAGCTTATCATAAGGTACTCTACCTCAGGTGAGCAATACCTTGAGACTTATTTAATATTAGACGTCGTGCACCAGCTGTTATTGACAAATAGACACACACCCCCACCCCTCGTCGTAACAGGCGTAGCTTCTCTGTCCTGTCGGTGCATGGAAAATCCCGCCAGCTCAATATTATCCGTGTTGTTGTTCAGCAACGACTCTGTGAATCATAAGATATTACAGTTTTTAATGTCCTGTTGGTAGGATAATCTTGATTGTAGGTCATCGATTTTTATTTTCCAATGATTGCACATTGACAGTGGGGAACGGATGGCAGTGGGGGAATACTCGCTCGCCTACGAATCCTCAGAAGGCAGCCCGAAATCCGCCCCCTTTATATCTCTTTTTTTTCACGCAAATGACGGGTATTTGGGCCTGTTCCAGAGAAAGCAGAAGATCCTTCACGTCGGACTCGTTAACTTCTTGCGTCGAGCCATCCCGGATCCGGGATTGTGAATACAGCCTCAAGCTCATTACCATAACGCAACGTTAACTATTCATGAAAATCACAAATGAAATGAAATTAATCTATTTGCTCTCAAGCTTAGCCTTTTGTTATTTGTCATCTCAGATTTTCAAAATATGCTTCTCAACCATAGCAAACTAGCATTTAGCATTTAGCGTTTAGCGTTAGCATTAGCAGGCAACATTTTCACAAAAACCAGCAAAAACATTCAATAAATCATTTACCTTTGAAGAACTTCGGATGTTTTCCTGAAAGATTAGTTGTGCAGGAGAAATCGGTCCGTTTTCTGCATCATGTTTGGCTACCAAAAAAAAACGAAAATTCATTCATCCAAACGCCAAACTTTCTTCCACATTAACTCCATAATATCGACTGAAACATGGTAAACGTTGTTTAGAATCAATCCTCAAGGTGTTTTCCACATATCTCTTCATGATATATCATTCCTGGAAGTCTCCTCTCTGTCTCAATCACAATTTCAACAAAGGACACTGGGCGGACCCCTGGTAAATGTAGTCTCTTATGGCCAATCTTCCAATGATATGCCTACAAATACGTCACAATGCTGCAGACAACTTGGAGAAACGATAGAAAGGGCAGGCTAATTCGTGGCGCTTTCACAGCCATATAAGGAGACAATGGAAAACAGAGCCTCAAAAATCCTGCTCATTTCCTGTTTGAAGTTGCATCTTGGTTTCGCCTGTAAGATCAGTTCTGGGGCACGCACAGATAATATCTTTGCAGTTTTGAAAACGTCAGAGTGTTTTATTTCCAAAGCTGGCAATTATATGCATAGTCGAGCATCTTTTTGTGACAAAATATTGCGCTTAAAACGGGCACGTTTTTTTATTCAATAATGAAATGGCGCCCCCCTAGCTTCAACTGGTTAAAGGAAAAAGCTTCTTCTACCTCAATTACCTTATAGCCCTGCACATCTGTACTGGTACCGGTACACATAGCCAAGTTATTGTTACTCATTGTGTTATTGTTATTTTTCGATTATTTTTCTCTTGGGAATCCATTAAGCTTTCCGCTCTTAGTTTTCACGTTTTGTTTGCAAAGCATGTGACGAATCAAATTTGATGATTTGATTTGAAAGAGAGAGATTGAGAAAATTAAGGTGTGACAAAGAGAGAGAGAGATAGTGAGAGAAATTAAGGAATGTGTGTGGGAGGGAGGTTATACAATTGGAGTCTTGTTGCCCGGCCCGGCCGCCAACATTCTCATCTCTCTGGTTACCAAAGAAGAGCACCTCGGTAATTTCAGAGGTATTACGCCCCAGGCTGTCAGCCTGCAAACCAGCACAGGAAAAAAGCTCTAGTGTAAATCTAGTTGTACTAAAAAACAAGTGAATAAGAAGAAGATAGGCACACACTTTCTCTCTCTCTCTAACTACAAACGTTCCAGCAACTTTTGAAAATGTTCCCTTAAAAGTATCATTAAGTCATTAACACGTTTTTTTCAAAGGAATGTTCCTGTGATGATTCCATTTATTTCAAATATAAACTACCCAGAACGTGGTTACCATGTTCTCAGAACTTAAGATATTAATGTTCCAGACACGTTTCATGGGAACGCTGCAAGAACATTTCACTTTTCCAGTTTTCTGTGGGTTTGGAGAATATCCCATCAATGTCCCATCAAATATATACACAGGACGTGGTTGCCATGTTCTCAGAACATAAGATATTCATGTTCGAGACACGTTTCCTGGGAACGTTGCGAGAACATTTGCGTCCAAAGAAAAATAAATATACATCAAGTCGTGTTACTGAGCCAGTGAAGGCCCTGATTGTTGAACCCCTGATCCATTCATAGTTCTTTGTTGGTAAGGTTAGGAATACTCAGACAGAGTGCTTTCAATCTACAGTATTTCCAATTGACATGATTACATTGTGTGCGTGTTCATTTATACATGAATTTGTTATCCAACATATCCTTAATTGGGATTCGAACTCTCAATCGCTTGGTTCCCTTTACTCTGATCTCCCTGTTACACCACCATGTCCGTGCCATGCATCCGTTAATCTGATTATTCTCACCATTGATTTTATTTACTTTTTTCAGCAATTGAAGGGCTTTCTGTATAGCTGTCTAATGTAGGTAGGGCATATTAACCTGTTTTAATGATACTCCTGTATTAATATTATCAATCAAATATTTTCTTGAGTGTACTTCTAAACAGAGCTGAGATTTACTTCAAAGTGTATTTACTCTATTGTTGACACCTATCAAGTTGTTTCCGATCTACACAAGTGCCCAGGGAGGAGGGTTTACAGTTTGTTCTGGACAGGGACAAACTATACTGGCCCAACAAGCACATTCTCTAAATACTCTACATCCCTTACTGGTGCAATGGTTAGGGTGTTCGTTATTGGTAGTGGTGGCCTGGGTTTGAGGCCCACTAGGGGAGCCACCCTACTCTCTCATTCTTAACAATATACAGTGCATTTGGAAAGTATTCAGACCCCTTTACTTTTTCCACATTTTGTTACATTACGGCCTTATTCTGAAATGGATTAAATTGTTTTTTTCCCTCACCTATCTACACACAGCGTCCCATAACGACAAAGCAAAGACTGTATTAAAAAAAAAATCACATTTTTCACATTTACATAAGTAGTCATACCCTTTACTCAGTACTCTGTAGAAGCACCCTTGGCAGCGATTGCAACCTTGAGTCTTCTTGGGTATGACGCTACATGCTTGGCACACCTGTATTTGGGGACTTTCTCCCATTCTTCTTTACAGACCCTCTCAAGCTTTGTCAGGTTGGATGGGGAGCTTTGCTGAACAGCTATTTTCAGCTCGGGTTCAAGTCTGGGCTCTGGCTAGGTCACTCAAGGACATTCAGAGACTTGTCCCAAAGCCACTCCTGCGTTGTCTTGGCTGTGTGCTTAGGGTTGTTGTCTTGTTGGAAGAAGAACATTCGCCCCAGTCTGAGGTCCTGAGCACTCTGGAGCAGGTTTTCATCATGGAGATGTCTGTACTTTGCTCCAATCATCTTTCCCTCAAACCTGACTAGTCTCCCAGTCCCTGCAACTGAATAACATCCCCACAGCATGATGCTGCCACCACCATGCTTCACTGTAGGGATGGTGACAGGTTTTCTTCAGACGTGACACTTGGCATTCAGGCCAAAGAGTTCAATCTTGGTTTCATCAGACCAGAGAATCTTGTTTCTCATGGTCTGAGAGTTCTTTAAGTGTGTTTTGGCAAACTCCAAGCGAGCTGTCATGTGCCTTTTACTGAGGAGTGGTTTCCGTCTGGCCACTCTACCATAAAGGCCTGATTGGTGGAGTGCTGCAGTGATGGTTGTCCTTCTGGAAGGTTCTCCCATCTCCACAGAGGAATTCTGAAGCTCTGTCAGAGTGAACATCTGGTTCTTGGTCACCTCCCTGACCGAGGACCTTCTCCCCGATTGCTCAGTTTGGACAGCAGCCAGCTCTGTGAAGAATCTTGTTGGTTCCAAACTTATTCCATTTAAGAATGATGGAGGCCACTGTGTTCTTGGGGACATTCAATGCTGCATGTTTTGGTACCCTTCCCAAGATCTTTGCATCGGCATAATCCGGTCTCTGAGCTCTACGGACAATTCGTTCGACTTCATGGGTTGATTTTTGCTCAACTATGGAACCTTATATAGACAGACAGGTGTGTGCCTTTCCAAATCATGTCCAATCAACTGAATTTACCACCAAGTGGGCTCCAATCAAGTTATAGAGACTCAAGCATGATCAATGGAAACAGGACGCACCTGAGCTCCATTTTGAGTCTCATAGCAAAGGGTCGGAATACTTATGTAAATAAGGTATTTCTGTTTTGAAGGTTTTATAAATTTGCTAAAAGTTCTAAAAAAACTATTTGAAATGTGTCATTAGTGGGTATTGTGTGTAGATTGATCAGAAAAAAAATATGCATTTAATGAATTTTGTACTGTATGTCAAATAACATTTTAACGGTCGCATGCAAATATTTTACAGGTGTTATCACGGTCGCAGCGAAATTCTTACCTTCCTTGCTCCAACAGTGCAGTAATACAAATGTGATGTTAATATCATTATTGCCGTTTTGAATTGAATTTATTAGACATTTCGATGGTTTATATGGAAATGTCGTTAGAACACTTGGAACTATTATTTATGCGTCTTTGTTCGTTATGATTTTTCCTCTTTCACATATTTCTGGAACTTTGGCTACCAGGTTTGTGCCTTCGTGCACGACCTCCAGACTCTTTTTCCAATTTGATGTGGTGTTTCTGGATAAAGAGATCAATGCTGCCTTTGCAGAGTTTGCATTAGACAAAAATGTTGTTCTCTTTCTCCTCGATTAACTGACAAACAATGGGAACATTTCCACACAGAAAAGGTTAAGCGGGGTAACAACACAGCTGCCATCTTTCTTTGATTTCTGGCTCTACAATAGCCCATTGGAATTGGGTTTGCCTATAGCATGAATTTCCTTAGCATGAGACAAGACTTAAAAATATATATATATTATAAGTATATATAACACGCTGCAGATATGCATCTGAAAGAAATATACTTGAAAAAGTAACAGTAATTAAAATACAATATTTGAAAACAGTACCTCATTATATTACTCCATTACTCATAAAAGTAAGTATGTAATTATTACTTATTACAAATATTTTCTCACTAACTTTTTTAAAAATTCTGTATTGGCGGTGGAAGGTGGCCGAGCAAAAGTGGTGTTTGTCAGACCATGAGACATCCTGAAAATTGGTCTTCTCACGAAATCATCTGTAGTGTAAGAACAGTTTGGCCTACAAACTATTATGACTCGACTAAAGGTAATCCATACAAACAAATGGAAGTATCGATGGAGTTTTGTCAACAACAAAAAAAATACTTAGACTTGAATATTTAAATGGCAAATGTGAGAAAGTACAGATATGCCACTGTAAATAAACACATTTCTGATATTCTAGGAATATGTCCGCAATGTTCTGGGTATGTTTCTATCAGAATCAACACTATCACCTGGGCCATGTTTCTATCAGAATCAACACTATCACCTGGACCATGTTTCTATCAGAATCAACACTATCACCTGGTCCATGTTTCTATCAGAATCAACACCCTCACCTGGACCATGTTTCTATCAGAATCAACACTATCACCTGGACCATGTTTCTATCAGAATCAACACTATCACCTGGACCATGTTTCTATCAGAATCAACACTATCACCTGAACCATGTTTCTATCACCTGGTCCATGTTTCTATCAGAATCAACACTATCACCTGGACCATGTTTCTATCAGAATCAACACTATCACCTGGACCATGTTTCTATCAGAATCAACACTATCACCTGGACCATGTTTCTATCAGAATCAACACTATCACCTGGACCATGTTTCTATCAGAATCAACACTATCACCTGGACCATGTTTCTATCAGAATCAACACTATCACCTGGACCATGTTTCTATCAGAATCAACACTATCACCTGGACCATGTTTCTATCAGAATCAACACTATCACCTGGTCCATGTTTCTATCAGAATCAACACCCTCACCTGGACCATGTTTCTATCAGAATCAACACTATCACCTGGACCATGTTTCTATCAGAATCAACACTACCACCTGAACCATGTTTCTACTCAATACTACCACCTGAACCATGTTTCTATCAGAATCAACACTATCACCTGAACCATGTTTATATTCAATACTACCACCTGGTCCATGTTTCTATCAGAATCAACACTATCACCTGGACCATGTTTCTATCAGAATCAACACTATCACCTGAACCATGTTTCTATCAGAATCAATACTACCACCTGGACCATGTTTCTATCAGAATCAACACTATCACCTGGACCATGTTTCTATCAGAATCAACACCCTCACCTGGACCATGTTTCTATCAGAATCAACACCCTCACCTGGACCATGTTTCTATCAGAATCAACACTACCACCTGAACCATGTTTCTACCACCTGGTCCATGTTTCTATCAGAATCAACACTATCACCTGGACCATGTTTCTATCAGAATCAACACTATCACCTGGACCATGTTTCTATCAGAATCAACACTATCACCTGAACCATGTTTCTACCACCTGGTCCATGTTTCTATCAGAATCAACACTATCATCTGGACCATGTTTATATCAGAATCAATACTACCACCTGGTCCATGTTTCTATCAGAATCAACACTATCACCTGAACCATGTTTCTACCACCTGGTCCATGTTTCTATCAGAATCAACACTATCATCTGGACCATGTTTATATCAGAATCAATACTACCACCTGGTCCATGTTTCTATCAGAATCAACACTATCACCTGAACCATGTTTCTACCACCTGGACCATGTTTCTATCAGAATCAACACTATCACCTGGACCCTGTTTCTATCAGAATCAACATTATCACCTGGACCATGTTTCTATCAGAATCAACACTATCACCTGAACCATGTTTCTACCACCTGGTCCATGTTTCTATCAGAATCAACACTATCATCTGGACCATGTTTATATCAGAATCAATACTACCACCTGGACCATGTTTCTATCAGAATCAACACTATCACCTGGACCCTGTTTCTATCAGAATCAACATTATCACCTGAACCATGTTTCTATCAGAAACAACACTATCATCTGGACCATGTTTATATCAGAATCAATACTACCACCTGGACCATGTTTCTATCAGAATCAACACTATCACCTGGACCCTGTTTCTATCAGAATCAACATTATCACCTGAACCATGTTTCTATCAGAAACAACACTATCATCTGGACCATGTTTATATCAGAATCAATACTACCACCTGGTCCATGTTTCTATCAGAATCAACACTATCATCTGGACCATGTTTATATCAGAATCAATACTACCACCTGGTCCATGTTTCTATCAGAATCAACACTATCACCTGGACCCTGTTTCTACCACCTGGTCCATGTTTCTATCAGAATCAACACTATCATCTGGACCATGTTTATATCAGAATCAATACTACCACCTGGACCATGTTTCTATCAGAATCAACACTATCACCTGGACCCTGTTTCTATCAGAATCAACACTATCACCTGGACCATGTTTCTATCAGAATCAACACTATCACCTGAACCATGTTTCTACCACCTGGTCCATGTTTCTATCAGAATCAACACTATCATCTGGACCATGTTTATATCATAATCAATACTACCACCTGGGGCATGTTTCAGCAACAAATTAGGATTGTTAAAAGCACTGTGTGTGAGTAGCCTTCATTTTGCCAACAGACAAAAAAGAGCTATCTGTGATTGGATCAGCGGTCCACCATTCAGGGCCTTGATGCACTAGGCAACAGTAACAACGTGTGATGATGTATAATGAGACACGTTTCTTTGGGACCATCAGGAGAAGTCAGAAACGTTCTTGCCACGTTCCCATGAAACACATCTACAACATTAATATCTTACATTCTGAGAACATGGCAACCACGTTCTGTGTATGTTTGATGTGACGGTGAAGGTATATTCTCCTAACCCTAACTGTACATGGGAATGGTCTTGCAACATTCCCATGAAACATGTCTAGAACATGTGTTGTATATTCTGAGACCATTGTCACCACATTCCTAATAGGTTCTGCTTGATATTAAGGGAAAGTTCTCCTAACTTTAACACCAAAACATGCTAGAGAGGTTCTCAGAAGGTTTTTGCTAACATAGATAGAATGTTCCCCTAACTGACGGAAAACGGGACCTCAAACATTAGAATAGAATCTACGGTTAACACGACAAAAACGTTCTCTCAACCTAGAATTGTTAGCTGGATCTGGATCTCTCTCTCTCTCTCTCTCTCTCTCTGTCTCTCTGTCTCCACCACATGAGTAAATGCAGCATGTCCTTACTCCAATCACAGGTTAATTTCTTGGCAGTTCTAGTCCTATTATCATGCCACAGATGGCCATGGGAGAAGTTAATTCTTGTTCTATTTACTCAGTTCACGCCTGTGATTCCCTGCTGGATCCTCTGATCCTCGATAAAATCTGGGCTCTGGGAGGTAGAGTTTCATACTGTATGTGGGCTTCCGCTTTTAGAAAGAGGACAGAGAGAGGGTGGTGAGAGAGGGGGAGGGAGTGGAGAGAGGGGGGGAGAGAGGGAGGGAGCATGGGGATGAGAGAGAGAGAGAGAGAGAGAGAGAGAGAGAGAGAGAGAGAGAGAGAGAGAGAGCATTTGTCTGTCCCTCCGCCCTGTGGTGAATTTACTGTATATGGAAGACAGACAAGACAGCAGCAACAGCACACCTGCAAATAGTACCTAACTCTCAGACATGAGAACAACCCCAGGTCATAAACATGAAGTATGGATCAGGTTATAGGGTTTTGAAGCTGGGGGCCAGACAAACAGATAGGAAATCAGACAGGCAGACAGTACAGACAGTACAGAGTTATATAATATGTGAAGTTAGCTGCCCCACCTGCTGTCCTGTTCTCTCCAGCCATCATTCCTCAACATGTTAAACCCCTGGCAAGCCTGGAGTCCTCCCACCTGCCTCACCTGTTCCTCTGTTCCTGTTCCTTCCTTCTGGACGTGAATGATGTTCGCCACCCGACCGTCAGATGGCCATTTCCACTTTTACATAATTCCCCCTCCCTCTGTCTCTCCTTCGCTCCCTCCCTCCCTCCCTCCCTCCCTTCCTCTCTCGTTTCTTTTCTTCCTCCTTCCTTAAAGATGGCTGTAAGATGAAAGAAAGCCGTGGCCCTGGCCTTGCCTTATCACAGTCTTTTAGAGCTTGTGTGAAAACTTGGCAGCACCTCGGTTCAGGAGAAATATCATTGGGGATTAGAGTTCTAGGACAAACCTGACTATTCACACTTGGCATTAGGCAAGACAGCCTCAGTACAAGAAGGATATTTTTTTATTCCTTCAATTTAACTTTAATTACTCAAATCTCTGTGAGGGCACACAAGAAAAGCCCAGGCATTTGTGTCTGGAAGATTAGCCGACTGCCCTGCCAAGTCCGCGCGGCGCTGCATCGTTAGATAGAATTCAAATTCAAATCCGGGCTAAAGACAGTGCAGCTGTCACCCCCCTGGCCTGCAAAGCCCCCCTTGGATCAGAATGAGCTGTCCTCCCTCTGCCTGCTTCTTTTCTCATCTCTCCTCTGTCTCTTCCCTGAGGAACCTAATCCCGCTCTCCCCGCTGACTGTCACCGCTAAAATAAAGCCATAAAAAAGCCTCTGAAATAATTAGTAATTAAAAATAAAAAATGTTGTTTTGCTCTTTGGTCGTTTCCGTCTCCTCTGCTCTACTCTGTTCGACTGTGTTGCAGGAGTCAGGTGGGGAATGTGGCAGTGTGGCATCATAGGTGTCAGGGGTGCTGCCTCTCTGTTGCCAATGAGGAAAGTCTATTTCCTTCCTGATTCATGTCTTCATTCACATGGAGAGATGGAAGAAAGGAGGAAGAGAGAAGGAGGGATGTGCCAACAGTGGTATTAGGCTAAATGCTCTCTCTCTCTCTCTCTCTCTCTCTCTCTCTCTCTCTCTCTCTCTCTCTCTCTCTCTCACACTCCTGGTTTATGACAGGAGAGGTCCCTTGGAAAACTTACTGAGTGCTTTTCTTTGAGTGGCAAGAAAGTAATTTTTCTCTCTTTGTTGTCGGAGGGAGATGTGTAGGAATGCACTGGTGTTTCTTACTGACATGAGTACTATGAGAGATACGAAGCCTCGTCGGGGGGTTTGTGTAATCTTCTCAAAGTAGCACTTTCTCCCCCTCTCTCTCTTCCTTTCCCTCCTTCTCTCCCTCTCCCCATCATATCTAACGTATCTTTAAAAGGCTGCTCATTGGGAGCGTCTCCCAGTGCTGAAATCGACTTTGCAAGCACCTGCAATGTCTTAGATAAGTAGCTAGTCTTATCTCCTTTAGGAAAGGACCCCCATTATCCTGGGTTTCGAGGGCAGATACCCCCGGTGTGCCACGGGGCACCAATGATAATCCACGACGCCACACAGCCAAATCCTGGTAAAGTGATCCTAAATTGACAAAACCTCTATCCTCTGGACTAGGTTAAGCCACATCTATTAGCTGTGTTTGGGATAAGGGTTTTCTCAGCCTACGCTGCGTGGCCCACTAAAGTAGAAAGTCATTGGTCCTGCCATTGTTAGGGTTATCTTCCTGTTTAAGCTCCGGCGATGTGGTGATGTCTGGTGGCCGCAAGGGTCTACACGTCTCTACTACAGGCTCCACCATCTCTCTCCTACAGGGGCCACCACACTTCTCCTAACAGGGGCCACCACCCCTCTCCTAACAGGGGCCACTACCCCTCTCCTAACAGGGGCCACCACCCCTCACCTAACAGGGGCCACCACCCCTCTCCTACAGGGGCCACCACACTTCTCCTAACAGGAGCCACTACCCCTCTCCTAACAGGGGCCACCACCCCTCTCCTACAGGGGCCACCACACTTCTCCTAACAGGGGCCACCACACTTCTCCTAACAGGTGCCACCACCCCTCTCCTACAGGGGCCACCACACTTCTCCTAACAGGGGCCACCACACTTCTCCTAACAGGGGCCACCACACTTCTCCTAACAGGGGCCACCACCCCTCTCCTAACAGGGGCCACCACCCCTCTCCTACAAGGGCCACTACCCCTCACCTGACAGGGGCCACCACACTTCTCCTAACAGGGGCCACCACCCCTCTCCTCAGATTGTGAATTACAGGGGGGGGTCAGACCCCCTAATGAGACATGAGCTCCCCTAAATGCAAACAAAAGTTACAACTTTTTTCATGGCGATGAACATTGCAGCCTAGTCAAGAAAGTTGACATTATGTTAGGTTGGCCATCCCTTTTTTCAGGACAGTACCACATTTAACCCCCTTTGCAGGTGTCCCAACTTTTCTTTCTACAAAAAAGGTAAATTAGTCAACAAGAACCATCAATATATTCAGGCTAGAAGAGTGCTTTGGGGTTCTTACACCCCCCCATACCTCTTTCCGGTACGGGCCAGTATGGCAGTCGGTTCTCCAAACAGGTACTCCCTCCAGCCCTCATGAAGTTCTGTAAAAACACACGCCATAATGGAGGAGAATAACATTAAGCTATACTACACACACAGATAGCCCTGACTAGTGCTCCGCTGCATCTGGTTATTTAGTTGGCCCAGTCCATGTGTGCAGTAATTGATTGGCATGCTGGAATTAGAAGAGGCTTGCAGTGCTGAGAGGGGAGCTGGCATGGGCCTGATACATTAAATATCTGGCACAGCTCAGCCAGCCATCTGATTATGCTTTCAAAGGGCCCAGACCTGGGCCTGATTATAACCAACCGACCAGATGTAAGGGCCTGGAAGGCCCCCATAGGCGTCCTCGCAGAGCGCCGGAAAGGATGGCAAGGAGAGCCGCGGCGCAGGGCGCTGGATGAAGTCATGGCACGCCAACCTAATTATGGGACGCCGACCAACCGAGGGGGCTCGTCTTAAAACAACCAATCAGGTCCGGGCTGAGGATGACGTAGGTGAGACTGTACCTCCCTATAGCAGTGTAGCTTGTAGTGTAGAACAGTAGACCCACATCGACAGGCAGGCAGGCAGCCAGAGAGGGCAAAAATAAAAGCGAGTTCCTCAGAAAGCAGGAAGAAAATAATCCATGGGAAGAGTGAAAAAATGACATAAAACTCCTGAAGGACTTTTCTTACTGCCTTCCTCTGACTTCCAACAAGCCGCAAGAGCCAAGTTAATAACCCCCCTCCTCCCCTTCCTCTCTCCTTCCTTCCCTCCCTCCCCCTCACCCCTCTCCCTGTCTCCCCTGGCCTAAGGGAGGGGATAGCGATTAATATCTGCCTACCTTGTTACCTAATTCATTATGGAATAGTAGTTAATTTGATTTGATATTATTTTAATAAAATTCTGTAATATATTAGATTGTTTCAGGCTATCAAAATCATTTTCCAATTATTACGGTTACTCAACCAAGTCTCTTTTTTCCCCTCTGCGAGCGGCAGTTGGTCTGACTTTGAATACATTAGCTGCTACAACTCCATCCCTCCGCCGCCGCTGCCGATTGAAGGAATAAGAAATATATATGCCTGATTACACCAGAAATGTTATTACTGGTAATGCGCGGCTGCCCCGCAGTAGAGATCCAAACGGCCCATAGATTGATGTGTGATTTGGGCAACATGACGCCTTAAATGCTTTTGATTATGTCCTTGTAGAGGGAAGAAAAAAGAGAATAGATCAGATTTATTTTTATGCTAATAGCCCAGGCCTTGTGTTTAGAACCTCCATTAATTAGTAACATGGTTGAGCAACTCTGCCCTTCTTGTCGCATCAAGGCGCACTGGGCCCCGGCTCGGGGTATGACACGCACGCACACACATACACAGACACGCACACATTGACACACACACCCTCCCTCCTTCCTCCGTCCTCCCTACTTTGCCCTCCAGTCTTTGATAGGAAAGGGAAAGCTATCACAGAGCTGGGAGATATGGACTCTCTGCCTTTCACGTTGGAAGGCCTTCAAACACACACACACACACATATATCCAGACAGACAGGCTCATAGCTGTATACATAGGGCCAGGAGTTTTTCCTGAACTTGTGACCTGACCAGGGTCATATGTCAGGTCACATGTTCAGGAGCAACTCCTGGTCCTATCTACCCATAAGTAATCTGTTTCAGAAGGAATGTAAAGTTGATGCTGTTGTTAACATACAACATAATCAATGTCAGCATTGAGAGAGGGAGGGAGGGAGGGAGGGAGGAAGGAAGGAAGGAAGGAAGGAAGGAAGGAAGGAAGGAAGGAAGGAAGGAAGGAAGGAAGGAAGGAAGGAAGGAAGGAAGGAAGGAAGGAAGGAAGGAAGGAAGGAAGGAAGGAAGGAAGAGATGTATTTTATTTTATTAGAATCTCTTTTAGTCTAATCTTCCAAGTGTCCTTAAACATTAAAATACAATGTATAATACAATCACATTTTCACATATTTCAAACTGTTACAAACAGACATAATACACTGACATAAAGTGAGCTCCAAAAGTATTGGGACAGTGAAACATTTAGTAAACATCTGTAGTCCAGCACTTTGATACAATGATACAATGACTATGAAGTTAAAGGGCAGACTGTCAACTTTAATTTGAGGGTATTTTCATCATATCGGGTGAACTGTTCAGAAATTACAGCACTTTTTGTACATAGTCACCCCATTTTAGGGGACCAATTCACTTATATGTTTATTAAAGCTGCTATATGTAACTTTTTGGGCAACCTGACCAAAATCACATAGAAATATGTGTAATAGATCTGTCATTGAAACCAAGCCTAAGAAGCTGTACATCTTTTCTATGTGCACTATTTCTATGCTTCCCATTCCTTTCTGTTTGTACACTAGCTGAAAACACAATATTTTGGGCTATGGAAAATATATTTCTACACTATACTAAATTAGGAGAACTATTAACATTTTTGCAACCAGGAAATGGTGGAGCGATATCTACATACTGCATCTTTAAAGTAGTTAAAAGTTAAGTATTGGTCCCATATTCATAGCAGGCTGTTTGTTTTGGTTGTGTTCAGAATGTTTTGTGCCAAATGGATATTCATGGTAAATTATGTTTTGTGTCATTTTGGTGTCTGTAACTTTCTCACTCATCATTATTCACAATTCATTCAGGATTATCATGGTCGCATCCGCATTAATGTAGAAGTGTTAATAAACACATTCTATTCTTATTTACAATAAAAGTGACTCCAAAATGGCACACTATTACATTATTATATATATAAGTGGATTTGTCTGCATACTTTTGGTCCCCTAAAATGGACGACTATGTACAAAAAGTGCTGTAATTTCTAAATATGGATGACAATAACCTCAAATTAAATCAAATCAAATCTGACAGTGTGCACTATAACATAGTCATTGTAACATTTCAAATCCAAAGTGCTGGAGTACAGAGCCAAAACAACAACAACATGTGTCACTGTCCCAATACTTTTGTAGCTCACTGTATTGACCAGATAAACTCGAACCAGATAGATTGGTTCCTTCATCTACCATAGTCATACACAACCTTTCAATGTCTTATATTTAAGCGGTTCTAAAGTATTGTTTTGAATTTATACACTGAGTGTACAAGCCATTAGGAACACCTGCACTTTCCATTAAATAGACTGAGCAGGTGAATCCAGGTGAAAGCTAGGATCCCTTATTGATGTTGCCGTGCTAAATCCACTTCAATCAGTGTAGATGAAGGGGAGGACACAGGTTAAAGAAGGATGTTTAAGCCTTGAGACAATTGAGACATGCATTGTGTATGTGTGTCATTCAGAGGGCGAATGGTCAAGACAAAATAATGAAGTGCCTTTGAACGGGGTATGGTACTAGGTTTCCCATGTGTGTCAAGAATGGTCCACCACCCAAAGGACATCCAGCCAACTAGACACAACTGTGGGAAGCATTGGAGTAAACATGTGCCAGCATCCCTGTGGAACGCTTTCAACACTTTGTACTCTCCACTCCTCGACGAATTGAGGCTACTCTGAGTGCAAAAGGGGGTGCAGCGTGCCACTCAATATTAGGAAGGAGTTCCTAATGTTTTGTACACTGTGTAGCTTTTTTTGGAAGATTGGGTATACAGAGTATCTCTCTGTAAATTAGTTGTCTTCATTTTTATCCGCAAAATGATTGTCAATGTCAACTGATTCTGTCATTGTTCTCCTGTCAACCTCCACACTAGATGGGTATGATGAGATAGATGGAACAAAGTAAGCTCTTAATTGTTTTCCCATAACTTTTTTGGAAAGTTTTTACAATCAATAAAAGCATTTTTGTCAAATAAAGTTGTTGCTTTCTTGAGAAAGAGAGAGAAAGTATGTGAGCGAGAGAGAGAGAGCGAGAGAGAAAGAAAGAGGGAGAGAAAATATGGGTTGAGAGGGCGTGAGAGTGAGAGAGAATTCCAAAAGCAGTTCTGCATGGAAGTGTGGGCCAAAATTCCTCCACAGCAATGTGAGAGGCTGATCAACAACTACAGGAAGCGTTTGGTTGCAGTCATTGCAGTAAAAGGTGGAACAACCAGTTATTGAGTGTAAACGGGCAGTTACCTTTTCACACAGGATAATTGGTGTTGCATAACTTTGTTATTTGTCAACTCAGTTTCCCTTGATCTAATATTAGGTTTTGGTTGAAGATCTGAGAAGTCATTAGTCATTTAGGTCAAAAAAGATGCAAAAATAGAGAAAATCAGAAAGGGGGCAAGTATTGCAAAAATAGCAGAAGTTGGAGACTTACAGTGCCTTGCGAAAGTATTCGGCCCCCTTGAACTTTGCGACCTTTTGCCACATTTCAGGCTTCAAACATAAAGATTTAAAACTGTATTTTTTTTGTGAAGAATCAACAACAAGTGTGACACTATCATGAAGTGGAACGACATTTATTGGATATTTCAAACTTTTTTAACAAATCAAAAACTGAAAAATTGGGCTTGCAAAATTATTCAGCCCCTTTACTTTCAGTGCAGCAAACTCTCTCCAGAAGTTCAGTGAGGATCTCTGAATGATCCAATGTTGACCTAAATTACTAATGATGACAAATACAATCCACCTGTGTGTAATCAAGTCTCCGTATAAATGCACCTGCACTGTGATAGTCTCAGAGGTCCGTTAAAAGCGCAGAGAGCATCATGAAAAACAAGGAACACACCAGGCAGGTCTGAGATACTGTTGTGAAGAAGTTTAAAGCCGGATTTGGATACAAAAAGATTTCCCAAGCTTTAAACATCCCAAGGAGCACTGTGCAAGCGATAATATTGAAATGGAAGGAGTATCAGACCACTGCAAATCTACCAAGACCTGGCCGTCCCTCTAAACTTTCAGCTCATACAAGGAGAAGACTGATCAGAGATGCAGCCAATGATCACTCGGAATGAACTGCAAGAGATCTACAGCTGAGGTGGGAGACTCTGTCCATAGGACAACAATCAGTCGTATATTGCACAAATCTGGCCTTTATGGAAGAGTGGCAAGAAGAAAGCCATTTCTTAAAGATTTCCATAAAAAGTGTAGTTTAAAGTTTGCCACAAGCCACCTGGGAGACACACCAAACATGTGGAAGAAGGTGCTCTGGTCAGATGAAACCAAAATGGAACTTTTTGGCAACAATGCAAAACGTTATGTTTGGCGTAAAAGCAACACAGCTCATCACCCTGAACACAACATCCCCACTGTCAAACATGGTGGTGGCAGCATCATGGTTTAGGCCTGCTTTTCTTCAGCAGGGACAGGGAAGATGGTTAAAATTGATGGGAAGATGGATGGAGCCAAATACAGGACCATTCTGGAAGAAAACCTGATGGAGTCTGCAAAAGACCTGAGACTGGGACGGAGATTTGTCTTCCAACAAGACAATGATCCAGAACATAAAGCAAAATCTACAATGGAATGGTTCAAAAATAAACATATCCAGGTGTTAGAATGGCCAAGTCAAAGTCCAGACCTGAATCCAATCGAGAATCTGTGGAAAGAACTGAAAACTGCTGTTCACAAATGCTCTCGATCCAACCTCACTGAGCTCGAGCTGTTTTGCAAGGAGGAATGGGAAAAAATGTCAGTCTCTGGATGTGCAAAACTGATAGAGACATACCCCAAGCGACTTACAGCTGTAATCGCAGCAAAAGGTGGCGCTACAAAGTATTAACTTAAGGGAGCTGAATAATTTTACACACCCAATTTTTCAGTTTTTGATTTGTTAAAAAAGTTTGAAATATCCAATAAATGTCGTTCCACTTCATGATTGTGTCCCACTTGTTGTTGATTCTTCACAAAAAAAATACAGTTTTATATCTTTATGTTTGAAGCCTGAAATGTGGCAAAAGGTCGCAAAGTTCAAGGGGGCCGAATACTTTCGCAAGGCACTGTATATCTCCCTCACTAACTTTAAGCATCAGCTATATGAGCAGCTCACAGATCACTGCACCTGTACATAGCCCATCTGTAAACAGCCCATCTATCTACCTACCTCATCCCCGTACTGTATTTATTTATATATCTTGCTCCTTTGCACCCCAGTATCCCTACTTGCACATTCATCTTCTGCACATCTACACATCTTAATTGCTATATTGTAATTACTTCGCCACAATGGCCTATTTATTGCCTTAACTCCCTTATCTTACCTCATTTGCACTCACTGTATATATACTTTTTGTTTTCTTTTGTTCTACTGTATGATTGACTGTGTTTTGTTTATTCCATGTGTAACTCTGTGTTGTTGTATGTGTCGAATTACTATGCTTTATCTTGGCCAGGTCGCAGTTGCAAATGAGAACTTGTTCTCAACTAGCCTGCCTGGTTAAATAAAGGTGAACTAAAATCAATTTAAAAAATGCCAGGGATCTTCTTCTCTGTTAGAGTTCTACCTGGCTGGGATAAGCTGCATACAGTATATGATATGTGACTATATTCACCCTTAAGTCTGATAAAGGACAACATTTCCTTCTGTTTTGTTTGTCTTTAAATGTAATCATAATTGAATCAACATGTGTCTAATAATTGAATCAACATTTTCCATTAATCAATGATGAACTCTGTCTTCTGATACTAATTGTAAAGTACAGGTTTAACAACGCTATATTTATGTCCTCTTGAGATGACAGGGCCATGTTCCTGTACTGTACAGCACAGTTAGAGTACAGTACAGTCAACGGTTGGGGAATCCTGAAAAGACATTGGTCCACCTTTGTAAAGCCACCTCGCTCTGTGGGTCTGTGTGATGTTGGTGCCAGAGGTGCCCTAGAGTAGGTACTATCTGTTATAACTGAGGGCAGGCTGCAGTTTCACAAGCTTCACTGCTATGGAACCCATCAGTTAACTTTGACTCCATCCTGGCATCCAACCAAGACATACTGATCTACTGCCAGAATACGCAAGCTACTCCTGCTTTTAGTGGAGGTTGGGTTTGTTTTTGACAATGACAATGGAGTTAACTTTTTAATGCCCTACTTTTTATATGTTATGGATTCATTGCGTAACAGTTTTTTTTATTTTTCTTATTTTCCTTTTGCCAGCCAGACATTATCATGATTTATAGAATAGTCCATTTTGTTTTCAGTTCAGAGACACTGGAATCAAAGCACCAGGCAGTACTTTATCTTGGTTTATTGGAAGTATTATCCTGGTCAGTTAAATGTATTTAAGTATATATTTAGATAAAAATAGTTTTCAAAGCGGCAGATTTCATTGTTTTCTATGTCAGTGATGAATCTATCTTTTTGGATAGTGACTCGCTAGAGAAGAAAAATTTAGGCTTTGCTTCCCCCTCCACTATATTATTTCCTTTATAGGAAAAGCTAAACTCATTGAAAGACTGGGGCTGGGCTTTCCGAATCTGATTACTCTACCTTTCCTTTGAAACTATCCCATCTGCACTGCATTGCATTGGCCATTGTGGTTTGACATTTAATTAACATGTCAAAAAATATTTTGGTCATCATTTGAAGTTTCCCCTGGGGTATTTGCCCACAAGCCAGGAATGTTCCCATCCATTAGGGCAGAAAAGCTTCATCCTTCTTTCTCTCCTCTCTCTCTGATCTGCTCCACCTGGTCTGAGGACACCAGTATAGGTTACTGGTTGGAAAACTGGAAGTGCAACTCAAATCTCTCACCCTGTTCTCGTTACAATCTGAGTACATGGTGAAACAACGAGTTGAATATGCAAACCAGAGTGGTTACGACCGTGTGGTTATATCAAGTTGGCTGGGGATTTTATAATGACTCTCTCTCTCTCTTTCTCTCTCTCTCTCTCTTCTCTCCCCCCGCCTCTCTCTGTATTTGAACTCTCCCCCACACAGACACAACAATTTCAATGAGCTCTTACGTACACTAGAAGGAAGAAAAACACACAAAAAAATCCTGCACGCACGCACACACACACAGGACACAATACATTAAAAAAACATGAAAACCCACCTTTGTCTGAATCAGGTAACAATACTGTAGCTGTCTATCAGAGAACACAAAGGCCTTTAAGAAGCACCCTGCGGTTACTAAGATTCAACATAAAAAGGAATGTGAACAGGCGAGTGACGTATTATGATTTATACCATGAGGACCGAGCATAATAGAACAATAGCTGTAGTCTGACTGTAGGTTGGAACTGAACACACAAAGAAAAGGCTGTAGGAATCCTAGCAAATGGGAGAGGAGAGCATGTCCTCAAGGAGGAACAGTGGGCAGCACGAAGCTACCTGAGGCTTGGCAGGGTTGGTGTTTTGTGATAATTATCAAGTGGTCAAGTTACATAGCAGCTCCTCAGACCTGAAGGAGGTTATTTGATAAATGTTTGGCATGTTGATAAGGGCTTTATGGCTGTGATTGTCAGTGAAAAATGTATGGGCCATATCGATGGACATGATGTGAACATGCACGCACATGAAGGCACAAGCACACAGGTTTGTCTCTCTCTCTCAACAGTGTCAGAGATGATGTGATCACGCACACAAGCATGCACACACTCTCTCGCTGTCTCTCTCTCTCTCTCGCTCTTTCTCTACACTGGTGCTGCTTGCTGTTGTTTTAAATTCAACCCACCTCTTTGGTTACTATAACTTTTAGTTTAACCTCCATGTGACTTCAACACAGCTCTTTTTAAGTGAGCTTCTCCATCAAGACGACCAGGGGCACTGTGCCTCCCCACACCTCGACTCCCTGAGCCTTAAAACCCTCCTCTTATGTTCTTGCAGATTGAAAGTGTCCAGCGTATTATTCAAATGACACACATACAGCCTCGCCGGGCGCCTCTCTTTCTCTCTCTCCTTTTCTCTTTCTCTCCGTCTTTCTCTCTCTCTCTCCCCACCTCTCTCTCAATCTCTCTCACTCTCTCTTTATTTCCCTTTCACATTATTTTTGAAGACAACTGCAGGCAGGAGAGGAGGATAAGAATCCCGGTTGCAGGCACTTCTTCTTCCTCCTCAGCCTGATTTGAATAAAGAGCTTTGAATTAAGTGGACAGGGCCTCCTCAGAAAAGCAACGGTGCGCCTTTAAGAAAAAACACCATGCCAGGGTAAATTATTTTGATTGACGTTACGAGGAAATTTCTTCGCTAGCTGATTTAATTGCGATTGCCAGGGGGCATCTTCGGGGGCCAGGTAACGGGTCTTTTCGGAGTGGGGGGAGGGGTGTTTTATCTCCCCCTCTGTCTCCCTGTGGTACGGTCCACCCGGGCACACTGGGCTAGAGGGCAGTGGAACAAAGACAACTGCATGTCTATGAGCTCACCGGTTCCCCTTTGCCTTCTGAAAACAAAGCCTCTGGAATGGGCAGCCAAAGTGTGAAAATGGATTTCCAAGCTCATTTGATGTTAAGTCTTTAGTGTTAAAAGTGACACATTCATTGATAAAAAAATAAAAAAAAGCAAGCGGGATGGAGGGAGGGAGAGGGGGGTGTAGCAAGAGAGAGAAGCGGTGCATCTTCTGACAAACAGCGTGCTGCCATTCTTTGGACGGAGGAGGGAGGACGGAGGGAGGACAGAGGAGAGGTGTGGATAGGGTTTGAAATGGGACTGAGGGATTATGGGGAGAGGGCTTAATAAGAAACAGATCCAACTGTAAGCTGACTGCCCTGTCAAACAGAAGCCATGAGGCACCCACTGACTCTCACCATCATCTTACCAGCCACCATCACCCCCAACCTCATCCACCTTCCTCCTCAACACCCTCCACCTCAAACCCTATCAGACTCAGCCTCTATCCCATTCACGTCAACCCCTTTCCTGCCTAACCTTCCATGCAGCCCCAGCACAGACTCTTACCATCATACCGACTTACTCACTATCACCCAACATCACTCCAAGCCAGGGCCGGCATCATGGGCAGGCCCTAGGGGGCCCTACCGTACCTCCTTGCCTGTATCCAAAAATGATTGAAATATTGATCATTTATTTGACGAAGACGTGTGCCGATAAAAAGACGCATCAATCCCAGAGTCCCTCTGTCTCTTTGTTGTGTATCTGCTGCTGTCTGGACAAAAGGAGTACGGCTTGTCATACTTTTTCTGTCCCGACAGCATCAGATACATGGGCAGTTCATATAGTAAGACAGAGTGATGCTGTTTCGTTCTCTAATTTCAGCAGAGAGAAAGAGGCAAAGCGAGAGTGCTCACTCTCGCCGGAATCTGTCCTGAATAAGCCCAATGTGTTTCTATGGACATAACATGCAGACCTAAGCTTGTCGCCTGGATTTCCACCTTTGGGACAACTACTTAGATTGTTAGGGCGGAGATATGTTTTGATTTTTTGATTTCACCTTTATTTAACCAGGTAGGCCAGTTGAGAACAAGTTCTCATTTACAACTGTGATCTGGACAAGATAAAGCAAAGCAGTGCGACACAAACAACAGCACAGAGTTACACATGGAATAAACAAGCATACAGTCAATAACACAATAGAGAAAAAAAGTCTATATGCAGTGTGTGCAAATGAGGTAAGATAAGGGAGGTAAGGCAATAAATAGGCCATAGTGGCGAAATCATTACAATTTAGCAATTCAACACTGGAGTGATAGATGCAGATAGATGCAGAAGACGAATGTGCAAGTAGAGATACTGGGGTGCAAGGAGCAAAAATAATAATAACAGTATGGGGATGATGCAGTTGGATGGGCTATTTACAGATGGGCTATGTACAGGTGCAGTGATCTGTGAGCAGCTCTGACAGCTGGTGCTTGAAGTTAGTGAGGGAGAATATGGGTCTCCAGCTTCAGTGATTTTTGCCTTCCAGTCATTGGCAGCAGAGAACTGAGGAGGAATTGGCTTTGGAGGTGACCAGTGAAATATACCTGTCACGCCCGGACCTTAGAGAGCTTTTTATGTCTCTATTTTGGTTTGGTCAGGGTATGATTTGGGTGGGCATTCTATGTTCATTTTCTATGTTTTATATTTTTTTGTTTTGGCCGGGTATGGTTCTCAATCAGGGACAGCTGTCTATCGTTGTCTCTGATTGGGAACCATACTTATGCATCCATTTTTCCCACCTGTATTTGTGGGTGGTTGTCTTTGTTTGTTGGCACTATAGCCTTTAGCTTCACGGTTGTTTTGGATGGTTTATTGTTTTTGTCGGCGTCATATGAAATAAAGGAATATGTGCGCTCACCACGCTGCACCTTGGTCCAGTTCTTTCAACGGCCATGACAATACCTGCTGGAGCACGTGCTTCAGGTGGGTGCTGCTATGGTGACCATTGAGCTGAGATAAGATGGGGCTTTACCTAGCAAAGACTTATAGATGATCTGGAGCAGGTGGGTTTGGCGACAAATATGAAGTGAGGGCCAGCCAACGAGAGCATTCAGGTCGCAGTGGTGAGTAGTATATGGGGCTTTGGTGACAAAACGGATGGCACTGTGATAGACTGCATTCAATTTGCTGAGTAGAGTGTTGGAGGTTATTTTGTAAATGACATCGCCGAAGTCAAGGATTGGCAGGATAGTCCGTTTTATGAGGGTATGTTTGGCAGGCAGCATAAGTGAAGGATGCTTTGTTGTGAAATAGGAAGCCGATTCTAGATTTAATGTTGGATTGGAGATGCTTAATGTGAGTCTGCAAGGAGAGTTTACAGTCTAACCAGACACCTAGAATATGTGGACAATTACAAATACCTAAGTCAGAACCGTCCAGAGTAGTGATGCTGGACGGTCGGGCAGGTGCGAGCAGCGATCGGTTGAAGAGCATGCGTTTAGTTTTACTGGCAATTATGAACAGTTGGAGGTCACGGAGGGAGAGTTGTATGGCATTGAAGCTCGTATTGAGGTTAGTTGACACAGTCCAAAGAAGGGCAAGAAGTATACAGAATGGTGTAATCAGGATAGAGGTGGATCGGAGAATCACCAGCAGCAAGAGCGACATCATTGATGTATACAGAGAAAAGAGTTGGCCCAAGAACTGAACCCTGGTGATTGACAGAGTCCAAAGCCGTGGCCAGGTCGATGAATACAGCTGCACAGTACTGTCTCTTATCTATGGCGGTTATGATATCGTTTAAGACCTTGAGCGTGGCTGAGGTCCACCTATGACTAGCTTGGAAACCAGATTGCATAGCGGAGAAGGTACGGTGGGATTCGAAATGGTCGGTGATCTGTTTTGTTAACTTGGCTTTCGAAGACCTTAGAAAGGCAGGGTAGGATAGATATTTGTCTGTAGCAGTTTGGTCTAGAGTGTCTCCCCCTTTGAAGAGGGGGATGACCGCGGCAGCTTTCTACTCTTTGGGGATCTCAGATAATAGGAAAGAGAGGTTGAACAGGCTAGTAATAGGGGTTGCAACAATTTCGGATTATATTTTTAGAAAGAGAGGGTCCAGGTTTTCTAGCCCAGCTGATTTGTAGGGGGGTTTTTTTGCAGCTCTTTCAGAACATCAGCTATCTGGATTTGGATGAAGGAGAAATGGGGAGGCTTGGGCAAGTTGCTGTAAGGGCTGTAGGGCTATTGACCAGGGTAGGGTTGGCCAGGTGGAAAGCATGGCCAGCCGTAGAAAAATGCTTTTGAAATTCTCAATTATTGTGGATTTATCGGTGGTGACAGTGTTTCCTAGCCTCAGTGCAGTGGGCAGCTGGGAGGAGGTGTTCTTATTCTCCATGGACTTTACAGTGTCCCAGAACTTTTTGGACTTTGTGCTGCAGGATGCACATTTCTGTTTGAATAAGCTAGCCTTTTGCTTTCCTAACTGCCTGTGAATATTGGTTCCTAACTTCCCTGAAAAGTTGCAAATCACGGGGGCTACTTGATGCTAATGCCGTATGCCACAGGATGTTTTTGTGCTGGCCAAGGGCAGTCAGGTCTGGAGTGAACCGGGGGCTATATCTGTTCTTAGTTCTACATTTTTTGAATGGGGCATACTTATTTAAGATTGTGAGGAAAGCATTTTTAAAGAATAACCAGGCATCTTCGACTGACAGATTGGTGTCAATAAAGAAAGGTCAGAAAGGCTAGAAAGGCCTGCTCGCTGAAGTGATCGCAGACCCATTACGGATGCAAGCAATGAGCCAGTGATCGCTGAAATCCTGGTTGAAGACAGCAGAGGTGTATTTGGACGGCAGGTTGGTTAGGATGATATCTATGAGGGTGCGTGTGTTTACGGATTTGGGGTTGTACCTGGTAGGTTCATTGATCATTTGTGTGAGATTGAGAGCATCAAGCTTAGATTGTAAAATGGCCGGGGTGTTAAGCATGTCCCAGTTTAGGTCACCTAACAGCACAAGCTCTGAAGATAGATGGGGGGCAATCAATTCACATATGGTGTCCAGGGCACAGCTGGGGGCAGAAGATGGTCTATAGCAAGCAGCAATGGTGAGAGACATGTTTATGGAAAGGTGGATTTTTAAAAGTAGAAGCTCAAACTTTTTGGGCACAGACCTGGATATTAAGACAGAACTCTGCAGTAGCTTGCAGCTCCAGCCCCTTCGGCAGTTCTATCTTGTCAGAAAATGTTAGGGATGGAAATTTCAGGGTTTTTGGTGGCCTTTCTAAGCCAAGATTCAGACACAGCTAGGACATCCGGGTTGGCAGAGTGTGCTAAAGCAGTGATTTTAACTAACTTTGGGGAGGAGGTTTCTAATGTTAACATGCAACAAATGAGAGGGCCTAGGGAATGGGAGTGGAGAAAGGCACTGTAGGGCCTGGATTACCATCTGCGTCAACAGAGGAGCAGAGGAGGAGTAGAATAAGGGTACGGCTAAGGGCAATAAGAACTGGTTGTCTAGTACATTTGGAACAGAGAGTGAAAGGAGCAGGTTTCTGGACGCGGTAGAATAGATTCAATGCATAATGTACAGACAAAGGTATGGTAGGTTGTGAATACAGTTGAGGTAAACCTAGGCATTGAGTGACGATGAGAGAGGTATTGTCTCTAAAGACATCAATTAAACCAAGTGAGGTCACCGCATGTGTGGGAGGTGGGACAAGAGGGTTAGCTGAGGCATATTGAGCAGGGCTGGAGGCTCTACAGTGAAATAAGACAATCACTAACCAAAACAGCAATGGACAAGGCATATTGACATTAGGGAGAGGCATGCGTAGCCGAGTGATCATAGGGTCCAATTTTTATTTATTTCACCTTTATTCAACCAGGTAGGCAAGTTGAGAACAAGTTCTCATTTACAATTGCGACCTCGCCAAGATAAAGCAAAGCAGTTCGACACATACAACGACACAGAGTTACACATGGAGTAAAACAAACATACAGTCAATAATACAGTATAAACAAGTCTATATACGATGTGAGCAAATGAGGTGAGATAAGGGAGGTAAAGGCAAAAAAGGCCATGGTGGCAAAGTAAATACAATATAGCAAGTAAAACACTGGAATGGTAGATTTGCAATGGAAGAATGTGCAAAGTAGAAATAAAAATAATGGGGTGCAAAGGAGCAAAATAAATAAATAAATGAAATACAGTAGGGAAAGAGGTAGTTGTTTGGGCTAAATTATAGGTGGACTATGTACAGGTGTAGTAATCTGTGAGCTGCTCTGACAGTTGGTGCTTAAAGCTAGTGAGGGAGATAAGTGTTTCCAGTTTCAGAGATTTTTGTAGTTCGTTCCAGTCATTGGCAGCAGAGAACTGGAAGGAGAGGCGGCCAAAGAAATAATTGGTTTTGGGGGTGACTAGAGATATATACCTGCTGGAGCGCGTGCTACAGGTGGATGATGCTATGGTGACCAACGAGCTGAGATAAGGGGGGACTTTACCTAGCAGGGTCTTGTAGATGACATGGAGCCAGTGGGTTTAGCGACGAGTATGAAGCGAGGGCCAGCCAACGAGAGCGTACAGGTCACAATGGTGGGTAGTATATGGGGCTCTGGTGACAAAACGGATTGACGGATAGACTGCATAGACTGCATCCAATTTGTTGAGTAGGGTATTGGAGGCTGGACAGGCTGGAGACACGGCGAATCAGACAGCTGACAGGCCGGGGCTAGGAGGCTAGCAGAAGTGCCTTAGAGAAACGTTGTGACGGAAGAAGTCTGTTGTTACTAGCCCCCTCGTGTGGTTAAGTCGTCAGACCAGTCGTGATGGATCAGCAGGGGTCCGTGTAGTAAAAGGGTTCAGGCCAATTGGCAAAATAGATATAGTATCCCAAGAATATTGAATGACCACAGTCCGGTATACTCTAGACAGCTAGAGGATAGCAGATGGGCATTCAGGGGAAGTCGCGACGAAGGAGCCTGTTGAAAAAAAACCTTGGGTGGATTACGTCGGTAGTCCAGTCGTGATGGATCGGAATGGAATGGATGTTTTGCCAAAATTATATAAGTACTCCTGTCTAAAGGACCTGAGCCCTAGGACCATGCCCCAGGACTACCTGACATGATGACTCCTTGCTGTCCCCAGTCCACCTGGCCATGCTGCTGCTCCAGTTTCAACTGTTCTGCCTTACTATTATTTGACCATGCTGGTCATTTATGAACATTTCAACATCTTGGCCATGTTCTGTTATAATCTCCACCCGGCACAGCCAGAAGAGGACTGGCCACCCCACATAGCCTGGTTCCTCTCTAGGTTTCTTCCTAGGTTTTGGCCCTTCCTAGCCACCGTGCTTCTACACCTGCATTGCTTGCTGTTTGGGGTTTTAGGCTGGGTTTCTGTACAGCACTTTGAGATATCAGCTGATGTACGAAGGGCTATATAAATAAATTTGATTCGATTTTTCATTACATGCATGATATGTGTATGTGGACCAATACATTTGATTCGAGCACAGCTACCTGCTGAGCAGATACAATGTTGCACTTCACTAGTGAAAGTCAAGACAGATAGAAAGGGAGGCACACAGCTGAGTAGAGAGAAGAGGATATCAGGATATTTTCTACTGTTTTTATTTGTCAGCTTTAGGCCAATGTATTTTACTTGGTTGTCGATGGAAGTTATAGGCCTACTACTGCATTGGCCTACAGGCTATCTCTATGCGCTAATTTATTTAGCTGCCAATGGATAACAGTGTATCAATGAGTCCGTATAGCAAAGGCTGGTGCTTTTGAATTAGTTGAGAGTGAACTTTTAGATTTTTTTATCATTTTAGTTCAGATTTTGATGATTAACCACGTGACAATAATTTTGATGGGCCCACCTATAGAAATCAAATGCCCTCCACATCAATTCCCATCAATTCCCAGGATTATCCTCCCATATGCCCCAGGTAGAGCACCAACACATCAGCACATCAAACTCCTTTCCAGAGATATCTCATGAGCTTTCAAGACTAGCCTAATAGATATGCTGTTTTCTCACACACACACACACACACACACACACACACACACACACACACACACACACACACACACACACACACACACACACACACACACACACACACACACACACACACACACACACACACACACACACACACACACACACACACACACACGTCCATTTTAGTCAGAAAGTGCTAGCCCTTGAAAGCCACATGTCATCACCAAAATACATGTACAGTGCCTTCAGAAAGTATCATACCCTTTGGCTTATTCCACATTTTGTTGTGTTACAGCCTGAATAGGAAAAAAAATAAAAAACAAATTCACACCCATCTACAAGCAATATCCCATTATGACAATGTAAAAAACATGTTTTTAGATATTTCCTTTGATCATCCTTGAGATGTCACTACAACTTGACTGGAGTCCACCTGTGGCCAATTCAATTGTTTGGGCATGATTTAGAAAGACACACACCTTTCTACAGTATAATAACAGTTGACAGTGCATGTCAGGGCAGCAACTTTGCAATGAAGGAACTGTGCGTATATCTCTGAGATAGAATTATGAGCCATACAGTATATCTGGGGAAGGGTATAAAACAATTTATGGAGTGTTAAAAGTTTCAAAAAGCACAGTGGTCTCCATCATTGGGAAAGGAAAAAATATTGAACTACCCACAGACTCTGCCTAGAGCTGGCCGTCCAACCAAACTGAGCAAACCGGGCAAGAAGGACCTTGGTCAAGGAGATGACCGAGAACCCAATGAACACTCAGAGTTCCTTGGTTGAGATGGGAGAATCCGCCAGAAGGACAACAGTCTTTTCAGCACCACCAATTTGGCCTTTATGGGACAGTGGTCAGAATGTAGCCACTCCTGAGAAAAAGGATTCAGATCATAAAGAAAAAGATTATGTGGTCTGATGAGGCCAAAATGTAACTTTTTGGCCTGAATGCAAATAGCGATATGTCTTGAGAAAACCAGGCACACATCATCACCCATGTGACATCATCCGTACTGTGAAACATGGTGGTGACAGGGTAATGATATAGCGACGCGTTTCAGCGACAGGAACAATCAAGTGAGCCAAATGCATGCAAATCCTTGATGCGAACCTGCTTCAAAGTGCAAAGGACCTGAGACTGAGGGGCGGGGATTTATGTTCCAACAGGACAATGACCCCAAGTGCACGGCCAATGCAACGCTGGAATGGCTTCAGAACATAATGTGGAAGTCCTTGAAGTGGCCCAGCCAAAGTCCAGACTTAATCTCGTTGAACATCTGTGGACTGACTTGAAGATCGCTGTTCACAGCCGGTCCCCATCTAACTTAAGAGAGCTTGAAAAAATCTGCAAGGAATAATGGGAGACGGTCCCCAAATCCAGATGTGCAAAGCTGATACAGACATACCCAAGACGACTCAAAGCTGTAAATGCCACCAACGGTGCTTCTACAACAGCGGTTCTCAATCCTGGTCCTGGGAACCGAAAGGGGTGCACATTTTTGCCTTAGCAATACACAGCTGATTGAAATCATCAAAGCTTCATACTGAGTTGATGATTTGAATCAGCTGTGTAGCGCAGAGGGAAAAACTAAAATGTGCAGCCCTTTGGGTCCCCAGGACCAGGATTGAAAACCACTGTTCTACAAAGTATTGACTCAGGGGTGGGAATATTTATGTGAATGAGATGTTTCTGTATTTCATTTTCATTGAATTTGCTAAAATGTCTAAAAACATGCTTTCAGTTTGTCATTATGCAGTATTGTGTGTGAACAGTATTTGGGGAGAATCTGTGTTGAATTCAGGCTGTAACACAACAAAGTGTGAAATACGTTCAAGGGGTATGTAACGGTCTTCTTCCTCCTCTGACGAGGAGTAGTAGGAAGGGTCGGAGGACCAATGTGCATGTGCAGTGCGCCTCACGGCATAACACGGTGCCTGCCCGGTCCACCTCTCTCCCAGCCGCGCTGCCGTGCTGCCTCCAGCTCTGCCTTGGGGCGGCGATATTCCCCAGCCTGTGCCAAGGGTCCTTTGCCGTCCAAAATCTCCTCCCATATCGGGGAGTCTTGAGATTTCTGCCGCTGCCCATTACCACGCTGCTTGGTCCTTGGTTGGTGGGGGATTCTGTAACGGTTTTCTTCCTCCTCTGACGAGGAGTAGTAGGAAGGATCGGAGGACCAATGTGCAGTGTGGTACGTGTTCATGATTCTTTTAACACTGAAAAATACAAAATAACAACGTGAAATAACAATTGAGAACCATACCAGGCCAAACACAAAAACACCACATAGAAAAAGGAACATAGACAAACAACCCAACTCACACCCTGACCATACTAAAACAAAGACATACCAAAATAACTAAGGTCAGAAGGTGACAGGGTATGAATACATTCTGAAGGCACTGCAGGTGCACATAACATAAGAGCTGTAGGGTCTGTGCCATGAAAGCAGCCAGGCCTCTATTTCAACAACCGAGGGATTATGATGGAGCGGCGGCGGGGTGCCAGGGGTTCTTACTCCAACTGAAACTGTACCTGGCGACCGTAAGACCCTGCCTGACGGGTCGTGCTATGGAGTGGGCAAACGCAGTCTGGAATGGCCCAGACTCAGCGAAGGAGCACTACCCAGAGTTCACCCACCGCTTTCGTGCCGTGTTTGACCACCCTCCAGAGGGCCGAGCAGCGGGAGAGCGACTGTTTCATCTTAGGCAGGAGAGGAGGAGCGCCCAGGATTAAGCCCTGGAGTTCCAGACCTTAGCCGATGGATCTGGGTGGAACGACCGGGCCCTTATCGACCACTACCGGTGTGGTCTCCGGGAGGACGTCCGCAGGGAGCTAGCGTGTCGGGACACCGCTCTCTCCCTTCATGAACTGATTGACATGTCCATCCGGCTGGACAATTTGCTGGCTGCCCGCGGGCGGTCGGAGAGGGTCCTATGCGTTCCACCACCCAGCACCCCCGCTCCCATTCTGATGGAGTTGGGAGGGGCCGTGCCGAGGGGTACCAGAAGAGGAGGGCCCCCCTGCACCAGCAGTGGTCGGAGAGGACACACGGCCGATCGGTGCTGGGTGGGTCCGTCTGGGAGTCGAGAAGGCAGGCGGAACGCTTCTCGGTCACCCCAGGTGAGTCAGCACCAAACTCACCCAGAACCCCCTGTTGGTCACATGTTTGTCTTGATTTTTTTGCCTTCAATTTTTCCCCTCTTCCCAGCATAAGGCGCTAGTCGATTCAGGTGCAGCTGGGAACTTTATGGATCGCGGACCCTGTGCACTCCCTAGATAGCTGGCCATTAGGGTCAGGGTTGGTCAGGGAGACCACGGTTCCACTGGACATGGTCACGCGGGGGAATCATAGGGAGCGTATAAGTCTCTATTTTATTCCCTGGCTGGCCCGGCACAATCCTAAGATTTTGTGGAGACAGGGGATTCTCCAGGGGTGGTCAGAGGAGTGTTCTGGAAGGTGTCTGGGAGTTTCCATCGGTGCCATGTCGGTGGAGAGTCCAGACCAGGGTTCCACGGTGCACATCCCCCCCCGAATATGCAGATTTGGCAATTGCTTTCAGTAAAAAGAGAGCGTCTAAATTACCACCTCATCGACCGAGAGGGGATTGTGCGATAGATTTCCAGGTAAACGCTGCGCTTCCCAAGAGTCATGTGTACCCATTGTCCCAGGAGGAGACGTTGGCTGTGGAGACATATGTCACGGAGTCTCTGGGATAGGGTTACATTCAGCCCTCCATCTCACCCGTCTCCTCAAGTGTATTTTTTGTGAAGCAAAAGGAGGGAGGTTTGAGTGCGTGTATTGATCATAGAGGTCTAAATGCCATCACAGTGGGGTTTAGTTACCCACTACCTCTCATCGCTACGGTGGTGGAATCATTTCACGGAGCACAGTTCTTCACAAAACTGGATCTCAGAAGCGCGTATAGTCTGGTGCGTATTCGGGAGGGAGACGAGTGGAAAACCGAGTTTAGTACCACATTGGGCCACTATGAGTACCTCGTCATGCCGTATGGGTTAAAGAATGCTCCAGCCGTCTTTCCATCCTTTGTAGACAAGATTCTCAGGGACCTGCACGGGCAGGGAGTGGTTGTTTATATCGATGACATTCTACTCAGGCACCCGCGCCGCGCATTTGTCTCTGGTACGCAAGGTGCTTGGTAGACTGCTGGACCATGACCTATACGTCAAGGCTGAGAAGTGTGTGTTCTCCAAACGAGCCGTCTCCTTCCTGGGTTATCGCATTTCCACCTCGGGGGTGGTGATGGAATGTGACAGCATTAAGGCTGTGCGTAATTGGCCGACTCCGACCACGGTAAAGGAGGTGCAGCGGTTTTGGGGTTTTGCCAACTACTACCGGAGGTTTATCCGGGGTTTTGGCCAGGTAGCGGCTCCCATTACCTTACTGCTGAAGGGGGGCCCAGTGCGTTTGCGGTGGTCAGCAGAGGCGGCCAGAGCTTTCAACAGGTTGAAGGCGCTGTTCACGGATGCACCCGTGTTGGCGCACCCGGACCCCTCTCTAGCATTCATAGTGGAGGTGGACGTGTCCGAGGCTGGGGTGGGTGCCGTGCTATCACAGCACTCGGGTACGCCACCAAAACTCCACCCCTGCCCTTTCTTTTCGAGGAAGCTCAGTCCAGCGGAGTGTAACTATGATGTGGGGGACCGGGAGTTGTTAGCGGTGGTCAGAGCTCTGAAGGTGTGGAGACACTGGCTTGAGGGGGCTAAGCACCCCTTTCTCATCTGGACTGACCACCAGAATCTGGAGTATATTCGGGCAGCTAGGAGACTGAACCCATGTCAGGCAAGATGGGCCATGTTCTTCACCCGATTCCGTTTTACATTGTCATATAGACCGGGCTCCCAGAAACGTAAAGGCTGATGCACTAGGATCGGTCCACCGAGCCTTCTCCCATCCTTCCCGCCTCTAGGCTGATGGCACCAGTGGTATAGGAGGTGGACACGGACATCGAGCGGGCGTTACAGGCAGAGCCCGCGCCTCCTCAGTATCCGGCTGGGCGGAGGTGTCCGGGACAAACTGATTCGGTGGGCTCACGTCCTACCCTCCTCGGGTCACCCTGGAGTGGTAGGGACAGTGGGGAGCCTCCGGGAGAGGTATTGGTGGCCCACCTTGGCTAGGGAAGTTAGGGTTTATATCTCTTCCTGTTCGGTATGCGCCCAGAGTAAGGCTCCTAGGTACCTTCCTAGAGGGAAGTTACAACCCCTCCCCGTTCCATAACGGCCATGATCTCACCTATCCGTAGATTTCCTGACCGATCTCCCCCTGTCTCAGGGGAACACTACGGTTTTGGTGATAGTGGATCGGTTCTCTAAGTCCTGCCGTCCCCTCCCATTGCCTGGTCTCCCTACAGCCCTACTGACTGCGGAGGCATTATTCACCCACGTCTTCCGGCACTACGGGGTGCCCACTACGGGGTGCCCGGGGTGTCTCTGATCGGGGTCCCCAGTTCACGTCCCGGGTATGGAGGGCTTTCATGGAGCGTCTGGGGGTATCAGTCAGCCATGACCTCCGGTTATCACCCCGAGAGTAATCGGCAGGTGGAGAGAGTAAACCAGGAGGTGGGTATGTTTCTGCGGTCATATTGCCAGGACCGGCCAGGGGAGTGGGAAAGATACATCCCCTGGGCTGAGATGGCCCAGAACTCACTACGCCACTCCTCTACTAACGTGTCCCCATTTCAGTGTGTGTTGGGGTACCAGCCGGTCCTGGCACCATGGCATCCGAGCCAGACCGAGGCTCCTGCGGTGGAGGAATGGGTGCAGCGCTCCAAGGAGACCTGGAGGGCCATCCAGGAATCCCTCCAACAAGCCAGTGGACGGCAGAAAAGGAGTGCTGACCGCCACCGCAGTGAGGCCCCCGTGTTTGTACCGGGGGACAGGGCCTGGCTCTCGACCCGAAACCTACCCCTCCACTTGCCCTGCCGGAAGCTGGGGCCGCAGTGTGTAGGGCCCTTCAAAGTCCTGAGGAGAATAAACAAGGTGTGTTATCGATTACAACTCCCTTCCTATTATCGTATTAACCCCTCGTTTCATGTGTCTCTCAGGCCGGTGGTAGCTGGTCCCGGTGACGTGCCGGAGGTCCCTCCTCCCCCTCTGGACATCGAGGGGTCCACAATACGGGCCATTCTGGACTCGAGACGCCGGGTGAGGGGCCTGCAGTACCTCGTGGACTGGGAGGGGTATGGTCCGGTGGAGAGGTGCTGGGTACCGGTGGGGGACATTCTGGATCCGTCAATGTTGAGGGATTTCCATCGCCTCCATGGGTTAAATGCTGAAGACACATTTCAGTTGAATGCATTCAGTTGATTAACTGATTAGCCAGCCCCCCTTTCCTGTTTGGCTACATTTGTTGAACGTGTTTTTTCCTGTTCATGGGTTTTGCTGGACTGTTTTAGTCCCCGTGTTTGGGGCATTTGTTTTTGTGATCCCAAGGAGAATACATGCAGGCAACTCACTACTAACTGGCACTATACACAAAAATAGAAAATGATGGTTAAAATAATGTTCCATCAACACTTTAAAAACGGTCACTCACATGCAATGTTTCAGGATTCAGTCCTTTACCTTTTAACCACTTCTTATGCGCAACCACGCCACTACTTATACGCACACAATAAAACAGAGCTGCATCTCTTTGATAGAGAGAAAGCAGCTCATTTGAAAATTCCACATGCCAATGGAAGAGAATAATTTTATTTGCACAAAAAAAACACCTTAGATCGTTCCAAAATGAAAAGCCCCTGAGGGTAGGTATATCAGCATACAATAGACCTTAATCCAATGAAATCCCATCTAAACACACACAACACAACAAATCACACACACACACACACACACACACACACACACACACACACACACACACACACACACACACACACACACACACACACACACACACACAGCTTGCAAATGATTTAAGTTACCATATCCTCTAAAGAATCCGTATTCTTCAAACATTCTTAAATTATATTTACTTTTGTTTATATCAGTTCCACTGACATGATATATTACCACAGCTAAATGCAGCCATGCATTTAACATAGGTTGTTATATTATTATAACATGTATTATTTTCTTAACCTGGGGGGTGGTCTATTTAACTCTTTAACTTACAGCTGGCATGGGGATGGACTACATTTAGTCTTTTCACAAGCCTTTGGCACTTCTTTACTTTGAATGGATTTTCATTTATTGGCAAAACATTTAATTAAGTACTACTTAAAGTAACTGTCCAATATTTCCAGATTTCGATGAAATTTAACCGATAATTAATTACAAAATGAGTGTCATAGTTTTCCTTCCAAAATGTTTTAATTAAGTATGTTAAAAAGCAGATTTTTTATTTAAAAAATTGGCTGGATTGGTCGTTTAAAATACTCATGCAGGTAGACTTTAAAGGATTAGCTTTTAACCGAACACCTTTGAATCAGAAAGTCGCGGGGGCCTGCTACATTGGGCGCCTGGGGAGCTGTTAACCAGATCTCTATGCCTATTTTTAGAAAATGAATAACATTATTACTCACACACTGTAATAGAGTGGTAACTATCCCAACATTGGGATATGCATAGGCTCTTGACGAACTCATAAACTTGTGTAAGCCTCATTAAAGCTATAAAAGTGTAACGGCGTTCTTCGTTTGTCGAAAGAGAGTCGGACCGAAATGCAGTGTGGTGGTTACTCATGACTTTAATGGAAAAAGTGACACATGAAATAACTATACAATATACAAAACAACAAACGGAACGTGAAACCTAATTACAGCCTATCTGGTGAAACTACACAGAGACAGGAACAATCACCCACGAAATACACAGTGAAACCCAGGCTACCTAAATACTGTTCCCCATCAGAGACAACAAGAATCACCTGACTCTGATTGAGAACCGCCTCAGGCAGCCAAGCCTACACTAGACACACCCCTAATCAACCACAATCCCAATGCCTACAAAAAACCCAATACGACAATACAATAAACCCATGTCACACCCTGGCCTGAACAAATAATTAAAGAAAACACAAAATACTAAGACCAAGGCGTGACAAAAAGCTGCCCATTATCAGCCTCAAAACGTCACCCTGTGAAGTCTTTGCAAAAAGATAAGGATCCCAACATATATGATGCTTATGTTAATACATTGCAGTCAATGGGGAAATATGAGTGTCACAGGGTTGATGCTTAAATCAATTCCAATGATGGTCAGTGCCATTTAAGATGAGGGAGGACAATGTTATTTTCTTTATTTCTATTACAGCATATTGGATGACTGTCATTCATATTCCACTCACCCAGCTCAATGTAACATCGATAGGTTTAGGCTACTACATGACACTCAAATTTTCCCGATACCCACCATGAGGTTGCTAAACCTAGCCTGTGAATGAAAGATTACAATGTAGGTGTACACGGTTCGAGAAACAAATTTGAGGTGACAGACAGTGACACATGGACATTCACTGACATTTCACACTCTTGCCTGCATCTAGCTGATATAGGGTGTAATCATTAGTCCAACAGATGCAAGCAAGAGTTTCTATTGGACAAATTCAGATATGTTTATCCCAGTTTGTTCCGTTTGCTTCCATTTAAGAAAAGTTTTTCAACAGAATCGGTGGACTGAATTACACCCCCGATCATACGTAAACACATTTCACTTTCATAGCAGTCATGTTGTATTCCTTAGCAGCCATGTGCTCTCCTCCTCTCACCTTGTCTCTTCGCTTGTGTACTTCAATGCACAACACATTAGCTGTATGTGACCAGGCAAAAAAAACTTTCCAAGCCAAACCGCTACACACAGCCTACATCGTTGTCGCCATATTAGCTAAACTAATGTCATAGTCAGCATAGCTAATAGAACTAAAGTGTTAGTAAACCTGCTACAATCATGCCGTAGCGTTAGTATACAGTCAGTAAGCAGTTTCACCGGCGGGCCATGGTGGCAATAAAATAGTAATAACAGAAAGCTTACCTTGACTTGGAAGAGTTCCAGTGTCTTGTTGGATAGTCATAGCCAGCTAGCTAACAGTGTGATTCAGTAGGCTAAACTAACTAGTATTTGCTAGCTAAGTAAGTGAACATTTTAGTTTTTTTTTTATTCTCTCTTGCTTCTCCTTCATTTTGGAAGAAATGTATTTGTTCAAAACTGTTCAACTATTGTCTTTGTCTCTCTTTGAGTCAACTACTCACAATATTTTATAAACTGCAGTGCTAGCTAGCTGTAGCGGAAGTTGGAAGTTTACATACACTTAGGTTGGAGTCCTTAAAACTCGTTTTTCAACCACTCTACAAGTTTCTTGTTAACAAGCTATAGTTTTGGCAAGTCGGTTAGGACATCTACTTTGTGCATGACACAACTCATTTTTCATACACTAAGTTGACTCTGTATTTACAGCTTGGAAAATTCCAGAAAATGATGTCATGGTTTTAGAAGCTTCTGATAGGCTAATTTACATCATTTGAGTCAATTGGAGGTGTAACTGTGGATGTATTTCAAGGCCTACCTTCAAACTCTGTGCCTCCTTGTTTGACATCATGAGAAAATCAAAAGAAATCAGCCAAGACCTCAGAAAAAAAATTGTAGACGTCCACAAGTCTGGTTCGTCCTTGGGAGCAATTTCCAAACGCCTGAATGTACTACATTCATCTGTACAAACAATAGTACGCAAGCATAAACACCATGGTACCACGCAGCCGTCATACCACTCAGGAAGGAGACGCGTTCGGTCTCCTAGAGATTAACTTACTTTGGTGCGAAAAGTACAAATCAATCCCAGAACAACAGCAAAGGACCTTGTGAAGATGCTGGAGGAAACAGGTACAAAAGTAGCGATGTCCACAGTAAAACAAGTCCTATATCGACATAACCTGAAAGGCCGCTCAGCAAGGAAGAAGTCACTACTCCAAAACCATCATAAAAGAAACAGACTACAGTTTGCAACTGCACATGGGGTCAAAGATCGTACTTTTTGGAGAAATGTCCTCTGGGCAGATGGAAAAAAAATAAAACTGTTTGGCCATAATGACCATCGTTATGTTTGGAGGAAAAAGGGGGAGGCTTGCAAGCCAAAGAACACCATCCCAACCGTGAAGCACGGGGGTGGCAGCATCATGTTGTGGGGGTGCTTTGCTTTAGAAGGGACTTGTGCACATCACACAAAAATAGATGACATCATGAGGTAGGAAAATTATGTGGAAATATTGAAGCAACATCTCAAGACATCAGTCAGGAAGTTAAATCTTGGACGCAAATGGGTCTTCCAAATGAGCAACGACCCCAAGCATACTTCCAAAGTTGTGTGAAAATGGCTTAAGGACAACAAAGTCAAGGTATTTGAGTGGCCATCGCAAAGCACTGACCTCAAACCTATAGAAAATGTGTGGGCAGAACTGAAAAAGCATGTGCGAGCAAGGTGGCCTACAAACATAAGGAATGGGCCAAAATACACCCAACTTGTGGTGGAAAGCTTGTGGAAGGCTACCCGAAATGTTTGACCCAAGTTAAACAATTTAAAGGCAATGGTGCCAAATCCTAATTGAGTGTATGTAAACTTATGACCCACTGGGAATGCGATGAAAGAAATAAAAGCTGAAATAAGTCATTCTTTCTACTATTATGCTGACATTTCACATTCTTAAAATTAAGTGGTGATCCTAACTGACCTAAGACAGGGAATTTTTACAGGGATTAAATATCAGGAATTGTGAAAACTGAGTTTAAATGTATTTGGCAAAGATGTATGCAAACTTCCGACTTCAACTGTATATACAATCACAGAAAGACAGACAGATATTTCCACTCACACAGACAGACAGACAGAAAGACAGATAGACAGATGGACAAACACAGACAGTTTCAAGCTTCAAGTCAATTTCAAATTTCATGTGCCGGGTCATGACGGTCCGCAGTCACAAATATGTCAAATTTCTGCCATGTCGTCGAGGGAGGGGCGTATTAATGAATTCTACTTTTTTTTAACCTTTATTCATCCAAGCTAATCAATTAAGAATCTGTGCTTATTTACAATCACGGCCTGGCAATAGGCAAAATGACTATTGTGGGGACAGGGGCTAAAAAAACAACAACAAAAAACAACATACAATGGAAAACAGAAATGGAAAAAATAGACAGAAGACACTGGCAACTGCACAAATACAACAGCAAACAAACAGTGTATTTGTGAATGTGTGTGTGTGCGTGTGCGTGTGTGTGCGTGTGCGTGTGCGTGTGTGTGTGTGTGTGCGCGCGTGCGTGGGCGTGCGTGCACGTGCGTGTGTGCGTGTGCGTGTGCGTGTGCGTGTGCGTGTGTGTGTGTGTGTGTGTGTGTGTGTGTGTGTGTGTGTGTGTGTGTGTGTGTGTGTGTGTGTGTGTGTTTGCATGCAGGTATGTGTAATGTCTGTGTGAAGTAAAACAACAGGCTTTCCTACATAAGGCAATGCAAACTAGTGACAACTCAGAAACCTGTTCATCTATTTGTCCTTTGAACCTCCCAGAACACGAGGTTCTTTAGTTTTAGGTTGGCTTAGAGGGAATTACAAGACCAGGGGGCTGAGTAATGAAAGCACCTTTTCTATGCTCGGTTCAAATTTTCGGAGACTTCTTAGCGTGTAACAAGATTGAGATCTGAGCTTCTGTAATGTTTTCATTTCCAGCAAGAAAAGAGGATAGATACATGGCAGTTTTCCCTCAAATATCCTTATAAAATCAAATCAAATCTAATTTTATTTGTCACATACACATGGTTAGCAGATGTTAATGCGAGTGTAGCGAAATGCTTGTGCTTCTAGTTCCGACAATGCAGTAATAAACAACAAGTAATCTAACTAACAATTCCAAAACTACTGTCTTATACACAGTGTAAGGGGATAAAGAATATGTACATAAAGATATATGAATGAGTGATGGTACAGAGCAGCATAGGCAAGATACAGTAGATGGTATCGAGTACAGTATATACATATGAGATGAGTATGTAAACAAAGTGGCATAGTTAAAGTGGCTAGTGATACATGTATTACATAAGGATGCAGTAGATTATATAGAGTACAGTATATACGTATGCATATGAGATGAATAATGTAGGGTATGTAACATTATATAAGGTGGCATTGTTTAAAGTGGCTAGTGATATATTTTACATAATTTCCCATCAATTCCCATTATTAAAGTGGCTGGAGTTGAGTCAGTGTCAGTGTCAGTGTGTTGGCAGCAGCCACTTAATGTTAGTGGTGGCTGTTTAACAGTCTGATGGCCTTGAGATAGAAGCTGTTTTTCAGTCTCTCGGTCCCAGCTTTGATGCACCTGTACTGACCTCACCTTCTGGATGATAGCGGGGTGAACAGGCAGTGGCTCGGGTGGTTGTTGTCCTTGATGATCTTTATGGCCTTCCTGTAACATCGGGTGGTGTAGGTGTCCTGGAGGGCAGGTAGTTTGGTGATGCGTTGTGCAGACCTCATTACCCTCTGGAGAGCCTTACGGTTGTGGGCGGAGCAGTTGCCGTACCAGGCGGTGATACAGCCCGCCAGGATGCTCTCGATTGTGCATCTGTAGAAGTTTGTGAGTGCTTTTGGTGACAAGCCGAATTTCTTCAGCCTCCTGAGGTTGAAGAGGCGCTGCTGCGCCTTCTTCACAATGCTGTCTGTGTGAGTGGACCAATTCAGTTTGTCTGTGATGTGTACGCCGAGGAACTTAAAACTTGCTACCCTCTCCACTACTGTTCCATCGATGTGGATAGGGGGGTGTTCCCTCTGCTGTTTCCTGAAGTCCACAATCATCTCCTTAGTTTTGTTGACTTTGAGTGTGAGGTTATTTTCCTGACACCACATTCCGAGGGCCCTCACTTCCTCCCTGTAGGCCGTCTCGTCGTTGTTGGTAATCAAGCCTACCACTGTTGTGTCGTCCGCAAACTTGATGATTGAGTTGGAGGCGTGCATGGCCACGCAGTCGTGGGTGAACAGGGAGTACAGGAGAGGGCTCAAAACGCACCCTTGTGGGGCCCCCGTGTTGAGGATCAGCGGGGTGCAGATGTTGTTGCCTGATATGGTCCTTGACTAGTCTCTCAAAGCACTTCATGATGACGGAAGTGAGTGCTACGGGGCGGTAGTCGTTTAGAGTTGACATTTGTGATGTCATAGACTACCACGGCCACGGTGGAGTCTCGTATGTACCTTAGCTTTCTTGGGAACAGGAACAATGGTGGCCCTCTTGAAGCATGTGGGAACAGCAGACTGTTATAGGGATTGATTGAATATGTCCGTAAACACACCGGCCAGCTGGTCTGCGCATGCTCTGAGGGCGCGGCTGGGGATGCCGTCTGGGCCTGTAGCCTTGCGAGGGTTAACACGTTTAAATGTCTTACTCACCTCGGCTGCAGTGAAGGAGAGTCTGCATGTTTTCGTTGCAGGCTGTGTCAGTGGCACTGTATTGTCCTCAAAGCGGGCAAAAAAGTGATTTAGTCTGCCTGGGAGCAAGACATCCTGGTCCGTGACTGGGCTGGTTTTCTTCTTGTAGTCCGTGATTGACTGGAGACCCTGCCACATGCCTCTTGTGTCTGAGCCGTTGAATTGAGATTCTACTTTGTCTCTGTACTGACGCTTAGCTTGTTTGATAGCCTTGCTGAGGGAATAGCTGCACTGTTTGTATTCGGTCATGTTACCAGTCACCTTGCCCTGATTAAAAGCAGTGGTTCGCGCTTTCAGTTTCACGCGAATGCTGCCATCAATCCACGTGTACCAGTGTTTGTGTTGCAAGTGAGGTCCACCCGACAGTACCGTAGAGATCATAATGGTGAGTTAGATGTGTCATGCTGTATAATGATAGGAGACAGGCGTAAAAGTTTTTTTTTCTCCACCCAAAATAAAGTACATCATGAAAACAAAGCCCAAAGCAAACGCGTATATCTATAACACAGGGATGTAACCCAACCAAAAGAGTGAGGTTGTAACGGATGACTAGGAGGGTAGGAATCAGGTGCAGAAAGCAGAGGGTTCAAGGAAAATGGCAATTTATTCCGGCACAAAATGGCCATGCCCAAACACCGGGCGAAAAACACGGACCCACCCAAAACACAGGGTAACACGGTCCGGAGCACAACAACACCTCCGACTCAAAACGTGAACACAAAATAATCCCGCACAAACAAGAGCAGGCTTCACAAGCTTAAAAAGGCGAGCAAATCAAGAAAACACAAATAGGAACAGGTGCAACTAATAAGACTAAACTAACAGAAAAGGAAAAAGGGACCGGTGGCGGCTAGTAGGCCGGTGCCGATGATCGCCGAGCACCGCCCGAACAGGCAGGGGAGCCAACTTCGGCGGGAGTCGTGACAGAGGTGTAAACCTGTAAGTAATACACAGGACGAGACCCGTAATGACAACTGCACAATAACACGTAGCACGAAAGACGATACAACAGAGCAGGTAATCACAAGACTAACGGACTTGGGACAATAATCAACAAGGACAATGGGGAACAGAGGGCACACACTAATCAGGGGGAATGGGAACCAGGTGTGCGTAATGAGACAAGAGAGTCCAGGGTTGGTGATAATGAATCCAGTTCAGTGACACCTAGAAGGCCGGTGACATAGACCTCAGGAGCTGGTGAACGAATGAGCAGCAGTACAGGGGGAATTCGTGACAAGACGTCTCTGATTGGTGACAAAATTAAGGGCTGATTCTTTTTTATTTTACCTTTATTTATACCGTTTTCTTTCTCATTGAGATAACATCTCTTTTCCAAGAGAGACCTGCACCAATAGCAGCAGAGGGAACAACGTTTCAGACAAAACAACTTACATACACTAACACAACATTAAACAAAACTATAAACACACATACAGTACAACAATTACATTGACTAAAAACAGCTGTCATAAAGACACTCTTCTATGATATATACATCGATCAAGTGTTTAAACTCAACCAACGACACTAGATCATCACATTTGAAAATGTTCAGGAGGGAATTCCAGGACCACGGAGCTATGTAACTAAAACTATCATGACCTGTTCTAAGTACTTGGTACTGTTGGAAGCAAATAAGAATGGGAACGTAATTTATATTTATTTAATGACCTGACTAAAAAAGAACAGAGATAAAATGGCATTTTACCCAATATGGCCTTGTAAATTAGTGTATACCAGTGTTTAAGCCTACGCAAGGTCAATGACGACCAGCCAACAGCGCTGTAGCGATCACAATGATGTGTTAGACGTTTCTGATTAGATTTTTTTAAAGAACCTGAGGGCTGCATGATACACTGAATCAAGTGCTCTCAGGGTAGTGGCTGAGGCCTGCACATATATAACATCACTAAAATCTAAAACCGACAGTAATGTACATCGTACCAGCTCCTTCCTGGCCTCAAAAGAAAACAAGCCTTATGCTGGTAATAAAATCCTATTTTCAGCTTGAGCTTTCTCACAGTGAAGCTCATCGTATCATCAACCCACACACCCAAATATGTGTACACTTTAACTTGCTCTATAGTATGTCCAGCCAATGTAGCAATGACAGGATTTGTAATATGCCTGGCATTTGAAAATACCATACATTTTGTTTTACATTAATTTAGAATCAGCTTTAAATCATACAGATTCTGTTGTATGATGTTAAATGCTACTTAGTCATTTTCAAAAGCTTAAGATAAACTACTACCACTTGAATAAAGAACAGTTTCATCTCCATAAAAATGAACATCCGCTGTTTCAATAAGATCGCCAATGTTGTTGATATACAAAATGAACAACAGTAGGCCCAAAATAGAACCTTGCGGAACACCTGAGCACACCTCTATGGACTCAGATTTACAACCATCCTCCATTACACATTGTGTACGATTTCATAGGTAATTTATAAACCAATCTAGAGCATGACCAGTAATTCCACAACAATTTAACCTTTGCACTAACACAGCACGATGTGCAGAGTCAAGAGCCGTCAGGGTAAATATTGAGGCTTACACATAAATAGTATCACCATAGTCCAATACAGAGAGAAAAGTACAACTTGAGTTTACTGACAAGGTTCTTTACATGGATGGTGAAGCTCAACTTCTTATCCACCCAAATTCCCAGATTGTTGTACATTTGAGCTTGTTCTATAGAGTGTCATTCCAAGGTAGTAATTACATGGTTTTCAGAATGTTTAGTATTGGAAAATATCATGCATTTTGTTTTAGAGGAATTCAAAACAAGCTTCAAATTGTACAGATTCTGTTGAAAGATGTTTAAAGCTACTTGAGATTTTTCAAAAGCCAAAGTCAAACTGCTGCCACTTGAATAGAGAACAGTGCCATCCGCGTAAAAACGTACATCACCTGTCTCAATAATACGTCTCCCAACGGAGGACCTCAAATTGATCCTTGAGACCCACCCGAGCACAAGTCTACGGTGTCCGACCTTCAACCATCTGCAATAACACACTGGCTTCGATTTGACAAGTTGTTCACAAACCACTCTAGAGCATGGTCAGTAATCCCAACACACTTCAATCTCTGCACCAAGACAGTATGGTCCACAGTGTCAAACGCCTTTTACAATCCTATGAATACAGATACACAATGCCGCTTCCTATCCAGGGCACGGTGAATATCATTAAACACCTTCAAAGTTGCTGTGACAGTGCTGTGGCCAGACCTGAAACCTGATTGCATCCATCAACATATTGTTTTCCTGGAGGTAGGCCTTAAGCTGCTTAAGGACTTGACTAAGGACTTCAATACCTTTGCCAGAATACAGTTATTCAGTAGAGTGGGATCACCTCCTTACGAAAGAGGAAGGACAAATGCTGATTTCCACAACCTGGGGATTTCATTACATTCTAGGTTGAGACATTAAGACGCATGTTAAAGGGGGAGCAATGATTCCAGGGCTCTGCGCACCTCTGAGACCGAGAAGGACGAGAAGAAGAACCTGGAGGAGTGCTTGGGAGTGTAAGGTCATTTCACAGGGGGCTCATGTTGCTCTTTAATTAATCAATTGGATTATGGTTAGGATTATTTCAAGGGTTGAGTCCAAAACCCTAACTCTAGCTTAATGTCCACATCTTTGCTCAACCATAAACCTCGCCTCAACCCTAACCCTAGCTTCATATCCACTCCCGGCTCAACCTTAACCCTAACCCTAGCCCAGAGAAATATCCACAACCTTGCTCAACCCTTAAACCTAGCCTCAAACCTAACCCGAGCTTCACATCCACTTCCAGCTTAACCCTAAGGGTTGAGGGTTACGCCGGGATGTGGACATGATGCTAGGGTTTGGTTTAGATTTAGGGTTGAGGTTAGAGTAAGGTTTGAGCAGGGACGTGAAGCTAGGATTAGAGTTTGTAGGTGCCTGCCTGCTTGCCTTCCTTCCTGCATGTCTGTTTCTCTGTCTGTCTCTCGGTCTGTTTGTATGTCTGTCTTTCACCAGTTTACCCAGTGCAATTTTATCAACAACTTTTTTTGGCCTTGAATGCAATGTATTGACTTATGAGTCAATACCCTTGATGCATATCGATGCATCAATATCCTGTCTGTGGAGGTGGGAGAGAGGAGAAAGAGGAGGGGAGAGAGAGAGAGAGAGAGAGAGAGAGAGAGAGGAGAAGGAGGGGGAGAGGGGAAAGAAGGAAGGGGAGAGAATGGGGGGAAGAATGGAGAGAGAAGTGGGAGAGTGAATTTAATTTAATTTACAGAAAGGATAGCACAAAGGGAGGAGGGTTGTACTGTCACTATTTGCACATCATTACAAGACTGTATATATACATCATATGCCATTTGAAATGTCTTTAGTTTTTTGGAACTGTTGGAAGTGTAATGTTTAGTGTTCATTTTTTATTGTTTATTTCACTTTTGATTCTAAGCTATTTCACTTGCTTTGGCAATGTAAACATATGTTTCAAATGGCAAAAAAAGAACTTACATTGACATTGACATTGAGTGAGAGAGAGGGAGCGAGGGGAGAGAGTGGGTGAAGGAGGGAGGGGGGAAGAGCGCAGGGAGGGGAGGGGAGAGAGAGGAGGGAGAAAGGAGGGAGAATGAGAGAGAGATAGAAGAGAGGGATTGAGGGGAGAGAGGGGGTGAAGGAGGGAGGGAGGGGGGAAGAGCCCAGGGAGGGGAGGGGGGAGAGAGGAGGGAGAAAGGAGGGAGAATGAGAGAGAGAGAGAGAGAGAGAGAGAGAGAGAGATAGAAGAGAGAGAGGGAGTGAGAAAGGAGGGAGAATGAGAGAGATGAGGGAGTGAGAGAAAGGAGGGAGAATGAGAGAGAGATAGGAGAGAGAGGGAGTGAGAGAAAGGAGGGAGAATGAGAGAGAGATAGGAGAGAGAGAGGGATGAGAGAAAGGAGAGAATGAGGAGAGATAGGAGAGAGAGAGGGAGAGAAAGGAGAGAATGAGAGAGAATGAGAGAGAGATGAGAGAAAGGAGGGAGAATGAGAAAGATATGAGAGAGAGGGGGAGTGAGAGAAAGGAGGGAGAATGAGAGAGAGATAGGAGAGAGAGAGGGAGTGAGAGAAAGGAGGGAGAATGAGAGAGAGATAGGAGAGAGAGAGGGAGTGAGAGAAAGGAGGGAGAATGAGAGAGAGATAGGAGAGAGAGAGGGAGTGAGAGAAAGGAGGGAGAATGAGAAAGATATGAGAGAGAGGGGGAGTGAGAGAAAGGAGGGAGAATGAGAGAGAGATAGGAGAGAGAGAGGGAGTGAGAGAAAGGAGGGAGAATGAGAGAGAGATAGGAGAGAGAGAGGGAGTGAGAGAAAGGAGGGAGAATGAGAGAGAGATAGGAGAGAGAGAGGGAGTGAGAGAAAGGAGGGAGAATGAGAGAGAGATAGGAGAGAGAGAGGGAGTGAGAGAAAGAGAGAGAAGGAGGGCGCCATGTCCATAGGCATCCACATTATTGGTTGATGCTCATCTTTTCCCATTGAATGTAATGTATTGACATAAACCTCAATTGGTTGATGAACATCTTTTCCCAATGACTGCAATGTTTCAAGCATGTGACACTCATCTTTTCCCATTGAATGTAATGTATTGACATAAACCTCAATTGGTTGATGAACATCTTTTCCCAATGACTGCAATGTTTCAAGCATGTGACACTCATCTTTTCCCATTGAATGTAATGTATTGACATAAACCTCAATTGGTTGATGAACATCTTTTCCCAATGACTGCAATGTTTCAAGCATGTGACACTCATCTTTTCCCATTGAATGTAATGTATTGACATACAGTGCATTCGGAATATATTCAGAACCATTTACTTCTTCCACATTTTGTCACATTACAGGTATATTCTAAAATGTTTTTTCATCCTCATCAATCTACACAAAATACCCCATAATGCCAAAGTGAAAACAGGTTTGTAGAAATGAGACTCGAAATTGAGCTCAGGTACATCCTGTTTCCATTGATCATCCTTGAGATGTTCCTACAACTTGATTGGTCCACCTGTGGTAAATTCCATTGATTGGACATGATTTGGAAAGGCACACACCTGTTTATTCTATATAAGGTCCTATAGTGCATGTCAGAGCAAAAACCAAGCCATGAGGTCGAAGGAATTGTCCATAGAATTCCAGGACAGGATTGTGTTGAGGCACAGATCTGGGGAAGGGTACCAAAAAATGTCTACAGCATTGAATGTCCACAAGAACACAGTGGCCTCCATCATTCTTAAATGGAAGAAGTTTGGAAACACCAAGACTCTTACTAGAGCTGGCCGACAACCATCTCTGCAACACTCCACCAATCAGGTCTTTATGGTAGAGTGGCCAGATGGAAGCCACTCCTCAATAAAAGGCACATGACAGCCCGCTTGGAATTTGCCGAAAGACACCTAAAGATTCTCAGACCATGAGAAACAAGATTATCTGGTCTGATGAAACCAAGATTGGCCTGAATGCTGAGCGTCATGTCTGGAGGAAAACTGTCATTATCCCTACGGTGAAGCATGGTGGTGGCAGCATCATGCTGTGGAGATGTTTTTCAGCGTCAGTAACTGGGAGACTATTCAGGATCAAGGGAACGATGAATGGAGCAAAGTATAGAGAGCTCCTCGATGAAAACCTGCTCCAGAGAGCTCAGGACCTCAGACTGGGGTGCAGGTTCACCTTCCAACAGGACAACGACCCTAAGCACACAGTCCACAGGAATGGCTTCGGAACAAGTCTCTGAATGTCCTTGAGTCGTTCAGCCAGAGCCCGGACCTGAACACGATCTAAAATCTCTGGAGAGACCTGAAGATAGCTGTGTAGAGACGCTCCCCATCCAACCCGACAGAGCTTGAGAGGATCTGCAGAGAAGAATTGGAGAAACTCCCAAAATATAGGTGTGCCAAGCCGTACCAAAGAAGACTCGAGGCTGTAATTGCTGCCAAAGGTGCTTCAACAAAGTAATGACTAAAGGGACTGAATACTTATGTAAATGTGATATTTCCATGTTTTTTAATAAATTTGCTTGGTCATTATTGGGTGTTGTGTGAAGATAGATGAGGGGGAAAAAAACAAATCAATCCATTTTAGAATAAGGCTATAAAGTAACAAAATATGGAAAAAGTAAAGGGGTTTGAATACTTTCCAAATGCACTGTAAGCGTCAATTGTTTGATGCTCAACTTTTCCCATTGGCTGCGATGTGTGACTATAGCATAATTTTTGTAACGCTAATATTATCCCATTGGCCTCCTAATTGAATAGAAAAGTGTATCAAGTTTTGCCATGAATATCACCAACTGCTTTGAAGAATCGTCAGCTACAACAAATACACATGGATTCATATGATCCATGAGCGAGTAATTGATTAAGACAATTTTGTTAGATAATTATAAGTAGACCTAATCCCCATTTAGGCACCAATGTGGCCGTTAAGAGCAAGGCTTCGGTAGATCCATAAGTGAAGTGTTGAACATAGAGGTTCATGAGGAGTGTGTGCTCAGTCACATGTGTTTCTCTAAGTGTTGCTGTCGTTGTTTGGGGTTTTCTCTGACTACCCCTGTATTGGATCCACCTAACCCTCTTCTCCCGTACTGGCACACAGCCTCCCTACCCATCCCAGCCAATCTGTGATTTCCAACGTGATTTTCGGCAATGATTATTTAACCAGGGCCCGCATTGTTGATGTTATTTTATAAGTCAATAATCTTTTCTATTCCCCAGATTTGGTTAATCTTCCTAATTACAAATTAGCATTCTCCACATAGCAGTCCTAGATTTCCAAATTAAGACCTTGGCTTCCTAGGGATGGTGAATCAGCCTGGCTGGCTAATACCTCTGTGGAGTGCATGACGCACAACAGCTTTCTTTCCTCCTCCCTTCTCCCTCCTTCTATCCTTCGTCTGTGATTTTTTTCCCCCTCAATTGTCTGCTTCACAGAAAACGAGGAAAAACACAACGAGGAGACTCCAGTGTTGGCATGCTCATCTCTCTCTGGCTCACACACGCACACACGCGCACACACGCACACACACACACACACACACACACACACACACACACACACACACACACACACACACACACACACACACACACACACACACACACACACACACACACACACACACACACACATCCGCCACGGTGGGTTGTGATCAGCAGCATTAATAACAATTAGGGCTGTAAATGTTGAGGTGGGGCTGAGCCTCTTCCCCTGTCTCCTACCATCAGGCACCAGGCAGCTCTGAGGCTGCTGCTCTGAGGTTGGGCTGCATGGGGAAATATTGGCCCTGACTGAACATCGTTAGGTGGCGTCACCGTCAAACAGCTTCAATTAGTCCAGAAACAGACAAAAATGGAGGTGAAGCCATGTCAAAACGTTGGGGGAGACCGAGAGAAAAGGAGAAAAGGAAAGGGAGTGACGGGAATGAACTGTGCTGAAGGGAGGGGAGTGAAAGAAGGAGGGGAGGAAGGAGGGATTAGTTTGAGTGACTTAGAGACCGTGATGCCTGCAGCTCTGTAAACTTTAGACTAAATCCAGAGAGAGGCGAGACCTTGACACTAGCTAGCTTACAGATCATGGATGGCTTACTACAGTCACAGAAGAAGCAGTTAGCATAATACCTTCCTTTTCATAACTGAATCATAAATGGATATTTCCATCATGGAATGTCAGATTTACATTTTTTTGCGTTTTCCAACTTTGTATAATACTGATATGAAGTAACGCGAACAAATGGAACACATGTATTAGAAAACATTCATGAAATAAAAAATGACATGTTGCTCAACCTGTTTAGGTGGTCTGTTCGGTTGTCAAATAAACCCGTGTTTAATTATTGCATATTGATTGGATATGTTTGGTCCGAAAGCTGACATGGTTTTTGCCAACCATTTGTCACATTACAACAGAGGGTGATAAGAGTTAGAATTACATAAGGATGGGACAGACCAGTGCTTCCTAAACTCACTTCCTGCTCAGCCTGTGTGATGAACGACTGAGATCTCGACTCTTGAAGCCTGAGAGAGAGAGAAAAAAAAGAAGAATGTTTTCCCTCCATCCGTCCTTCATTCCTTTCTTGGTACTACTAGGTCCCTCGTCAACTAGGTCCCTCGTCAAATCCAAAGTTGAGGGCAACGATGGTAGAAATAAACAGATTTGAAAAAGCAATCAACATTTCCCTAAAGCTCAGAAGTTGATTTGCATCCGAATCCAAGATCATGTTTTATTTATCAGTAATCACAACCAATCAGGAGAGAAATTAATCAATGAAGGCGCTAGCAGGAGCGATATCCGGCCATCTGGGGGTCGCGCTTATTCCTCCACCCCTGGCACACAAACACACATCCAGGCACCGGCACAGACACTGACACACACACACACACTCACACAGACACACACATACACACACACACACACACACAGACACACACACAGACACACAAACACACACACAGGCACAGGCACAGACACACACACATGCAGGCGGGTACACACACATGCACACACATACACAACCCTCCTATCCCACCCCCACTCCTGTGCCACCCCCCATGCCCAACTACCCCCCGCCCTCCCTTCTTTCCGCTGGGCTTGTCATAGGCCCATATTTAGGTGACTGATTTTTTTTCTCCCAATGAGCTCTAAGGAACTCCATATGGCCTGGATCAAAGGTGTTGCTGGGTGCATGGTTCTGCTTTATTGCCAGCCGCTGCTGTTAATTAGAAAACAAGATCAGAGGCAGTATTAAAATCCAATTAAATTGATATGAACAGATTGCCAAGTGATGTTCGCTAATGTATAATTGAGCACCATGCAAATTTCAGTGGCTGCCTTTTGTTTTTTCGTGTCTCTCTGTCTATCTCTCTCGCACAGAATGAGCAATGGAGCTTGAAAGTTTTTCTCTTTTTCTTATTTTTTTTATCTTCCTGTTCTCCGGCTAAAGATAAACAAGTTAATGCAGTGAGATGGGGATATTGCTTTCATCAGTTAAGTTAAAGTGATATCCTCCCCATCATGCACTGGGGCTCAGGAGCCGCAGAGGAGGGCGGCTGCTGTATGTATCCCAAGATCCTTTTCTTCCCTGGCAGAGAGAAGGGGAAGGAGGGGAGAGGAGTGGGGGAGGGAGGGCAGGTGGGGGAGTAGGTTGGGGGGGGGGGGTGCCCAGGGCATGGAGAGCCACAGTGGCCCAACTTGTCTGGACACGCTTACTCGACATGTGCGTGTGTGTGTGTGTGTGTGTGTGTGTGTGTGTGTGTGTGTGTGTGTGTGTGTGTGTGTGTGTGTGTGTGTGTGTGTGTGTGTGTGCGTGCGTGTGCGTGTGCGTGCGCGTGCGCGTGCGTGTGCGTGTGTGTGTGTGTGTTTAGCTGAGGAAGGGTCAGGTAGCCAGCCGAATATGTGGGATTTGACTTTTTTTTACATAATAGTCAATATTGTGAATTCCATAGACCATAGGCCTATATATTTTTTTTTAATGCAATTTGTTCTGTTGGACATATATTAATTTCTATTGTGTGTGCAATGATGTAATAAAGTAGTCCTATACTGTAGCTGTACAAATTCCTTCAATTAAGTCATAGCCATTCACTGACAGCCTGATCTCGTCAACGCCTTTAGTTAAGACAGGTCAGGTCACCCAGGTTACTGGATTGGACACATTTTGGATTAAGGATTATATTCAGGATTATGAAACACAGCACAGGATTCCATATATTACATATTCAGATAAAGAAACGTCAGTGGTCAAACCCTGCTTTAGATGTGAAGGGATTTCTTTAGCTGATCCTAAGCCAGTCTGGCCAGAAACTAGGCCTACCCAGCAGACGTCAGGTTTCTGTGATGTGGATGAGGCTGGTTACACATTTACATGTTACATTTTAGTAATTTAGCAGACACTCTTATCCAGAGGGATTTGCAGTCAGTGCATTCAACTAAGGTCGGTCAAACAACCACAAGACAACTGATATTTGAAGTCGGATTGAAACAATGCTGCCTTATTACCACTCATATAGTGTGTGTGTGTGTGTGTGTGTGTGTGTGTGTGTGTGTGTGTGTGTGTGTGTGTGTGTGTGTGTGTGTGTGTGTGTGTGTGTGTGTGTGTGTGTGTGTGTGTGTGTGTGTGTGTGTGTGTGTGTGTGTGTGTGTGTGTGTGTGTGTGTGTGTGTGTGTGTGTGTGTGTGATATCTATCTGTGTATGTGTATTTACAGTTTTGGGTGCTGTGGGTCTGGATTTGTCTTGGTAGAGTCAACAGGGTTGAGTGGAGTGCCTTCCGCCAGGTCAAGTAGGAGATATTGAGATGGTAAAAGCGCGGGGAGAAGTCTTTTGGATTCGACGATATCACACGGGAACAACAGAATTATTGAATTATTGAATAACCTCAATTATGTACATGTTCGACTTCTCCACCATTAGAAGCACAGAAACAGACAAAGTGGAGAGTGGTTGTAGGCGAAAGGGGCATGATGGTAAACGATGCTATGAATGACTGCAATCGCTCTCCAAAGAACCCCTAATCAGATGCAATGATCCCCGCTATCATGCTCCTTTAATGCAGCCCGCTGTGTTCTGTGGGAGAGAGCGTGCCGGAACGTTGACGGAAAGCAGAGAGAGAGAGAGAGAGAGAGAGAGAGAGAGAGAGAGAGAGAGAGAGAGAGAGAGAGAGGGGGGGGACAGAAACAGAGACAGGGACAGAGAGAGAGACAAGTGGGTGCAGCTGGTGGCCTTTGTCTCTTCCAGTTCCAAACGCCACGACTCCAAATTGAAAGGTCCTCGGAATTCTGTGTGGAACACCGGGATAAAATTCCCGCTACAAGCCGTCCCTGGATAATGACATGCTAATGTGATTGTCAGGAAATAAAAGTGGAGAGATCGGAAATTGCGCCAATTCTCCTCCATAAATGGGGTGGCAAAATAGGGGGGAGATATTGCCCTGTTTTTATTGAATAGTGATAAAAAACCTTAATAAATTCCAATAAAAGGGGATGTGAGATGAGTGAGGAGGATGGATGGAGGAGGGTGGAGGGTGGGGGTGAATGTAGGGTATTGTATCAATGTGCCAGTTAGGTGGGGTTGCATTGGGAAGGTGAGAGCAGATTTTTGAGGCCTTGTGCGGAACTATTAGGCAAGGCAACTATGATTTATGGATCTAGTCCTCTCCTTGTATCCTTGTCTCCTTTCCTTCCTTGTGTCACCTTATGACCTCATCAACAAGGGGATGGATTAGTCTGCTTAAAAATGTTTTTGAGCGCTAATGTTACAACAACGTAAGGTCCCTAACCCTAATATCCTATTGAGGAGCGTCACTGTCTGCTACTGCCTAGCTAACATCATCTGTTATCTGTGGCCCGGGGTTTTATCGAAACCTAGAATAACACATACTCATTACATTAGCCTACATGAGTCATGGTTTCATTGTATTCAGGCCAGCCACAGACACAAAGTCTGCTTCCCAAATGTCACCTTATTCCCTAGATAGTGCACTACTTTTGACCAGGGCCCATATAATGTAGTGCACTATATAGGGAATAGGGTGCCGTGTGGAACACACAGAGAGGTACTGTATACCCAGCTACCCCCGGCAGCAGCACAGTGCTGTTCTCATTATACAGACAGTCACACTTATCTTAACACTGCTTCACCTGATTACTCTACAGCTCACACTCACAGCCCAGCACAGCACAGACCCTCAGACCACTGGGGAAAGAACCTGCTTCAATACGAAAGGAATAAAAGACCAGATAAGTATTATTAGGTGAGGAGGAGGAGAGGAGAGAGAGGGGAAGAGAGTGGGAGCAAGAGAGGGAGAGAGAGAGAAGAGAAATATAGAGAGAGAGAGAGAGAGAGAGCAAGAGAGAGAAAGAAGTCAGAATAAAAGACCAAATTAGAATGGTTAGGTAAGGAGGAGGAGGAGAGGAGAGAGAGAAAAGTGTGTGTGAGAGAGTAGAGAGAGAGAGAGAGAGAGAGAGAGAGAGAGAGAGAGAGAGAGAGAGAGAGAGAGAGAGAGAGAGATGGGGAAAAGAGTAATCAAGGATTTGTTCGTTCCCTGTGGAGCAGGTCATGTCACTGCACATTACAAAAGCACACAGATTCCCAAGCCTCCGACTTAGCGTGCATTTAAAGCACATTAATGTACGACTGTAGCATAAATGTCCAGCCATTACCAGTAAATTATGCAGGGGAAAATTCCCCCTTTATTAAACTCATATTTCGCCTGGCCAGATGGTCATGTAGCCACACAGCAGAGGAGAGGGAGAGAGAGAGACAGCAAGAGAGAGAGAGAGTGAGAGAGAGAGAGAGAGAGAGAGAGAGAGAGAGAGAGAGAGAGAGAGAGAGAGAGAGAGAGAGAGAGAGAGAGAGAGAGAGAGAGAGACAGCAAGAGAGAGAGAGAGAGAGACAGCAAGAGAGAGAGTAAGAGAGAGAGAGAGAGAGAGAGAGAGAGAGAGAGAGAGAGACAGCAAGAGAGAGAGAGAGAGAGACAGCAAGAAAGAGAGAGAGAGTGCAAGAGAGAGAGAGACAGCAAGAGAGAGAGAAAGAGAAAGAGAGACAGCAAGAGAGAGAGAGAGGGAGCAGGAGACCACCCAGCATACCGGGAATGTTCCCAGAACATTAACTAAGATTTCCAGTAGGTTCTAGTTATGTTTTTATCTGACATTAGGAAGATAACATCCCCAAAACATTCAAATAATGACATTAAACACTAAAATGTTGTAGAGAACATCTATAACAACCACCACAGAACATTCCTCAAAAGTTCTCATTAGGTTTCCAGGTAATGTCATGACACAATGTGCCAGTAATGTTTTCCCAGCAACTATAAAATAGATGGCTCTCCTACTCTTAACACCTTGCCCAGTAAGGTTAGAACTACCTCTGTAGGGGTTCTGTTGCTTCTATCCTTGAAATGCATTTTTAATGCCATGTCTACAGTATTTCACTTTTGTGAAATGTGTGTAGTATTGCTTACTAGGTGACATGTTCCCAAAACACCAAAACTGTCCAGTTGTGCGAGTGATTCTACAGTATTTATTTTAAGGTGCAAAGAACGTTCCTAAAACACATTTCGTCTGTTCTTTAAGTTAGACATCTCTTCTTTTTTATCTTTTTTTGGCATGGGCTGCGTCTCAATCCACCTCACCCGCGCGGCTATGGCGGCCTTCTGCATCAGCGGTGGACGGTGGCCGAGCTACAGCGGTGTTTGTCAGACAGTGAGACGTTCCAAAAATCGGTCCGCTCGCGAAGAGTCTGTGGAGTCTGAACAGTTTGGCCTACAAAAGTAATATGAGCCCCTCTATGGAAAGATGGTGTTCTCTGTTTTGCCCTACGACCCCCACCAGTATCACGGGACTTATCTGAAGTCGGGTACCACCGATCTGCCAGCTTCTGTCTGTAGCATCTGAGCAGTCTGGGCTACACACGACTATGGTCCAACAAGCCTCACAAGACTGGTCGGAATGAAGCCCGGTGCCAGTTACAAAAAAATGATGGAAGTACTGAGTGTACAAAGCATTAGGAACACCTGCTGTTTCCATGACATGGACTGACTAGGTGAATTCAGGTGAACGCTATGATCCCTTATTGGTGTCACCTGTTAACTCCACTTCAATCCGTGTAGATGAAGGGGACGAGACTGGTTAAATCATCTTCAAGCCCTGTGGGAACATTGTGGGCATATGACAAGAGATATAGGTTCCTAAAACACTAAAACTGCCCAGTTGTGCTGACATTCAGATAATGTTTGTATCCGGATGCATGAAACGTTCCTTTGATGTTGCAAGAATGTTGACAGAACACCTGATTTGAGATCTTTAAAGGTTCCCAGAACATTTAATTAAGTTATGGGAGTTGTGTGTCTATTTTGATATCCACTTCCATCACAGAACATTCCCTTAACATTCCCATGTGGCAGCAGGGAGCCTAGTGGTTAGAGCGTGGAGCCAGTAACCGAAAGGTTGCTGGATCGAATCCCCAAGCTTTAGGGTTGCTTTAGGGTTTAACATAAAATTCTATTGATGTTCACGCCATATGTATTTTTATCTTGCCTGGGAGGTTCTCGGAACATTTCGAAAATGTTACATTTAAGTTTTCCCTAAAAGTACCACAACACTCCCAGCACGCAATCACAACCATATGTTCTGGACATCATATGTTGACGATCTAAATATTACTTCATTCATATGCCACCTGGACAGCATTTTTTATTTTTTTTATTTTACAAACGCTACCATATTTCATATGTTGACAATCTGCACATATGGGGTTGGAACCTGCAATGTTTGGTCCCAAAACAGGTCTTTATCATTTTTCTCACATTTTTTCTGTAACTTGCCAAAGCAGTATGGTCATTCAGGAATGCCATAATTCCTTTTTAGCCTTCTCGGTCAATTGTTCATGATCTGAAAAGCAAATCCTAGATCAGCACCTAGATCAGACACCTTGTAAATATGGGCCCAGAAGTACACAACATATAAAGAGGATGGGTGAAGTGGTGGTGAATAACCTAGGTTACCCGTTTCTCCCTGGGTTAGTCATGTATAAAGAAGGTTGAAAAAGGAAGCATGGAATTCCTGACTGCCCATACTGTCATGGCTACATGCAGAAAAAGAAGAAGACAGAGAAGAGCTTCCCTGGGGGTGCAGAGGATAAAATACCCTACGTTTTCAACATATGAAGTTTAAACCAATTGTTTGTTAAGATTAAATGTTGTGCAGATTGTCAAGTGTATGGTTGAGTTTGTTATGATTAAATGCTTATCAAATGTCCTACAAATTCAATTACAATTCTCGGATGTGTCTATATTGCCGACAATACAGCCCTCAAATGTGAGTTGCCATTGAATCTGCAGAGAAGCACAAGGGCGATGTGTTACAATCTGCTTTAACAAGCTACAAATTTGCCTTCGGAGAATGTTGTTGGTAGAACTTAGATATATCATTTTCTAAATGTTCCCGAGGTCCTCCAAGACGAGGTCAAATGTTCAATTAAATATTATGTTAAAGCTAAAACACAAAATGTAGTTATTTGGAAATTGTGCGACGTTGAGCAACATTGTAGGAATGTTCCGTGCAACCCATGTGAATTAGCACGAGATTATTTTTGCAACATCCCAGACAACTCCTACAGCTTAATTAAACGTTCCGGGTACCTTTAAAGAATGTAGAAAGGCTGTTAAATCAACATTCTTGCAACATCAAAGGAATGTTTTTCGCACCTTGATTCAAAAAGGGTCTGAATGTCAGCACAACTAGAGAGTTTTTGTGTTTCGAGAAAATATATTATGTGATGTCCCCGCAATGTTCTCACCAAAATATTCCCACATCCTATTTAAACTTTCTGGGAACTTTTCAAGAACAGATCAACGAATGTTCATAATTAAAAGAGACACATCACCCTGCTCCACTTCCTCAGGTTACTGTGTGTGTGAGTGTGTGTGTGTGTGTGTGTGTGTGTGTGTGTGTGTGTGTGTGTGTGTGTGTGTGTGTGTGTGTGTGTGTGTGTGTGTGTGTGTATACGTGAAGTCCCCACAAGAACAGTAATCAAACAAAAATTGGATCAACTAGACATTTTGTTGGTTCCCACGGGGTCAAATGCAATTTCTTGGGGGGGTAAGGGTTAAAGTTAGAATTAGAATTACTTTAAGAGCTAGGGTTAGTTTTAGGGTTAAGAGCTAGGGTTAGTTTTAGGGTTAGGGTTAGGAGATAGGGTTAGTTTTAGGGTTAAGAGATAGGGTTAGTTTTAGGGTTAAGAGCTAGGGTTAGTTTCAGGGTTAGTGTAACGGTTTTCCTGTGGTGAAGTAGAGGCGGTCCAAAATGCAGCGTGGTGGTTATTCATGTTCTTCAATGAAGGAACTATACATGAAATAACTAACAAAACAATAAATGTGCGAAAACCAAAAACAGTCCTATCTGGTGCAAACACAGAGATAGGAACAATCACCCACAAGCACACAGTGAACCCAGGCTACCTAAATATGGTTCCCAATCAGAGACAATGACTAACACCTGCCTCTGATTGAGAACCATATCAGGCCAGACATAGAAATAGACAAACAAGACATCCAACATAGAATGCCCACTCAGATCACACCCTGACCAACCAAAACATAGAAACATACAAAGCAAACTATGGTCAGGGTGTGACAGTTAGGGTTAGGTGCTAGGGTTAGTTTTAGGGTTAGGGTTATGAGATAGGGTTAGTTTTAGGGTTAGGAGCTAGGGTTAGTTTTAGGTTAGGGTTAGGAGATAGGGTTAGTTTTAGGGTAAGAGCTAGGGTTAGTTTTAGGGTTAGGGTTAGGTGCTAGGGTTAGTTTTAGGGTTAGGGTTATGAGATAGGGTTAGTTTTAGGGTTGGGAGCTAGGGTTAGTTTTAGGTTTAGGGTTAGGAGATAGGGTTAGTTTTAGGGTTAGGAGCTAGGGTTAGTTTTAGGGTTAGGGTTAGGAGATAGGGTTAGGAGCAAGGGTTAGTTTTAGGGTTAGGGTTAGGAGATAGGGTTAGTTTTATTGTTGGGTGATCGGGTTAGTTTTAGGGTTAGGAGGTAGGAGGTAGGGTTAGTTAAAGGGTTAGGGTTAAGATTAGCTTTTTGGTTTAAGGTTAGGGTCAGTGTTAAGGTTAGGTTAAAGATTAGGGGATAGGGAAAATAGCATTTTGAATGAGACTGAATTGTGTCCCCACAAGCTTAGCTGTACAAGACTGTGTGTGTATGAGTGTGTGTGAGAGCGAGAGAGAGAGAGAGAGAGAGAGAGAGAGAGAGAGAGTGGTGGGAGGACGGATATGTATCAACGTCATAAGATATGAACTTGTGAATGTATTCTCTACACCACATCTGCCTTCTCTAAAAGATCATTCATGTTAACTCTGACCAGGCCCTTACACACTGACTCATTTGGAAGCATCACTCTCTCTGACCCTCTCTCAACCCTTTCTGAACCCTGTCTCTCAAAACCCTGCCATAACAATATGGCAGTGCAGGAAATAGTTATATCTCAACCACACATACACACACACACACACACACACACACACACACACACACACACACACACACACACACACACACACACACACACACACACACACACACACACACACACACACACACACACACACACACACACACACACACACACACACACACACACACACACACCATGTTTATTAATTATAATACATAAATCAGCAATTATTTTATAATGTGGCTCAAAGTGTGATGTGCACTTCTAATTGAAAAACAAACGACTCTGTCCATAAATGAGCTCTGCTTCTGCTGCTTTTTAATAATTGTCTTTAATTAAACGATTCCTGGCTAGCTCCCATGACGATTCTCCTCCGTATACCAAACACGCACGCGCACACGCACACGGACACGCGCACACACACACACACACACACACACACACACACACACACACACACACACACACACACACACACACACACACACACACACACACACACACACACACACACACAAACTTCAAAGACTTCCCAGTTGTGAATATCCTAAGATCCTGTTTAATCTTCATCTGCTTCTCTGAATGGTGTTTCCTGTACTATAATGTTCTTGTGAAATACGTATTTACTGTGGAATAATGGATATGACTGTTCTGATTCCTCTCCAATGACCTCTGCTTTTCAGATTCAGATGAGGCTCACATCTGATAGCACTTCTAAAACACATCCTCCTATTCTGTTGTTCCCATGTGATATCGTCGAATCCAAAAGACTTCTCCCCGCGCTTTTACCATCTCAATATCTCCTACTTGACCTGGCGGAAGGCACTCCACTCAACCCTGTTGACTCTACCAAGACAAATCCAGACCCACAGCACCCAAAACTGTATATATACACATACAGATATCACTAGAACACACACACACACACACACACACACACACACACACACACACACACACACACACACACACACACACACACACACACACACACACACACACACACACACACACACACACACACACACACACACACACACACACACACACACACACACACACACACACACGCACAGACACACACACACACACACAGCACTGTAAATACACACAGAGTCACATTACAACCAGGGCTGTGAGGCCAATCCTCCTTTGTTTTATTTTCTGTTTGCACACAGCGTGTCTGTAACACACAATCCTAAATACAGCTACAGGGAGGCAGGCAGGTAGGCAGGCACAGATGAGAGGCGAGATGGGCAAGATAAAGCTCACTCAGACAGGGGTGGGGATAAAGCCTAATTGGCCTAGATATCACAGGACGAAATATTCATGATGGCACTTAAAAAATAGGAAGGGGAAAAAAGTCCTGCACTTTTAAAAGGGAATTTGGTATGTAATGATGAGGTTGGAGTATTTTATCTTGCCTTTGACTGCGGTACGTACAACTGACACACTTACCGCGCACAGAGCGACAACTCCCACCCACACACACAAGACGGCATAGCTGCAGTTGATGAAGTAGGCCTCAACGCTGCTGTTTACAAAAGCATTGGGCGTGGTCGTTCACATGACCCACATCCCCTTCGAGCCATGAGCTCACACACACACACACACACACACACACACACACACACACACACACACACACACACACACACACACACACACACACACACACACACACACACACACACACACACACACACACACACACACACACACACACACACACACACACACAGGCAGATCTCAGGTAGAGATACACACAGAGGAAGTGAGTCAGCCAGGGGGAGATAACACAGACAGTAGCAGAACACACACACTGACACACACACAGATATACACAGATAGTACTTGAACAAAAAATACACACACAAACACACAGAGAGAGAGGTATACACACAGACAGCACTAGAACACACACCCACACACAGAGACAGATATCACTAGAACACACACACACACATGCACACATACACACAGCCAGACATCACTAGAGCACATACACATACACACAGACAGACATCACTAGAACACACACACATACACACAGACGGCACTAGAACACACACACACACACACACACACACACACACACACACACACACACACACACACACACACACACACACACACACACACACACACACACACACACACACACACACACACACACACACACATGCACACAGACAGCACTAGAACACACACACACACACACACATACACACAGACAGACAGCACTAGAACACAGACACACACACACACACTTACACATAGACAGACAGCACTAGAACACACACACACACGGACAACACTAGAACACACACAGACAGCACTAGAACACACACACATACACACACAGCACTAGAACACACACACAAGCACGCATACACATCATCATCATCATCCTCAATAGACCTCATTGGTTGAAGGCCAATGTTTGCACAGACCCTGTAGTAAACCTCCCATGTGCTCTATGCTTCCCAAACCACAACACTGAGTCTCCTATATTTTCTCCATGATAAGGACATGGTAAAGGTAGCCTATGTATAGTAGTAATGTACATTTATGCCATTTTAATCACGTCTAGTAATTACCATGTTGGTGTTCCATTTGAATTACTTTTCTAAACGTGTCATTGTCATTAGTAGGATAACAAACGCTATAATGACCAGCTCTGGTAGTAGTGCACTGTTTAGGGGGTAGGGTGCCATTTGGGACGCTGCCCCTATAATTTGTCGCTTTGTGGTCACGATTGTGAAACGGCATAAAGGCAGGACTCTAAAAGGTAGAAATAGAACAAAAGATAATAATGTGGAATATGACAACAGCTGATCTGAGTGGGTTGTGTGTTATGACAAAGCTTTGGTGTGAATAACAGCTATTCTACTATTACACCTACACAGCTCACAGTAAACAACAATCAAACCAGGCTGCAACAGCCAAGCATTAGTCAACTCTATTCAAGCAATAAAGCCAGAGAAGGTGTGGTATATGGCCAATATACCACGGCTCAGACCTGTTCTTAAGCACGACGCAACACAGAGTGCCTGGACACAGCCCTTAGCCGTGGTATGTTGGCCATATCACAAACCCCCGAGGAGCCTTATTGCTATTATAAACTGGTTACCAACATAATTAGAACAAAACTAAATGTTTTGTCATAACCGTGGTATACAGTCTGATATACCATGACTTTCAGCCAAACAGAATTCAGGGCTCAAAACACCCAGTTTATAATACCCAATTAATTCCATATTTTAGACAAAACGCAACTATGGCCTGAACTATCAACCACAAACAGACTCCCTTCCATTTAAGACATTTAACTTGAGAAGGAAACAATTTCTTCTTCCACAAACATACAATTCATCATCACAATCACATCATATTTAGAGCTGGGACTTGAAACAATCTCCTATTCCTCATTCAGGTCCTTCTATTTGGCTACAGTCCTACTGCCACTTATTAGTCAGAGCTACGCAAATTCTTTCATGTTTTTCTTTCTTCCTGCCTCAATTCCTGTCACAATCACTTGTGAGCCCAATGGATGTCAAACTCCCACCTCCTCTAGCCGTATTGCTTAATTGAGCAGAAAGCTCACAGTGTCTCATGCTCCCCTACACTAAAAAAAACATGGGTTAAAAACAACTCAATTTGGGTAAATATTGGAAGGTACACATGTTCGGTTATTTTGACCGAACAGAATTACTCCTGGGTATTTATGTATGTTGTATTACATTGGGCTGAACTACCCTCCAATGCATTTTGTAACAAGATACAGTACTTTCGAAAAATTTCATTTGTGTTTTTGAAATACACAATACTATGATTTACAGTTTTTTATATACTGGTTCACAATTTTGTGGGCCTCTTTCACCCTACATTGGTATCAAAAATCTGATGGCACTATGGTGTGATAAGAGTGTCTGCTAAATGAACTAATTGTACATGTACAGTATATGTAAAAATTAACAATTGCACAGCATGCTGAGTATTAATGTATTGATCTCCACCCTAAAACAAGGCCAATGATAATACCCAGTGTGCATTGTGGTTGTTAATTTTAACATATACATTTACCTTTAAGTCATTTCTGCAGATGCTCTTATCCAGAGAGACAGTGAATTCAACTAAGGTAGATAAACAACAACATATACCAGTCTAAGCAAGACGTTTCTCTAACCGTTACTGGGAATATTGGTGCTGTTTTCCCAGCTAGTTGCAAATTCATTTCTGTCTATAACACTTAGCAAAAGTAGATTATGTTTTATTGTTATACATTGGTCTTTAAGGATATTTTGTAGTCATTTGTAATTTTATGTCCCATCCCTGGCTGTGATCCAACAGGTCAGATCAGAAAACTGGAGGTGTGGCTTAGTAGGGGCATGGCTTTTGGCTAGTTCTTTATGATAACCCGTGAGAGTAAATGTCAATCCGGTTCATTTGTTCTGTTGTATTGTCAAGATAGGTGAAGGTTGAGCACTGATACTTTTGTAGTTTTAATGAGGCTTACTCAAGACCATGAGCTCCTTAAGTGCCTATGCATATCCCAATTCTGGGTCAGTTAACACTTTGTTATAATATTTAAATAATACAGTTTTACATTATAATAAATAATGTGTAAAAATATTTAAACAAAAATGATTTGACTAAATATTGAATTTGGCCTTTGTGACTATCTACATTGAATAGCACATTTAGAAAATTGCAAAAAAAGTCATGAAGAATAAGGTTTTGAAGTGACTGTCCTAAATCCGGGCATTACAGGAAAGCTCAGGAAAGATGTTTGTATTTTTGGATGCATATTTAACCCCTTATTTTTGTTGGCACAAAACTCCCTCAATACTTCCATTCATTTGCATGGGTTTGCCTTCAGACGAATCCTGTGAGAAGACCATCATATTCGTGAGAGTCTCATCTTTCCATTGAAGGGCCATATTAGTTGTCCAGGCCAAACTGCTCAGAGTTGTTTCTGAGAAGACTGATCTTGTCATAGATGCGGAAGGGCAACATAGGCGGATGAGGCAGATTGAGACACAGCCCATGCATAAAAACAAATATCTCTAGCTTAAACTCACACATTTACATGTGTTATGTTGCTTAGATTGACATACGGGTGCATCAATAGACTCTTAAGCATTCTTTTTAACCCATCTTTTTTTAGGTTAGTTTCCTACTTTTGCACACACACACACACACACACAGACGCGAGATCACACACACGCTCACACAGACAAGTACACAGATACATAAGACATCAAAATGCACACCAATTCACATATTTTTGAGCACACAGACACACTAAAACAATACACATATCGTTTTGGCTCTCACTCTTTACATTATGCTTAATTTATTTGAGATAAAAGTAACATCTTATGCTATTTACTACTTTGCGTAGTATATGTGCATTTTGGGGGGGGGGGGTCTGGAAAAAAATCTGGGAAGGTGACAATGGCACGTCACCATCTTGAGAATAGCTTGGGGCAGCTTTCAACGTGTGTGCTTACAATGGGTGTTTGGCTGCTATCGGAACGGTGGCACAAGCTCCCTGCCTCTGTTCAGCAGCACTTACACTGCATTGTTCTCGTAAATCCCCAGATCTCATCCCCACAACACATGCCTGCCCAGATACTATAATGTAGCTACGCTAGGACGATTGTGTGTTCAGAGGGAAAGATTGAACAAGGTACCTCTAAGCCTCCTTGGTTGTCATCAGCGGAGCTTGTCCAGGATGATGCAGAGAGAGAGAGAGAGAGAGAGAGAGAGAGAGAGAGAGAGAGAGAGAGAGAGAGAGAGAGAGAGAGAGAGAGAGAGAGAGAGCAGTGGCAACACACAGCAAGACAACCAACAAACAAAGAGTGCCCCTTCTCTCCCCCTTCTCATGCCATTGTATGGTATAAAACCAGCAAGCCAACAAAGACGCCGCCACGATGTGGATGCCAGGGTGCCCCCTACTGTATCAATCTAAAAAGCAGAAGCAACTGAAAGAGACATGTATAACAGAGAGGGACCACCAGCCCCATCATAGTGATAAGCAAACACACACACACCCTCTCCCGGACCCCAGGTCTCCCGACACGAGGCACGTGCTGTGTGAAGCCCCTCCTGGAACTAGCAGTATCGCAATGAGTGACATCACAAACAGGCTCGGCTTGTGTGTGTGTGTGTGTGTGTGTGTGTGTGTGTGTGTGTGTGTGTGTGTGTGTGTGTGTGTGTGTGTGTGTGTGTGTGTGTGTGTGTGTGTGTGTGTGTGTGTGTGTGTGTGTGTGTGTGTGTGCCTTGGCGACAGGCACATTAGAGGCCTTTGTTAGAGCAGACCTTGGCACATATCACCTTAATGACTGGCTTCCAGCGTTGTGCCACTCTAGAGGCAGAGCCATGTGGCTCCCCTCCCCTTTAAATAGATTTATTTTCAGATTTTCTTGAAACGGTTTGGCGTGTGCCGTGAGCTCTCTCCGGGATAAAAAAAAATGCTGTGTTAAAAATATCCCAATTTAGGTAAATATTGGACAGAACACATGTTGGGTTATTTTGACCCAGCCAGTTGGGTCACAAACAAGTCATTATTTTCTTTATGTTGGATTGTTGATGCTGGGTTACTGAACTATGATCCACCGGGTCAGATCAGAAGACTGGAGGCGTGGCTTAGTAGGGGCGTGTTTTTCACCGAGTTATTTTTGTTCCGACCTTGAGAGCAAACGTCATTCCAGTTAATGTGTTGTTCAGGGATGCTCTGACACTGTTGTAGCTATACAAAGGCTTACACAATGTCTGTCTATGCATATCTAGCAAGTAATAAAATGCTATGAATTTTGGAGTTCTTTAATATTTTTGCTAATTAAGTATTTTAATATAAATGTAGTCGTTTTTTTGTTTATGATTACTCTCATGGGTAGCCCAAAAAACACTGTCTGAAAGCTAGGTCCCTACTAAGCCATGCTTCTGATCCTCTCTCTCTCTCTCTATATATATATATATATATATATATATATATATATATATATATATATATATATATATATATATATACAGTACACTGCTCAAAAAATTAAGGGAACACTAAAATAACACATCCTAGATCTGAATGAATGAAATATTCTTATTAAATACTTTTTTCTTTACATAGTGCAAATGTGCTGACAACAAAATCACACAAAAATTATCAATGGAAATCAAATGTATCAACCCATGGAGGTCTGGATTTGGAGGTCTGGATCTGTATTTGGATCACACTCAAAATTAAAGCGATCCAACTTTGATGTAATGTCCTTAAAACAATTTCAAATGAGGCTCACTAGTGTGTGTGGCCTCCACGTGCCTGTATGACCTCCCTACAACACCTGGGCATGCTCCTGATGAGGTGGCGGATGGTCTCCTGAGGGATCTCCTCCCAGACCTGGACTAAAGCATCCGCCAACTCCTGCACCGTCTGTGGTGCAACGTGGCTTTGGTGGATGGAGCGAGACATGATGTCCCAGATGTGCTCAATTGGATTCAGGTCTGGGGAACGGGCGGGCCAGTCCATAGCATCAATGCCTTCCTCTTGCAGGAACTGCTGACACACTCCAGCCACATGAGGGCTAGCATTGTCTTTTATTAGGAGGAACCCAGGGCCAACCGCACCAGCATATGGTCTCACAAGGGGTCTGAGGATCTCATCTTGGTACCTAATGGCAGTCAGGCTACCTCTGGCGAGCACATGGAGGGCTGTGCGGCCCCCCAAAGAAATGCCACCCCACACCATGACTGACCCACCGCCAAACCGGTCATGCTGGAGGATGTTGCAGGCAGCAGAACGTTCTCCACGGCATCTCCAGACTCTGTCACGTCTGTCACATGTGCTCAGTGTGAACCTGCTTTCGTCTGTGAAGAGCACAGGGCGCCAGTGGCGAATTTGCCAATCTTGGTGTTCCACCTGTGGATGTCGGGACCTCATACCACCCTCACAGAGTCTGTTTCTGACTGTTTGAGCAGACACATGCACATTTGTGGCCTGCTGGAGGTCATTTTGCAGGGCTCTGGCAGTACTCCTCCTGCTCCTCCTTGCACAAAGGCGGAGGTAGCGGTCCTGCTGCTGGGTTGTTGCCCTCCTACGGCCTCCTCCACGTCTCCTGATGTACTGGCCTGTCTCCTGGTAGCGCCTCCATGCTCTGGACACTACGCTGACAGACACACAAACCTTCTTGACACAGCTCGCATGTGCCATCCTGGATGAGTTGCACTACCTGAGCCACTTGTGTGGGTTGTAGACTCCGTCTCATGCTACCACTAGAGTGAAAGCACCGCCAGCATTCAAAAGTGACCAAAACATCAGCCAGGAAGCATAGGAACTGAGAAGCGGTCTGTGGTCACCACCTGCAGAACCACTCCTTTATTGGGGGTGTCTTGCTAATTGCCTATAATTGTCACCTGTTGTCTATTCCATTTGCACAACAGCATGTGAAATGTATTGTCAATCAGTGTTGCTTCCTAAGTGGACAGTTTGATTTCACAGAAGTGTGATTGACTTGGAGTTACATTGTGTTGTTTAAGTGTTCCCTTTATTTTTTTTAGCAGTGTATTTATATTTTCTGGCCTGCAACAGCAGCAACCGAGACCCAGGGTCTCCCAACAGTCATCCTGAAAAGAAAATGGAGTTGGAGGAAAATATTTAAGCCTTTTGTTTTATCTACAATTAATTAAATCCATTTATTTCCTTTCCTTTATTCATCTGTGTTGGCCACAGAAAGAGTGTGTAAGCCTAGCGGACAGAACAGCAGCCAAATGAGACCTAGAGGAGCCCTCTGTACTGAGCCCTCTGTACTGCCATCAAAACCAGCCTGGCCTGGGAAACCTCAGCAAGCCTTTGAATGGATCACAGACATTGTGTGTGGTGAATGGAAGTGAATAGACTCACTATGAATAGACTAACTGGGCAGTATTTCTGATCGAATATGTATTTTAATTACTGAGTATTTTGTATGTTGTATTACACTGGGCTGAATTGCACTCCAATGTACTTTGAAGCAAAATACTTTCAAAAGCTATACTTTGTAAAAACAAAATCCCAAATACTTTTATATAACCATTTCTTTATAGTTGTTCACAATATTGTGTCCCCTAGCACCCTAGATTGGTATCAAAAGTCTGATGGCACTAAGGTGTGGCACTATATCTGCTAAATGAATTCAATGTAAATGTACATTACCGTTCAAAAGTTTGGGGTCACTTAGAAATGTCCTTGTTTTTGAAAGAAAAGCCCATTTTTTGCCTGTTAAAATAACATCAAACACATCACAAATACAGTGTAGATATTGTTAATGTTGTAAATGACTATTGTAGCAGGAAACAGGTGATTTTTATTAATGGAATATCTACATAGGCGTACAGAGGCCCATTATCAGCAACCATCACTCCCATGTCCTAATGGCGTATTGTGTTAGCTAATCCAAGTTTATCATTTTAAAAGGCTAATTGATCATTACAAAACCCTTTTGCAATTATGTTAGCACAGCTGAAAACTGTTGTTCTGATTAAAGAAGCAATAAGACTGGCCTTCTTTAGACTAGTTGAGTATCTGGAGCATAAGCATTTTGTGTGTTCGATTACAGGCTCAAAATGGCCAGTCTTATAGAGTAATGCACTTGTAGAACTTGTAGCGTAATGCACTTGTAGAACTTGTAGAGTAATGCACTTGTAGAACTTGTAGAGTAATGCACTTGTAGAACTTGTAGAGTAATGCACTTGTAGAACTTGTAGAGTAATGCACTTGTAGAACTTGTAGAGTAATGCACTTGTAGAATTTGTTGAGCAATTCACTTGTAGAACTTGTAGAGTAATGCACTTGTAGAACTTGTAGAGTAATGCACTTGTAGAACTTGTAGAGTAATGCACTTGTAGAACTTGTAGAGTAATGCACTTGTAGAACTTGTAGAGTAATGCACTTGTAGAACTTGTAGAGTAATGCACTTGTAGAACTTGTAGAGTAATGCACTTGTAGAACTTGTAGAGTAATGCACTTGTAGAACTTGTAGAGTAATGCACTTGTAGAACTTGTGTAGTAATGCACTTGTAGAACTTGTAGAGTAATGCACTTGTAGAACTTGTAGAGTAATGCACTTGTAGAAATTGTGTAGTAATGCACTTGTAGAACTTGTAGAGTAATGCACTTGTAGAACTTGTGTAGTAATGCACTTGTAGAACTTGTAGAGTAATGCACTTGTAGAACTTGTAGAGTAATGCAGACCTTTTGGTGTAATGCTTAAAAGTACTATATGATGTACATTATTATTTCAAACTGTACACTAAGTGCACCAAACATTAGAAACACCATCCTAATAGTGAATTGCACGGACCCCATTTTTGACCTCAGAACAACCTAAATTGGACTACACGGTGTTCCGCAGGGATCCTGGCCCACGTTGACTCCAATGCTTCCCACAGTTGTGTCAAGTTGGCCGATGTCCCCTTGATACACACGGGAAACTGTTGAGTGTGAAAAACCCAGCAGCCTTACAGTTCTTGAACACACTCAAACCGGTACCATACCCAGTTCAAAGGCACTAACATATTTTGTCTTTCTCATTTACCATCTAAAATGGTTGACATACACAATCCATGTCTCAATTGTCTCAAGGCATCTAAAATGATTGAAGTGGATTTAACATCAATAAGAGATCATAGCTTTCACCTGGAATCACCTGGTAAGTCTGCCATGGAAATAGCAGGTGTTTGTAATGTTTTGTACTCCCAGTGTTAAAAATACTATATAAGGTGTTATGGCATAACACTGACAAAGTGTAACAGCGTCGGCACTAAGCACATTGTCAATCGTCCCCCGCGATGAAATCGGGGAGGGGACTGTGGTACGTTCATTCGTACATTATTCACACGCAATATTTCAGAAGGCACCGGGGCGATTTTGACTCAACTTGGGTGAATGATGCATCCTGCCAAAATTAAACTGATTGGCCCAAGGCGGGAGCTATTGTAATTAGCTGACATTTAGTCATACGTGATATCTCATTTGGTCCAAGGGACATATCTATCCCCAATGCTAAACATCTGTAAGGCACTAAAGGGGATTTCCAGTACATACGCACACATGCACACACAAACACACACACACATAAAACCATACCTACAGTATCTAGGACTCTGTGTATCTCCTTTCTCCTCAGTGGTTCTCTGGACAGCCCAGCCATTTCTACCTGACACCGGTTTCTCCATCTGACAGTAAATCCAGCTCTGAGTTCCGTTCTGCAGCCTTAATGAATAATGGAATAAATGTGCTTAAACTGGGGAGTCAGACAGTCAGGACAGGAGTCAGTTAGTTTAACATAACCACTGCCATCAGCCATGACATTAATTGCACCCTAATTCTGCTGGCAGTGGTGGCTGGGGATGCTAGGAGGAGAAAGAAGGAGGCCAGGAGTAGATGGAAAAGTGGGGGTAAGAGAATGGAAGTGCATAAGTGGAAAATGGATATGAGACCCCTGATGTTGCCGGGGGAGAGGGGGGTGGGAGAGAGGGAAAGACTGGGCCACTCCGGTGGAAAGTAAAATGGAAAGTAAGGTCAGGACCCGCCCTCTCTTTCTCAACCTTCTGTTCTCTCTTTTCTCACTCCCCCTTCTCTCTCTCTCTCTCTCTCTCTCTCCCCCTCTCTCTCTCTCTCTCTCTCTCTCTCTCTCTCTCCCTAACCCTTCAATCTCAGCATAGTGGTCCATTTTCTGGCATTAACATGGCGTTCTGGGGTATTTTGTATAAGACAGAGCAGGTCGGTATGTGTCTATCATTACCTCTAAGAGCTGTCCACGCCACTCTACGGGTCAGGCAGACAGCAGGTACTCTGGAGCTGGTGGGTGTCCCAAATACCAGCCTATTCTCTCCTACTACCGACTATCTACTATCCAGGTCTGTACCCAAACAATTTGAACTTCTACTTTTAAAAATCCACCTCTCTAAAAACAAGTCTCTCACCGTTGCCGCCTGCTACCATCCTACCGATCCTCAACTTTGGCGATGTCATTTACAAAATAGCCTCCAATACCCTACTCATTAACCTCTTCAACCTATGGGGGCGCTATTTCATTATTGGATAAAGAAATGTGCCCGTTTTAAGCGCAATATTTTGTCACAAAAAGATGCTCGACTATGCATATAATTGACAGCTTTGGAAAGAAAACACTCTGACGTTTCCAAAACTGCAAAGATATTATCTGTGAGTGCCCCAGAACTGATGCTACAGGCGAAACCAAGATGAAACTTCAAACAGGAAATGAGGATTTTTGAGGCTCTGTTTTTCATTGTCTCCTTATATGGCTGTGAAAGCGCCAGGAATGAGCCTGCCCTTTCTATCGTTTCTCCAAGTTGTCTGCAGCATTGTGACGTATTTGTAGGCATATCATTGGAAGATTGGCCATAAGAGACTACATTTACCACGTGTCCGCCCGGTGTCCTTTGTTGATATTGTTGCGTAATCTCCAAGCTGCTCGCATTCATCCATGTGATTGAGACAGAGAGGAGAATTCCAGGAACGATATATCATGAAGAGATATGTGAAAAACACATTGAGGATTGATTCTAAACAATGTTTACCATGTTTCAGTCGATATTATGGAGTTAATGTGGAAAAAAGTTTGCCGTTTTGATGAATGAATTTTCGTTTTATTTTGGTAGCAAAACATGATGCAGAAAACGGACCGATTTCTCCTGCACAAATTATCTTTCAGGAAAAACTGAACATTTGCTATCTAACTGAGAGTCTCCTCATTGAAAACATCCGAAGTTCTACAAAGGTAAATGATTTTATTTGAATGGTTTTCTGGTTTTTGTGAAAATGTTGCCTGCTGAATGCTAACGCTAAATGCTAACGCTAGCTATCAATAGCTATCAATACTGTTACACAAATGCTTGTTTTGCTATGGTTGAGAAGCATATTTTTGAAAATCTGAGATGACAGGCTAAGCTTGAGAGCTAGCATATTTATTTCATTTCATTTGCGATTTTCATGAATAGTTAACGTTGCGTTATGGTAATGAGCTTGAGGCTGTATTCACGATCCCGGATCCGGGATGGCTCGACGCAAGAAGTTAAATTGTATGCAGTCTATCACAGTGCCGTTTTGTCACCAAAACGTATACTATCCACCAGTGCGACCTGTACGCTCTCGTTTGCTGGCCGTAGCTTCATACTCGTCGGCAAACCCACTGGCTCCATGTCATCTACAAGACCCTGCTAGGTAAAGTCCCTCCTTATCTCAGCTCGCTGATCACCATAGCAGCACTCAGCTGTAGCACGCCGTCCAGCAGCTTTATCTCTCTGGTCACCCCCAAAACCAATTCTTCCTTTGGTTGCCTCTCCTTCCAGTTCTCTGAACGAACTACAAAAATCTCTGAAACTGGAAACACTTATCTCCCTCACTAGCTTTAAGCACCAGCTGTCAGAGCAGCTCACAGATTACTGCACCTGTACATAGCCCATCTATAATTTAGGCCAAACAACTACCCTTACTGTATTTATTTATTTATTTATTTATTTTTGCTCCTTTGCACCCCATTATTTCTATTTCTACTTCACACATTCTTCCACTGCAAATCTACCATTCCAGTGTTTTACTTGCTATTTTGTATTTACTTCGCCACCATGGCCTTATCTCACCTCATTTGCTCACATCGTATATATAGACTTATCTTTCTACTGTATTATTGACTGTATGTTTGTTTTACTCCATAAGTAATAATAATAAATAATATATATAATATAATAATATAAATATAAATGTATATAGAATAAATAAATAATAATAATAAAGTAGCAATAGTAGCACCCTTTTAGTAGCACCCTATCAGCTATATAGTGTAGTACTTTTGACTGGGCCTGAGGTGAAATTTACCTCAGATTCAGAAATCCAGAATACTACTGGCATCACTGCCTGTGAACATCATTCAGCTCTAACATTTAGATAGAACACCTGTTAACAGCACGGTCCCTGCTATCCGTGATCCTTGGTACAACTCTACCCCATTGACGTTGACATGTTAAATCGCTACGGTAAGAGTTGTGGTTCGGTTTAAGGTAAGGGTACGGCTTAAGAAGGGTTCAAACCTGTTTGGGATAGGGGGCAGCATTTTCTAAATATCATTTTTTAAATATGAACTTTATCGAACAAAACATACATGTATTGTGTAACATGAAGTCCTATGAGTGCCATCTGATGAAGATCATCAAAGGTTAGTGATTAATTTTCTCTATTTCTGCTTTTTGTGACTCCTCCCTTTGGCTGGAAAACGGCTGTATGTTTTCTTGTGACTAAGCTCTGACCTAACATAATCATATGTTGTGCTTTCGCTGTGAAGCCTTTTTGAAATCGGACATGGTGGGTAGATTAACAAGAAGTTAAACTTTAATTTGGTGTATTGCACTTGTGAATGTCTGAAATTTCGCACTCTTCCTTTTCAGCGGAATGTTGTCGAGGGGTTCCGCTAGCCGTAATTAAGGTAAGAGTAGGGGTTAAGATTAGGGTACATCCTAAGGATCCCAAATAGCACTGACCCTAACAGCACCACCACTTGCGCAAAAACATTTCCGATAAGGAAATGGAATAGATATTTTACGCAGATGATTGCATGAGCGCGCATGTCACATTTCTGGCTAGCTAGCTAGCTTACCTGCTACACCAAGATGTTCAGTTTCCAAAAATCAAAACAACCCGGAGCTAGGTAAATAGAATCAGAATGTCTGTTCAGGACCTTTGACATGTTTTGACAATACAATCTGAAAGTCACGCCCATACTAAGCCACGCCTCCAGCCTTCTGATCTTACCGGTGGATCACAGCTCAATAACCCAAGTGAGGGCTCTATTCAATCAGATCTGCTTTAGCTGACATCCTCATAGCGGTTGTTTTGGCGTGTCGGGGGTGGAACTGCGTTAGAGCTGTCGAATCCACAAGTGGCTCCCGGCATTATACCTAAAGTGGACATTTCCATTGGCTGCACGGAGTCACATTAACAGAATTCCCATGCAGTCTTGTTTACAAGTTGGAATACTGGAATGTGAGATGTAATCTACACCTCTATTATGATGACAGAGACCCTCATTTATTTAGTTTCATCATTTTTCTTTTAAAGTTTTCTCTACAGCCTACACTTTCGAGTTCTGAACTTCTAAAGTGGGTGGGGCGGTGTGGCTTTGTGACAGTGATGCAACTGCTCACTAATTTGACATTATTTTAATCGCCTCTGCACAGGAGATTCGATTGACCAATTTTCAATTTTCTCCATTCACCCAGCAGGTCAGACACCTGGCACCAATCACACCAGGAATTCAATGCAGGGGTTCATCATTAACTTTATTAATTGTATATAAAAATCATATAACATGCATAAATATTAAAATTACATTTGAATTTTCAATTTATAAACATAACATGATGAACAGGAACAGGAATGATATGTACACTTACGGGTGGCCAGAAATACCTATGTGAAAGCCAAGCCCCCAATAGGAAACTAACCTATGGAATTATTTTTTTGAAATACCAATCTGCTTGGCCAACCCAGCATGAAAGTGAATAGAAAAACAATTGATGGTTAAGTGAACCCATGTTTGGCGTGGCTTCATGCTGTCGTTTTTTGGCCACCCTTGAGTGCAAATGTCATTCATGTTCATCTTAGGTTTGTACAGTGCAATTATTTTACTCAACTTTAATAAAACAATGGGATGTTTGTGACCTAACGGGCTAGGT